>NC_132792.1:156367177-156675927 GCF_048418805.1 Vulpes vulpes
GCGAGGGGATATAATCCTAAAGTCTCAGGCAAACTAAATGCAACAGTCATTAATTAGACAGGCGCAAAGGATCACTGGGAACTTGACCCACTTGTGCCTGGAGCTTCAGACAAAGCTTCCCAGGGAAGTAATGTGTCTTTATCTTCCAATTGTATCATACAGTGGGGCTCTCTGATCTTAGTACTGACCTTGAAAGCAGCAAACTGAATGTGATATGTGGTTTCCCTGCTTCTTAGAAACATTGAACTCGGTTTGGATTTGTGTTTTCTTTTTTTAACAGCATTAGCCACTTAATTTGCAGTTAATTTTTAGGTATAAATGGCAATCCTTTAGGGGACAATATTTTATTACATTTTAAAGGTAATTACCCATCCAAGAACTGTTAAATGCAAAATTAAGCATTCTCGAATGTTTATTTCTGCTTTTGCAAGATGAACAGGAAAATAAAGCTTGATGGCAAAAGTGAGGAAACGTTTCCATGATGTACTAGATTGCAAATTAAAGGATGTGTTTTGATTATTTTCGTGAAAGAAACCTAAACTGTGTTATACAGCCAGAGTTTTGTGCTTTCCTGGTAAGCTCCTAGTAAGTGACATCTTAACACTAGAAAAATGAGAATGGAAAGTGCCCTGAGCACCAGGGTCAGAGGGGTTTGCCCACGTATAATATACACCCATGCAACTGAACTAGGAGCTAAAAGCCAAATTAATTTTTTTTTCTTAGCAAAATCTACAGTAAATATAAATTTAAAGCAGGGGGGGTAAGACTCAGAGCTGATTTGGTCTAATTAAAAATAAATGTGAATTTTCATATTTTATATATACATGGATGAGGAAAAGTAAATATGCCACACTTTATCTCCAGAATCTCATATTCATTGTGGAATTTGAAACCCAGAAAACGAGTATCTTGAATTTAAAGAAAAAAAAAATGAAACAATTATCAGGGTAAAGCTTTGTTAATTACAAGTGCAAGTAAGATACTTTCTAAGATGTAAAATAACACATTTGCAAAGGAACAAGAAAAGTATGTAAAATTATAAAATGATTAAATTTAAAGCATATTTATTTGGACTTTTATGAAGTATAGGACAGAATACATATATTATTAGGGGGATGCCTGTTATTCAGAATATTTTTTGTAAAAAAATTTACATGAAATGTCACCTTAGTTCTCTTTTGTTAGATCCTTAAAGAAAGAAAAGTAAAGCCCAGCATGTTTTGTACTAGATTATGCCATTTGCAAATTGATGCTTTGAAAAATATAAAATATGCTTCCAAATATTTAGGGAAGGATCTTCTTAGAAGACTTTTAAGTATAAACTACAAATTTTTAATTATTCACCATAAGCCAACATGGAAACAATGGAGAAAAACTTTTAAAAAAATCATTTTCACATGTAAATCCATTATTACACACATTCATGTCATAACATTTAAAGCTGTTCTTGGAAATGATTTTTCCTGAAGATCACAGAGATGATATGAGTCACATTGTTCAAAGAAATGATCCCAGAGCCACCCAAGACCTGGCTACACCTACTTCTCAGGTAGGTGAGGTTGAATAGAATTACCAATGCCTGGCAAGAAAAACTTTCCTTTCCTTTCTTTGACTCCATCAGAGCACAATGTACTAGTTTTTAGATGCACCTGATGGGGAAAATTTGGCGTGTTTATTATGAGAACAACAATGAGCTCAACACATGATTGCCACAGAGTCAGTAAATCATCTTGCTGATGTAGGAGAGGACTAGCTAAAATTTCATTTCCTGAAAATGCGATCTGGAAGGAAAAAAATATTATGGATATGAACCTCAGTATTATACTGGGCTTGGAGCAATATTTTGATCAAAGAGCTAAAATAGATAAAGCAAAGTTAGACGTGTGTAAATTTTCTAGCAGTAACATCTTTTGGTTCAAATGGTGTGTGCATGGCACGTGAATCTCACTCTCCTGTTTGTTCATCATCTAAATGTATGTTTGATGGCTTCTCTGTCGCACTGTTTTCTAGCTTTTATTTGCTTTTTAGGAACCTGCCTCAGGAAACACTGAAAACCTATCTCCTGACTTGTGCCTTTTCCTCTCTTATTTTTACTTACGTATGTACTTATTTATGTATGTAGTCCTTTGTAGATGTTCTCTAAAAGGTATTTCAAAGAGATAAAACATCGATATGAATGGAAGGTGGCAAATTTATTTCTTGACTGCTTGGTGACTCTTCGTCTTCTAGCATCTCTAGTAGCTCCTGTGGTCTACCTGGTACCCAGCAAATTTCCAATACGAGCTGGGAAATTTCTGCTGTGACTGTCAGGTGTGAGCTGGGTGATTTCCATTTACACCGTTGGCTGAAGAGCTCAGAAACAGTTGGGGTATGGGTGCAATTCTCTAACGGAGGATTTAGCAGCTTCAACACCCTGCTCCCCCCTTCAGCCTCATTGTTATCATCAAACAAAACTCTAAAACTATTCCATACTTCTCAAAGCAAGGAAACTCCTCCAAACTCCAACCAGGTTTCTGGAGCTCTTTTCGTCTTGCATTTTTGGGTGCTTGAGTTTGCACACCTCAGTATATTTCCCATCATTGTCGTCTTTCTAAACATTCACCCTGCCATACACGCCCAACCCATGAATGGGAAACATGTGATTTTGTTAATGATGTGCTACCAGCAGAAACTGTTAAGAATGAAGAGCTGTTTTTAAAAACCCAAGTATCAATAAATGATGGTTGTGATGGCACATTGAAACAACAACTAGAATTGTATTTGTAGTATAAATAGAGGTCAGGACCAGACGTGTACATGGGCTATAGCTACCAAGAATGCTGGTTCTTCTGTAATAAACAATAGAATATGCTTGAGACATAAAAAAAAATCAACTTTTAAACAAATTCTTTGCCTAATGATAAGAGCAAATGATGAACTCTTATGCCATTTAATTCCTATTATTCCTATTATTCTTCTTTCATTTTGTTTTCTTATCGGTTACATGTACTACTCCTTCAAGGCAGTCCAAATTTGTTTTGAGAGAAGGGAATTTGCATGTACAAATTTTAATTTTAGAAAATAAAAGCATAAAGTTTGTCTTGGTAGTTTAACAGGTAGAATAGATTTCATCCATAATATATTCAGAAGCTGATTTAGTTCTGCTTTACAAAATCTGTGGATATTTAAGAATAAAAATAACTTTAAAGTATAATTTGCATTTTAAACATTTAAATTAAAAATTTGAATGATGTTGCTTCAAGAGAATTCCTGATGTTTTAAGAACCTGTGAATTTTCTTACAGATTACTTAGAAAACCAAAGTATGCATCATGAATTTTGTTCCATTTTATTTGCTTCCAGATAAAAGGTTTATTGAAACTTTAAAAACATGGTACATAAATTCTCCATGAAAAGGAACTAGAACAATGTGGGTGCAACTTTTAGGGACCAATGTTGTTCAAGTCTACGTTTCTATTCGGCGTAGGATACAATATCCCTAAAGTTTTCAGCTCACTTTTATGGAAGTGTGATAAATAGGCATGTCCAATTGTATATAGAGAATAGGACACAAATCAGCTCTGCTTGTTTCTGTTGTTTTTCATTCCCTAAATAAGTATTTATTGCTCATATAAACAGGGTGTGTGCCCTTTTATTTGGCGGCCCCTATTTCTTCATTGGCTTCCACATTTCACAGGGTAGGAAGAGAATCAACGGCCATTTATATGTCTTGGGAAAAAGTGTATTGAATAGGAAAACCATCGATTTTCTTTTCTTTTTGGTAAGTCTTGCACTTTCTCTTATAAATTCTATGGCAGCATACAGCGATCAAGCCAAACTTGCTACACAAGCTTAAATGAGAATTTCAGATAATAAAAATTCCTCCTTTAACAATGTTTTTAAGCAAAGCCATTCAACACTTCTTTTTCTTTCAGAACACACAATGTTAATTATATATAATGCAGTAATATTTTTTATAATGAGCTCTTACAAAGTTGATACTGCAGATTAGGAAATATATTGCTAATATAGTAAAAAATGAGAACTTCTTTATTTTTTAGATTATGTTACTAAGTTTCCATGTAGAATTTCAAGAAAAAATTATTTGGTTATGTTGTAAGTGTATGAGAAAATATTTCTAATGCTAATTATTAGTTTCATAAACTTAAATATTTGAGATATTTGTGGCTCTGAGGGGCTATGTATTTTTTTGTTAATGGGATTAGAAAATTTTGGGCCCTGGAACCTAAAAAAAACTACCAAATAGCTATTTCATTATGCTCTTTCATCATATTCCGTATGCTCATTGAAAACAGAACAGAACGTTAAATAGAAGGCCCAGAGGATAATACACTCCAATTTCTACTCTTACATAATCTTTTGAAAACATCTAAAATATGCAATCAGGGTTTAAGCATGCCTGGCTTTCAATCAATCCAATTTTTAGAAAGATAGGGTTGAGCATCAGTGACTCTGAGAGGATAAATTATTCTATCCTACTTACTGTGTATCCACATGCATCTACTATAGCATCTCCCAAGACAGGAAAAATTACTTGTTCCCCCTAATATCTATGTGGGAACATGAAAGATTTTCATTGGAAGGGGACTTAGACACCACCTGACCTAGACACTCTCCCTAACCAATCTATAGTGCCATCTTGAATGCCCCTGGTGACTGTAGATGCATAAACAAACACTGTTCCTTTCTGTATTTTAATATATCCTTAGTCCAGTAAATATGCATGGAATGAGTGACCCTGGGAGAAGATGGTTGATATTTCCTGTTTCTTATGCTCTTCAGCTGTCGCACTTACATCTGCAAATTCTCCTATAATCAAGGGTTAGCCCAACATTGAGGAATAAAATAAAAAGAGGGATCCAAAGGGAAACTATCTTAAAAGAGATGATGAAACTTATCTTTGATGGGACACAGAAAGGTTAAAAATTCTCTTTGGGTACCAGACCAAATGATCTTCTTTTTTTCTCCCCTTTAAGAGTAAGCAACTAGGAGTAGTCACCAGATATCAATCATTTAGCCTCTCAAGGTGAAAGGCAAGCTTTTCCTTAGATCATTTAAAATGATTATTTAGGAGTCAAGTCTTCAGAAAGCAAAGGCGGTATCCAGTTCTCTGTTATACTTCCCATCTCTCTTAGCCTGAATAGCAAGCGTTTTATGGACCATCCATAGATACACAATGCATTAAACTTTGAGTTTTCAGAGGAAGGGGATGGAGAAGAGAGAGAAATGAATGCTTGACTCCAGGCTGAGTTTATTTGAGTCAGGTGTGGGTCTAGTAGAAATATGCAGAAAAGAATCTTGTGGAGGAAAAATGACTCACAAGAATGTGAGGGGGAAGACTTTTTAATGTCAATGTCCATATTTCCTGATTAAAATATGGACATTTGCATCATGCTCTAGCAGTCTAAATATAACAGCAGCTAAGACTCTCTAAGAATATTTCAACTCTTATTCAAGAACAGGAAAAAAAAAAAAAGAATGACGTAAAACCCTAACAGTCCAGTAAAAAGTATTGCCTAGTACAATAGTATCATTACAATAAAACCTGTTAGCTCATTAGTTAATATTTTCAAGTCAATGCACAGATGATCGAGCAATTTTTCAGAATTAAAATAAATAGGTCCTTGGCTAACGTTTCACAATAAGACTATGTCCATAGTCGAGACCAGAAAGAAAAACCTACATTTTTACTTTTATTTTTTTTATTTTTATTTTTTTCATTTTTACTTTTAAAAATAGTTTGCTAAATGGTATCTTCAGAACTGCTTTTAATAACATTTAAATTTTAAACACACGTATTTAAAAACAAGGCAACAAAGAAAGTAATCACTAATCAAATGCAAGCATTATCCCACAGTGAGTGCCTGTTAAAAATCACTCAAATATGAATTATTGCATCATTGTCTTAGGTCTACAAAATCCAAAGCATTGATAAAAAAAAATCACTACAATAATCTTTTGAAAAGAAAATGCTAATGGTTTTTCATGAGGTGAACCATGTAGTCAATATACAGAATTTTTCCTAATGCTAAAAATACTTTACATATGGCCTCTAAGAGCAAAACTCGTCTTGGGTATGCAGAAGAAAACCAGAAAAATGTGAAATATAGTGAAAAGAACAGTAGCTTTGGAGCTCTGGGATCTGGCGTCGCATCTGACACCAAGCTTGTCAACCAGGCTTCTTTGAGAACTGGGATTGAGCCTAACTCCCCAAAGAGTAAGTGGGAAAACGATTGCCACAATAAACATGAGAACATGGGGTCTCTTAGAAGAGAGACTTCTTTTATGGACATCTGTTAGTACAAATCTGAACAAATAATTTGATCCAGGTTCTTCTATCTTAAAATATATCCAAAATCCAGCTATTGCTCACCATTCCCACTGCTACCATCCTAATACAAGGCACCTGCCTCTCTTGCCCAGATTATTGCCATAGTGTCCTAACTGGTCGCCATGCTTCATCCTTACACATTACCACCACCCTAACCCTAACATGCTCTTCACACAGAAGACAAAGTGGCTCTTTTAGTCAAATCATATTAGGTCCACTGCTCAAACTCTCCCATTTCACTCTGAATAAACTCCCAACTCTTAACCATGTCCTGCAAGGGCCCTACAAGGTCTCCCCACTCCACACCTTCACAGTATATCCTGCTACTCTTCTCTTAACTCTAATGGGTTTTCTGAGTCTTCCTCAAGCACTTTAATCACACTCTTTCCCCAGGGGGGTTTGCTCTTACTGTGTCCTGGTCTGAAAAGCTTTCTTTGAATATTCATATTGCTCCCATCATTCTTTCACTCAACAGTTGGCTCAAATACTACCTCATCATAGAGGTCTTCCCTGATAGCCTTACAGAAAATTTCATACCCCACTTACTGGCTGCCACCTTGCTGATTTCAGATATGTATTTACTGTAAGCAGAGAATGTGTTTGTTTACCACTGTCTTCTCAGTAACTAGAAGACTATCAGACTTAAAAAAATAAGTACTCGGGATCCCTGGGTGGCGCAGTGGTTTAGTGCCTGCCTTTGGCCCAGGGCACGATCCTGGAAAACCAGGATCGAATCCCACGTCAGGCTCCCGGTGCATGGAGCCTGCTTCTCCCTCTGCCTGGTCTCTGCCTCTCTCTCTCTCTCTCCCTGTGTGACTATTATAAATAAATTAAAAAAAAAATTTAAAAAATAAGTACTCAATAATCATACATTGAATAATAGAATAAATGGATAGCATTCAATCTAAGAGGTATATAAGCCATAAAATCTCTTAAGATGCTATCTATTTCTTGTATTTATTCCGTAGTCACCTCTTCTAATCTTATAATGGTGTATCTATTTATGTGTTTCATTTATTTCTCACTGTTTATTCTTTGATGAGCTCTTTATCAGTACTTTTTAATGATTAATACTTAGGGGATAGTCTCATTAAAATCTGTAAAAGTAACCACTGTCTTCAGTTCAGGCCATTTATTGATCACAGATTTGTAAAGCCATGGGAATTAAAGGAAATGCAATTTATTTGATAAAATCCTATAACTTCTGTCTGATTCCCTGAATTCCTCAGGTTTTTGTACTCAGATTATAAAGAAAACTGGGACCATGTGATTATTACAATTTGGACAGAGAAAATCTAAGACTCTTAAAATTGCTAGCGCTATTTCATTCTTAGAACCAGTTCTTGGCTTTCCGCAAGGGTTTTTCTAAGTCCTTACCCATCTACTCAGTATTTCAACAAATATTCACTTTGCACCTACTAGATTAAGAGCACTCTGCTGAGTGATTGCGGTCCTGCCTTCAAGGACTGGTCTTCTAAGGATGAAAAGACAATAACACAAGGAACAAAGTGTTACGTGCCCTGAAAGGGATAGAGCTGAAAGGTTATTAGGGTTTAAACAAGAGATTATGCCCAGCAGCGACAGATAGGGAGGTGTATTGGACAAGGTGGTGAGTTGGACCACATTTGGACATTTGGAGAAGAGTAGGGAAAAATCCTTTCAATAGGAGGAAATAGCATAAGCGAACTAGGGAGATATATGGAAAACAAAACAATAGGTTCACATAATAATGGGAAACCTTGAGCTATGACTGTTTATACACTTAAATTCTCTGCATGAGAATACAGTAACTCTAACATATCATAAGGCCTACATTTTTTTTTAAGATTTTATTTATTTATTCATGAGAGACACACACAGAGAGAGAGAAAGAGAGGCAGAGACAAAGGCAGAGGGAGAAGCAGGCTCCATGCAGGGCGCCCGACGTGAGACTCGATCCCGGGACCCCAGGATCACACGCTGGGCCGAAGGCGGCGCTAAACCACTGAGCCACTCGGGCTGCCCAGTAAGGACTGCATTTAAATGTACTTACATACACACTTGAAAATATGCACTTAAAAAAACAATTTCCCTTGTTCTCCCTAGTTTTACGTTTTGAAACAAATTTTCAATGATCACAGTGAATTAGAAAATTCATAAGTAATAATCACATATTATCACAGGTCAAGGACTCATATCTAGCTTTGAGCACTTAAAGAAAAATAAGGGAAAAATTACATAAACTTTTAAACCATTCTTTACAGGCAGTGTAATTAGGAAATGTGTCACATACAATAGGTTACATCATAAGTGTGTTAACATGATCAGATCTTTGCTTGTGTGGCATGATGCATGCCTACATATGCACATTGAGACGGTTTTCATGTTTTGTGTAAGTACTGAATATAAACATGGAAAACTTGCTGAGAAACCTTAGGGTAATACTGTTCTTCCATTTTTGTATTTCTCGTGAGAGTCAACATTTTATCTTCCATGTGCAATTTATAATTTCACTATAGCTTTCCTGATCCATTGCATTACGAGCAAATATGTGGCAGGGAAGCGAATATTGCTTTCAGTTAGAAGGTCAGCATTGTGCATTTTCCACATCTGAAAGCATCTTACACTTTATATAGAAACATTTTCAAATGAAAAATGTCAATGTTCCTGTGCAAAGTGGATATTGAGCCAGGGAGAGAAGTGGCATGGACATTGGGAGGCCCTCGCCACCATCAGCCCGTTGGTGACCAGGCACATGCTCTTTGGATTGACAACCTAGAGTCCTTCCGTATGGGGGCTGCATTTGCTTTTTACACTTTCAAGAATAAAATTATATTTAGCCTGAAACTACCTACACTGACTTAAGCGTGAGCTCCAAATGTGTAAATGGGCACAAAAATAAAGAGGAAAGTAAATGGTTGCATGCTTTAGTATTGTGTTTAGAGAGTGAACCCGTTTGGGAAAAACACACGTGATAGTTCATGCTTGGCTCATTACTTAACTTTTGGCAAATACAGCATCACCTCATCTGAACTGACGCCCGAGTTAGCCTTCTAAAATGCGAATCTGAGCCTGCCATACTCTGTTGGTAATCCTCGAACGACCCAATGACCCCTGATTACCTGATGCGTAGCAAGCGCTTCATGGCTATGGGAAGGAACCACGTGTTTATGAATGAGCTACATGGGATTTCCAGAAGAAAGTACCCCCAATGTGTAGAGTGAGTCAATGCCTCTGTGAACCCAAGGTGTTTAGTGGGAATTCTCTAGCCAACTGCCTTCAGATGCAAACTGCAACTCTTCCCGGGGTCTCCGGCCTGCTGGCCTACATTCCAGAGTTTGGGCTTGTCAGCCTCCTCAGTTGCATGAGCAATTCCTTAAAATCAATCTTTCTCTTTTTTTCTATCTACACACACACACACACACACACACACACCCCATTCACATACACGCATACCATATCGGTTCTGTTTTTATGGAGAGCCCTGGCTGGTACAGGAAGGATGGATGTCTTAAAGATGGCTATCTGAATACCAATCAGCCTCTCCAGGTAGGTTGCACTGTATAATTCCTCGTCAAATCCTGTCACACACTTCCCTCTTAGAATTATTTTAGAACTAGGTCAGTAGAGATCTGTTGGATGCATTGGCTTCACCTTTGTACTAGAATTATTCCAACACGCAGGACTGGCTATCCCAGTAGTCACTATTACATCTCTAGAATGTCTGTGCTGAAAAGCAGCAACTTTGAAGGTTATTTCTGCTAAGCCACGTCCTGCTGTTCGCTGCCCCAGGAGGCAAAGGGCTGGGATCAGTGGAAGGGCTGAGAATAGAAGGCAACGGGGGGGGGGGGGGTAAGAGAGAATCCCGCACCTCCACCAACATCTTGAGCCAAACTGTTTCCGATGCCTGCAATGAGTAATTAATACTACACAGTGAAAAGACTTGGCTAGAGAGGTTTTCTTCCTATGATTACAATTGTTAAGTATTTGGGGAAGAATTTTTATCAAATATGAATCTCAGATAACAAAAGTTTCTCACATGACAAAATATACATATTTTTGTAGATATTTGCCAGGCCCTGTTATTTTAAGCATCAAGACAGCGAGGTGGTTTTAGGAACCCTGAATGGAATCGTTTATTGAAAAGGACATGTTCAATTTGACGGTGAAACCAGAGCTGGATGGTTGGCGGAAGGGTGGGGAGAAGTTGAGAAGCAATTTTCTGGGGGCCGGCGTGGGTGAGGGATCAATCTGCTTTACTCCTTACAGTTTGGAACCCTACATCTCAGCCCTGGGGGGGGAGTAAAAGGAATTTGCCCGTGGTGCAAATCTCCAGGGGATCTTTACCCACGGCTCTAAATGGAAACTTCTGGCAAACACTTCAATCTTTGGTCCTGATGCTTCTCTGTTTAGAACTGTCTCCTTATCATAGGTGTTTGGTTACCTGTTCGCTGTCTTTAAGATGATTAACTTAGGTCAAGAATCAAATATGGGATTTTTTTTTTAAGTTCCAAAGCTGTATTTTACTCTTTTCTCTACTGTATAGTCCACCGCCTTTTATTTCTTGTGGGCATATCTTCATGGGGAAAGGTTCCTCCTCTTGTTCCTGACTCCACTAACACACTAGCAGAAAGAATACTCTTCATTCTTCTTCGCTCACCTCCAGACAGGCATTAATTGGAAAGTGTGGCAGGAGAAACTGTGAATGTGAGCCAGCATATACCCATCTCTCCCTTGTGTGTGTGTGTGTTTCTCTCTTTTATTTTCTCGGTTTCTCTCCCTGAAGGGCTGGTCTGCCCGCAGACTGTGTATGCTCTTGGACGACCTTCTCCATACCCTCATCTTCAGCCCCCATGTTCGAAGGTGTAAGGCTGTATTTTTTTCAAAATGATTATCTCCAACAGTAATAAAGGGGATAGCCTGTCTCCATCGGTCTTCTTTTTATTTCAGGACTTGAGCAAGGAAGAAGGGTGCTATACCCTGAGTGCCTCGAGAATCCAGACGATGTGAGCATTGTTTGAAACAAACCCTTGTCTACTGCATGAAAATGAAGCATCACCAACATATATTTACCTATACTTCATACTGTCATTACGATAACCTCTTTATTTTCTGTAATTATGACTCAGAACTGTGTGCGTAACAGGGCCCAATTTGACAGATTTTGTGTTTTTCTGGAAAAAAAAAAAAAAACCCTAACTCACTTTCTTCAATTAGTTGTCCTGACACTTCATTTTCTCTGAAATGAAATGATAATCTGTCCTTAAATTAGGATAAATCAAATGAATACAGATGAAGACTTTTGATGGCAAACACCTGTATTACAGCTTCCTTTGCTCTATGAGAGTAAATTTGACCCAAAACAAAGCAAATAGCTTTCATGATTTTCTTTTTTTTTAATGTTTTACCACAGATTGTGCTATTTTGTGGAACTGACATGCACTGCCATAACAAACCTTTTAATTCTTTATGACGTTTAGACACACAAGGAGCCGAGAGAGAGGTTGATGACTGCCCTGTTACTACATCATGATTTCTTTATTCTTTCCTTGGGTGCTCCCATTCATTTACAAGTGGCATTGCCCTCCAATAAGAAAACCTATTAAAACTAAGAGCCTAAGTAAAAATCTCCCTTCTCAGTTACTTTCTTAGCAATTGGAACCATAGAAGTTTCAAGAGAGGTAGGATGCTACTCCAGCATCATAATGTTTACCCATATAAAAGCTATGACAAAGTAGTCAAAGCTCTTCAAACTGGCTGGGGGGGTGGGCAAACAGATACAGTCGTATCCTAAAGGACATAATTTGAGACTCTATGTATGTTGCAGTCAACACATCAGAGGTGGCTGATAAAGGACAATCCTCAGGGGGCTCCTGGGATCAAGTCCCACGTCGGGCTCCCTGCGTGGAGCCTGCTTCACCCTCTGCCTGTATCTCTGCCTCTCTCTCTGTCTCTCAGGAATAAATACATAAAATCTTCTTTTTAAAAAAAAAAAAAGAACAAAATCCATCCTGACAGGTTCACTGAGACAATGAACTGAGTTAGCAGGAAGAGAGGACACTCCTGGGGGAGCACCACGGTGCTGTCATCACAGCGGCTGGGAACTCGACACTGGAGTGTCACTGCCACAAGAAGAAGAGATGAGAACAGAATGCCAGGGGCTACTGTTCAGGACACTTGAACTCTCTTTGGAAGTAGCCCTGCACACCAGAGTCGCTATGCCCTAAACCAGAAGTGTGGCTGCTGTGTCCAAATGCCTCACGAGCTTCGACCTGATTCCTTGGTCGCAACACCCCATCATCTCCACTCAGGCTTCACCATGTGCTCCCTTGCTAACTCCTTGAATTGTGTTTTCCTCATGAAACTATTCTATGTTGTCTCGCAAATCAACTTAGAATCTCTTTAGCAGTTCCACTGGACGTATATCCCTCCAAGTCCATCTCCAGAGTGAATCAAAATCCCTGATGTTGATATGGCAATTTCTAGAAAGTATGATTCTGTCTTCTAGCTCAAATATCCTTAAGGTGAATTACGGGAGAGTCAAAGTCAAAATAAGCTCCTTCTCATTTGTCCCCTAAAGAGAAAGGAGTAGAAAGATGGTTGTGGCGACACTGATGAATGGGATAGAATTAGTATGAGGATTCACTGATAAGATAAAGGATCTGAGAAATCTAAGCCCAAGTTTTGAGGTGATGAGTGGCAAGAACTCACCTGTCAATTGCATGAACCAATGGCTCTACAATGATCCCATGAGCTACTCTTGCTAGGAGACTCCAAATTAATCCAGAAAGTAAGTAGTTTGATGGGAGTATTTCGTTTCCATCTGTCTAACTCCTCAAGCACCATGTTATTCTATCAATCCCACTGCTCTGAAGTTATTTTGAGACCACTACATTTTTTGGGGGGGGCGGGGGTTCCAGGTCTGCTGAAAAGATGAGTATCACACTTTTAAGCCCCAGGAGTAGGGCAGTTTTAATTTTGAAGATTCTTGAAGCAGTGACAGGTAAGACTGAATGGACTTGGCATGTGTGGTCAATGTTTATTGCTAACTGTGCTAATGCCGTGCCATATACATTCTCAATACTACCACTGGTTTGATGAATATGAACCCTGGAACACAGAGAATGACACGAATGAACTTGAATAATCCCAAGGTTTATTTGAAATGTATCTGAGTTCTTTCAAACGCGTGTAGATTTATTGGAAAAATAAAATAAAAATGTCCTACAGCAGAAGCTACTTGTTTGGTCGCACTGCAAGGTATACTTTCATGTACCTGCTCTCAGAATAGGGGAGAGTGTGATTATAGTCAATTAATAATGACTTGACAGCACTTTTTTTATTCAGGATCAAAACAAGCAGCAATTATCTGATTAAAAATACTCCCACAAATTACATGAAACAAGAAACATTAATACAGATCTATTTTTTTCTGAAAAATGAACCGATACGTTTGATTAATCCTTAAATTCCCATTTTCGGATATTGTAGGAATCAAAGAACAGACTTTATCCCAAAATTATACCTTACATAATCCAATGTTTGTTTTTATAATTCTGAGCTTATGATATTTCTTCTGATCTTTATTATGAGGCTCAATTATGTGAAAACTATTGAAATTAGGATGATTTTGAAAATGTAATTCCTTGAAGTTTCTGTTCATTTTGGATTGTGCATACTTAGGAGGTTCCTATCCTCAAATTTAAGATTTTTTTTTGAAGATTTTATGTATTTATTCATGAGCGCCACAGAGAGAGGCAGAGACACAGGCAGAGGGAGAGGCAGGCACCCTGTGGGAAGACCAATGTGGGACTCGATCTCGGGACTCCAGGATCCCAACCTGAGCCAAAGGCAGAGGCTCAACCCTTGAGCCACCCAGACATTTCAGATTTAAGATTTTTATCATAAATGTTTCTACAACCATGTAGAAAGAGTTGTCTTTTAACTTCAGCTTATAGTTAATTACTTTGAGTATTTTTATTTTATTTTGAATCAACTTGATTATGAACTCTTTGAGGATGGAGAGTAAGTTGTTTTTCTCATGCTTTTGATGTCTTCCTATGTAGCCCAGTATTTAGAATAAACAAGAGCTCCATAAATAAGCTTTGAGTTAAAAGTAGCACAGGGATCCAGTCTCTTTCCCAGTAACCAGAATCTAGGCAATTTGGTCAACATCTCTTTTGCTCTCCACTCTTCCATGTTAGTTTAACTTTACTCTTTATGAATATGGTAATAAATGCATGATAATACACAAATGTTTTATTGAATGATTTGAAAATCACTTATGAATATGAAGGTTTAAGAGGAAACTGGATGCAAATAATGAGCAAGTCCTTAAATATAAAACTTTCTATTAAGAGTTTTTGAAATGCTTTTTGTTTTTTGTTTTTTTTTGAAATGCTTTTTGCAATAACTATTCAGTAACACTTGGAAGACTGATTGGGAGTAGTTACTTTTCAGAGATAAATAATGGAACTTTTTCAGGACGGTGAACATGAAGACAATTTTTAATTTATTGTAGAATTTCTCAGAATTTAGAGCAAAATTGCAGACAGGAAACTGCCAAACCAGCTTCCAGTCCCTTGCTATTATGTTGCACTTGACCTTAAACAAGTTTACAACAGTAGGCTGAGATTGCACATAAATACACTAGATACATGTTTTAAAATAGTGAATACCTTCAAAGATATTTTCAAGTCAACGAAAAAATACATATAATAAAAACTCTTTCAGATGTAGTATATTTTTAAAATGCTCTAGTGTTGTTTGTGGAATGAATGAGTTTCTGTAATGAGTTTCACTACCTGCCATGAAATCAAGAACTTTTTTTTTTTTTTTGGGTAGAAAGCTGAGAAGCATCAAGAAAATTTTTGGGCAGTGACTGACATTTCTTCTCCAAGAGAGAAGTTGATTTGACTCAGAGTTTCACATCTAGAAACATCCAGTTGAATATCACGTAAAAAATCACGAGAAAGAAAGTCTTGTGAGTCCAACCAAGCCTCCAACTAAACCGAATTTTAGTTGTTTATAAAAATTCTAGAAAATGCCAGAAAAAAATTGAGAGGTGTGAGATTTTAGAATTTCTAAGTACATATTTTTATTTCTTGACAGACTCCATTAACCCTGATCCAAGATTAAGATTGTTTACAGATTTCCTTTTTTAAACCATGAGAACATTAACTGTGATGTCCAGTATCTTCCCTAGAGCTAACATTCAGTAAACATTTTAGATTGATTATGAAATGGCCACATTGTAACAATTTGATAGCACTGTCCCTGGGTGTAATTTCGTCGTTTCGTAAGGATCATTGGTGGCTGCATTCATTTGGATGGAGGCCACTGCAGGCTGACTTCTGTGCTACTGTAAATTGTCCTAAAGCCGAGTTCAGTGCATTTACTAAAATGCTAAGAGATTAATTTTTAAAAATTTGCAATCAATACCGATACATCCTTCTTTTGCAGCGTTACTGCTCTTTAGATGGAACAGCAGAATGTAATCTGTTGATTAGGTAAAGGAGACAAAAACAGGAAACTGATGGCCCATAGGGAAATACGAGAACAAATTGATTTCATAAAACAAATATAATCGGTGTGACAATAAAAGATGTGTCCACACAGGTCAAACTTTATCATGGTGACTTTCAAGAGAACTGGGTATATAGGAATTTTAAATAAATAAGTAGAATAAATGGGCTTTTCCTGGTGCTTATATATGTTCTGTCTCAATCTTCCTTGTAATGGAACTCATTAGAGATTTGACCTGCACATCTAAGAATTGATTACCCATGATAATGTGAGATCAGACAGGCATTCTTCCTAGAATTAATACCATCTTGCATTTATAAAATGCTTTATTACACTGATGTTCCCCTCCCACCTATTATCCCAGACTTTAGAACAATAATATAAGAAAAGTCATGAAGAAAAGCAGGTAGATGCACAGGGGAAGTGTCTGGTCTTTGGGTTCAAATGCTAGTCCACTATACAGGCATTGGGGCAACTGGGACTTACTGCGGAGCCATCCTAGTGCTAAATTTCTTCGTTTCCACAAAAAGAACAATAATAGGACTTGCATCATAGACATTTTAACGAGAATTAGATGTACTGTACGTAGCGCCATGGTTTAGTGGCAGTAAGCACTTACTACGCATCCCTAGCGTCATGGGATGTCTAAGGGGGTGTGTTAGACTGTTCACAAATGAGAAGCTGAAAACAAAGGGGTTAAGTGCTTCTGGAGGAGGTCTGAGGCTTCTTATTAAAACAAATTGACTCAGCTTTATCTGTAGCAGGGCTTTTATCAGAACTAATGTTATTAAGCAAATGGAAATGTTGTGCTTTCATCTCTGTGTTTTCTTTTATCCAGTCACTTTTAGAGAGAGACACCTGAGAAATGGAAAGAATTCTATCTTATGCTGGATAAGTCACTCCATGAATTTAGATTATTACTCACTCCTCTTTTCAGGGCTCAGTTTCTTTGTCTACTAGTAACCTCTAAGGACCTTTTCTGACTGAAAGTTAATATCATTTCATAAACTGGATAATCAAAGTCATGAACTCTGAAGTTTGACTCTAATAAATAAACACCCTAAATTCAAAGAAAAGAAATCCACACCGTGGCCATGAAAAAATGTTATGTTCCATTTTATGCATATCATTTAGGCACTGATATTTCCTAGATCACAACTTCCTTTGGTTTAGCATCTCACTTCAAAAAAAAAAAGGGGGGTTATAATGGAAATTCAGATGCATAAATTCAACTTAGCATTGTCAGCAATCATGGAATTAAAGTTTTCCCTACCAAGTTCAAATGTGACCGTTAATAATGTATTGTCTGTTAATGGGTGCACATGGTACAATGTAGCACAGCTTTACAGAACGACAGACAAAATTCACATCTGATCTAAGCCATTATTTCTGCAAGTCTACGTGATTTTCATTAAATAATCCACATTTTCAGCTAAGAAAATACTTTCTAGATGTAATATGATACTTTTATTTTTCTCCTTCATTCTCCCTTTCTAAAGATTAGGTTATATGATTATTTGAATAAAGTGACTTTTTTTAAAAAAAAAAGAGGGATAAAGAAAATCACAGACCTTTCCCCACAATTTCATATTATACATAATTTTATGACACTGGATTTTTTATGCTGTGGATAACTACAAAGGCAGTTTAATTTGGATCTATTCTGTGTTTCCACCATATCCTGGAGGCAGAGATAATTTTGGTGGACAACAGGCTTAAGAAATCAGTTTCCAATTGTCTGATTTATGACATAATCTGAATACTTGTTAAATTGTTGATCACACTTCCCTGAAAAGATAAATTAAATCTCTTGTATAGACTCTAGTAGACAAAGATCTCAGTAGTTATAACTCTTTATATTTCCAGTTTTTTTAATATAATTCATTTCACATTTATTATTTAACTCACTTGGCATGATGTTTTCCTCCATGGACTCCCACCACCCGTGCTGCACTCCCGAGTTTTGGACCTTTTAGTATGAGCCCTGCTGCTGACATTTGAAACTGAAAATTCAACTCCTCACACTTATTCCCTGTGGAAGTTCTATATACCATATAGCACAATTATAAACTAATTTACACCTAAAGCATGGTCTGTCTGAATTAGCAAGAGAATTTATAACTTTCCTAAGTTGTTCATAAACAAGAAATCTGAGTAAATTTGCATTGCTAAAATTCAGGGTAAAAATGTTGTCAGAGTTCCTCAACAGTCTTTCAATGACTAACTTCCCTATAATAAAAATAGAGGTAGCGCGAACTTGAAGTATAACTTTGGTGATACCTTGAAGATGTCTATTTTGTGACTCTTAGTATGAATGCCCAGATCAGCATCTGGGAAACCCCCACATCATATCATAGGATTGCAATAATAGCAGTTAAGATCTAATGAAGTCCTTCTGGTGTTACCCAACCCAGTGGTTCCAGATTATTACAAGGTTTGCAAAGAATATCCGCCCACCCACCCACCCACCCACACATACACACAGTCTTTGTGAAGAAGTGACCATATCGTTTCCTGACCTGACTTGCTTCATCAGTAAAATGCATTGTCTCAATTATCTAAGGTCTCCCCAAACTATCTGGTTTTACAAATGCTATTTCATGCAGAAAATCAGCAGACTCAGGTGAAGAATATGCTTCAGAAGGTACATACAGGAATCAAAGTTTATACACGAAGGGATTTAACAAGTGAAAATTAGACATTTGAAAGGAATAGTCTTGAAAAAAGTAGAACTATGAATCTATTTCCAATAGGCTGGACCACGTGGCACCTGTGTAACATATTGAGATTATTTTGAAAGCACAGAATTCATTAATCTGTTAATAGTCTCAATTTAGCTAATCATGCAGAGGTATGTCATGGGACCTTCGAGATCCAGGAGCCTTAATTCCCTAAACTACTGACAGGGAAATTGAGGTCCCAAAAGAGTCACCCAGTCACTTAGTAACATATTTTCTTATTCCTTATCCAGTGCTCTTCATATTTGCTGTGTGACTAGAATGAGAAACAGACATAAAATTACTGAGAGATGTTAATGAATTGACCAAAGTTTTGGAGAAACAAGAACAAAAAAGACCCCAATGAGCAACACTGACTATGAAATGATCTGGAGGGAAAGGATATATAGGTAACTTAAAGGCTAAAGAAGATGATGGGCAGCTTAGAAAAAGAAAAAAAGTTCCAGAAATATTTCGTAAATATGTTTGTAGTTCTTTTTGGCCATGTTGTAAGAGAAGAAAAGACCAGTTTTCCATACTCTTGAATTCATTTTATAGTAGAAAGGTGACACCTCTGAATAAATGGTTTGGTATACAAACACTATAGAAGAGACAAATTTTAGGGACCCCTGGATGGCACAGTGGTTGAGCATCTGCCTTTGGCTCAGGTCATGATCCCGAGGTCCTGGGATCGAGTCCTGCATCGGGCTCCCCGCAGGGAACCTGCTTCTCCCTCTGCCTGTGTCTCTGCCTCTCTCTCCGTGTCTCTCATGAATAAATAAGTAAAACGTTAAAGAAAAAATAAATTTTAAATATGCTGTATAGCAATTTGTTCTTGTAAAAAACGGTGCAGTCAAAATTATTGTATTATTATTATTATTATTATTAACACCTATCCTAAAAGATCAGGGGCCTCATTTATTGAGGGCTACAACATACTCTGATGTGAACCTGAAAAAAAAGGTGGAGTCTTGCATACTCATTTATTGTCATCTTTAAACTGTCAGCCTACGTATGACGTGGAGTACATATTTACTAGTGGTTACCACTGTCCAATCTTGACATACAGGGAGCTCCTAAATGAATGCTGAAAATACAGTTTTGTTGGAGAGCGAGCTCAAGTCTCTAACCTAGGTATTTTAGTTGCATCTTTTCCCTGGAGGCATTAAGATCTTGACTGAAGTTTCAAATTGACTTTAGGTATCTCATGATACAGTGCTACCCAAATAATTAGGGAGGGACCTCTAGGGGAGAATAAATTTAAACCCACTGTCATGTAATTCTGAAGTTTTCTCTCTGAAGATTATGTTTAAGGTAACCCATAACAGTAAAGGTTCTGATACAGATTTGGACTCCGATGCCCCTGTGGATGCCCTCACAGAGGGGTACCAGCAAGGAGACGTCTATGTGGCAATGCATTACCACATAGCTTATGCAAATCCGTAGCAATACTGAGCTCAAATAAGGATCTCGGTTTCAATACCTTTTTTTCAGAAATGCATTTGCTCCTCTTTAAAAAGAAATCTGACTCCACATGAAGAGGCAAAAAACAATCCTAAAGTCAATGCTCATTTCTTTAACTATGATATTGCTGACATTTTCTTATCAAATCAAACCAAACATAACTCGGTGGCTCTTTAGAATATTTTAAAATAAGCATCCATATGAGGTATTATGAGTGTAAAAATATGAAAACCAATATCCATGAAGCTCCTATAATACCTGCTCCTTTATAAAAGACAATACAATGAGAGCAATGACTGTTGGGTTGAAATATAAAGTTTTAGTCATATTACCAATCCCTTATGTAACGTGAAAACAGTAAAATCTAAAGAATGTGAATAAAAGGGAGACAGGAGACATTTTCTCAATTTCTGCAACCAAAGGAGTTAGTGGTGGTAGGGCAAAGAAATCTTTCAACCTAAATCTTTATATTAATTCGTCATTATGGTTTTTTAACTAGAAATGAATAAATACGGTTTCCAATGAATATGTTCACTTGAAAACTCTCTCAATAATGTTAAAGTTAAATTAAGAAGCAATGAATACAGGAACTTCGTATTTGATATTTCATTCATTTTGTATTGTTTGTGATACATCACTAGGTGATTAAAAATGAAGATATGAAAAACAATCTAGCAAGTAAAAGATAGTGACTACTCCTAAAGCCAAAGGGACATCAGGAAATAGAAAGGGGTTTGGGGTCTTCAACTAGATCTAGCTTATTTCTTAAGAGCTTGGAGTAAACGAAGACAAAAATACTAAAGAGTGTCGATCTTGGTGGCAGAAACATGAAAATGTATTTATACTGATTATACTTTTTGTGTAGTCTGAAATATTTCTAAATTTAAAATGAATTTTTTCCTACTTTTTGTATTCTAGTTACAGACGAGTTTATACATGACTTCTTTTGTGAAACTTTAAAACCTTTCTTCGTATGTGAGAGATTTCCTTTTCTCCATAGTTCAAAACTATATATTTAAAATGAATAAATTTATGTAATTTAGAGAATTGTCAAAACTTTCAGCAGAAAGATAAAATTTTAAGTCTTTTAATGTATTCTATACTAATAGCTTTCTTTTCCCCTTTTTTGGTTTATGTAATTAATTTTGAGTCACTTGATATGGAGAGCATGTTAGCTAACATTTCAAAGGCATAAACATGGCTATTTTATTCAAAATATCGATTAATGCATATGTATCAGTGGATTATCTCTCATAGTTATCAAACACTATGTAAATATGGAAATACATTTCATAGAATTGTTGAAGTAAACGAGTTTTACTGTATTCCAGGATCAAATGGCAGGGCATTTTGTATTTTCTTCTCTTAGTGAGTGTACTTTTTTAGAAGTAAAATTAATCCCCTAGGAAAAAACAAAACAAAACAAAACAAAACCAAAACCAAAACCTAGAACATAAGAGCTTCAGGTATTACTAAGAGGGTACATGTAAAAAATTAAACAAATTCATTATCTGTGATTTTCTATGTTAACTTCAAGGATAATTTGTTTAGACAGAAATCACTACCTTAAATATTCTTAGAAAAATTCATCATAACAGCAAATGTACCAAGCTGGTTAAAATGCAAATTGCACTAGAATCGCCTTAGTAATATCTTGAAGAACACCTATTGTGGCTGTTTATTAATTATAAAAGAAAGTGGATGTAAGTTTGCAAATCTTCTTAACCTCTTTTTTTTTTTTTAATGTGGGCATCATAACTGCTGGCTTGCTTTTTATGCTAAGCACACTGTGTTCATTCACAATTTGAGGCTTGCACATAGTGTCCAATAATGGTAAAGCACTTGCAAAAATGTTGCACCTGGAACAGGAGGAGTGACGAGAGCAAAGGTCAAATCCAGGCCTTAATAAGCATTGACTAAACAGACTTTAGACTCAGTGAAAAGTCCAGACGACCCCTGCAGCGTCATCTTACAGCTCTGATTTTCTTCTTTTCAAGATGTAGTATAATCCATAAATACAACCAAATCACTAGCAGCTTAGGCTTTGGTTTGGTTTTTATCTTCCAGGGTTTTTTTCTTTTTTTCTTTTTTTCACCCCCCTCTTCACAGAGACTGGAAAAAAAATTAACCCTTTTCTGGCCTCGGACTAACCAAAGAATGAATTTCTTCCTGGTCACTGTTGTCAGCTTAAATCTTTATGTCCTTCTAGGGCTGGGGGGGGGGGGGGGGGGAGCACTCTGTGAAGAGCAGTGGCCAAATGTTTCATTTTCTCCCATTTAACGTTGACAGACAGCCCAGCGATGGCTAAGAGCAACGGGGCAATCAGGTGACTCTACAAATCAGTGAACTATGTCTATTTTATAAATGTTCCTAAGCAATGGAATTTTGGTATGGTCCTGATTCCCATCACACAGAGGCCACATTTACGTACAGATTTCTAGATAATCCCTATGCATGATAAACTATTATAGACTAGAATCAACTTTTTGATATAGTGGCCACGTTTAGGATTCTCTGGTACAGTTCACACTCTTGTCTTCTTATGGACATAATCCCTTTTCAATACTTTTTGTTCTATTCAACATTTGCTGCAGGAGAGGTAAAGCCCTTGGAGCCAAAAACAGCAAATTTCCCTGCAGTTAATATACCCAATCAAGTATGAAGTGCGGGAATGAAGAGTCCACGTCCAGTGCATCACTCAGGAGAAACCTTGCACCCCACGGTGGGCCTGTGGCCCAGGCGCTGGTGGCGAGAGCTGGCCAATCAAATTCAGGGTAATCTTGTTATTCTGTTTACAACACTGCAGATTTTCAGGATGCCAGAGACGTCTGCATCTGTCCCCCCTACATATATTCTTCTGATGTCACATATATCCTGTTTGCTCCGCTCTCTTCACAGTTTAAAAATATAAAAGTAAAAAAAAAAAAAAAAAAAAAAAAAAGAACTTTTTCAGCTCTGAGTGTGAACCGTAGCTGCATAATTAAGGGGGAGGCAAAGTCTTACCTAAGCTGGGATGGCTGAGAGCATAGCCAACTGGGTGAGAAAGCCTCAAATGCTCAGCTGTGTGCTGGAGTCTGGGGAAAGATTCTTTGGAAGGAACGTGCAAAGAGATACAAATGGTGTCCCCGGAGAGTGAAAGGGGGGCCCGGGCTTCTCAGGGATCTCGGCCTCCGACTGATGATCACAGTCTTGCACAACAGGAAAGGGGGGATAGTGAGGGGCAGACATTTCCCACAGCTGCAGAGCTCCCCAAACTGGTCACAATCGCTCCTGTGCTGTTCATCTACAGACTCAGGGTATGCGGGGTAGCAGACGAGCAAACCCCAGCCAGGGCCCCATAGAAATAAAAATATTAAAACTCATTCAGTATTCGTGATTATTTGTGATCCTGCAGAATCAAGACCTATTTTTCAGAACAACATGGAAGGAGGAGAAGTGGCAGTGACTCAAGAGTTGGGTTCCTTGTTTATACCTATCCGTTTTGAACATTTCAGCCTGGACCATCCGAAATTACAGCACCAATATCATTTTGATTATTTTCCTTAAGATCCCGTGATCCATTAGCTCCTTCATTAAACGGCTAGATTCACTGTTAGTTAGAATGTTATTTGCAAAGTAAAACCGAGCTGAAAGTATGTATGATTTTTAGACTTTGTATCGTGCCTAGGTTTTCTGTTTATATTTTGATGTCTCAAGGTTCTAAATATAATTTATGCATTCAGGGTAATAGAACAAAACACGGGCTAAACCCCTGCCACATATATTTTTTTCTAATAGATTTGTATAATTCATGCATCAGGAGGAGAATCATCAAATATGAGACATAGTAATCAACCCATATGCTTACTGACATAATGAGATTTTTTTGGCATTTTGGTAATATTCTATATACACATACATATGCCAATCTCAGAAATTTAAGTTTTATAAGGTTCGTAAAGAATTGACTTTCTATGTTGGTGGCTTAGAGCATGCCTTCATAGGTGTGAAGCCCATGGGCAATCACATTTCAATGTTTGTGATGCAAGGAAACCCTAATTGATCTTATCAATCATAAGATGCGTTTTTCAAACAACTGCACTAGCGTGGCTTTTGATGAGGCATGCCACTTTTTGACACCTAGTGGATTTGCCTGAGAAGAACGAGCAAAGAATTCCAAATCAGAGACAGCGCTGCTGTGAGGCCAGTATTTTTCAATGGCACTGATGTTTAATTCAGATGTTTTTCTTATCTCTATCACAGATTTCGAAAATACGCACCTTTGGTACACGTTTCTATCTTTATTAGTCAAAATAATGTCAGGAGCGGAAGGATAACTTGTTTTCACCAAACACTTTTATCATTCTAAAACTAATTTTTTTTAAAAAAGAAAACATTTTTGACTCTTTGAAGTAGTACATAAACTATGAAGAAAATTATTTGAGTCAAGAACTTGTCCAAAAGAAACAAACCTGAAAACTCACATGCCCACTGTCACAGCATATGTGATTTGCTAAGTGAGGCACTAACTATATAGACTGTCTTCAATGCTTGCTGTCTTCTAGCAATCCAAGTCCAAATGAAATCTCCAGAAATATATATATATATATATGTGATGACTACACACATTAATAGACCAAGGATTTTATATAGTGGATATTCTCAAGGTTAAGTTTAAAAGTATATATATAGGTTCCAGTAATGATGATTTGTTCAAAATATATTTAGTGTCATCGTTCCTTCTTCTTAACTCAAACATTATGTCAATATTTTAATGTTTTTTTAAGCCAATCATTTGCTTATTACCAGCTAGCTGAGAGACGATGGAGGTGCATGATAACTTTTTTTGGATTACTTGCGATGAAACGGCACAAAAGAGCCAACTCACAGAATTTGCATCGAGGATTGCTCTTGCAGCTATATTAATTTTAATAGAAATTAAATGTTTTCAATCAGTTTAGATTGGCTGGTAAGGGAAAAACACAAAGACAAAACTGAGGCAGCGAGCCTTACAATGCCTCCACTGATTTCTCCACTGCCCCTTCCTCTGCACATGGTCAATTAGAATTGAAAATCCTGTGCTGATTTCATTCGCTGGAATTTTTAAGCAGGTCAGGAAGAAAGATGTTATTGAAAGGAAAAGTCTCATCTAAATAAGAAAGGAGCACGTGGCCATCTGGTCCTAGCTATACATATAAAAAGTTATTTCAGCTGAACTGCAGGCTTGATGTTTAAAAAGATGTGCCAAAAATCAACCCCAAATCTGTTTACGGTAAAATATTCCAAATGTTTCTTTTTCAACCTCCAAATATGCAATACACAGTTCATTTCCTATCTGTGATTCATGAGCCCATTTGACCCCAGCGCCTCACTGAGCTTGACTTGAGTTTCAGGCCGTGGAACATTCAATCACTCTTAGAACACTACTCCTTAATGGGAGATCAACAGGACCGTGGGCCTTTTGAAAATTGTGGAAATAACTTGGATAGTTTTCACTCAAATTAATTTTGAGTGCTGTCTGCACGTAGGCTTGAAAAGAATAAAGTCGGAGGCACGACACAACCACACCAATTTTCTTTCTTTCCTCATTGTGACTTGAGATTCCTGTGCATTCCCTGGGCAGTGCTCCGGCATCTGCTCAAAATAATTTCAGGTCTCAAGCCTAAAAACTAAGGTTTGGGTTTGGGTTTTTCTGGCTTTTTTGTTTTGTTTTGTTTTTAAACCCAATCTGTCTTTTCATAAAGAGAAATTATGAGTGTGAGTCTACTTTTAGAAATCATCTTCATGATGTTAAGAAACAGTGTTTTTCTTTTTTTTTAAATACCATTTTACACTGTTTGCCACATTAGAGTCCTATCTTTTGGTGTGACTGAAATATGTTTTGATATGAGGCATTTGCAATAATTACATCATCAATACGTTCATTGGGCCATTATCTGAGTATGTCCCTCTGCTAGCACAGACATGGTTAGCTGACCTCCCCATCCAAATGTCATTGTATTAAAATATGTTAATATTCTAACCCAAGAGCAGCAAAGAACAATCCAACCAACCTCTGGTTATAATAACACACCAACAATTATTTTGGGTCATAAAACGATATTCAAATATATTTTATATGCATATGTCCCATCCACACACATGTGCGAGAACACATGATTCTAGTATCAACAGACAGGCTACAACAAGAGGGTGGGTTTTCACGAAAGTCTTCAAATAAATAACTCAATTCAGAATATTCTACTATATGAAACACAAGAATCCTGACATATCTCTGACATAAGATGTCATTGGTTGTTTTTGTGTATTTACTATGTTTGTTCTGCCCATTTCAAATAAATCATTACTATTGTGTAAGAAGAATAAACTGTACTATAGTAAATTGTTCTTTCTCCTTTATGCTCTGAAAACCCATTTGTTCTTGAATTGGCGTTACGTAGTTCAACTATTTCAATCAAGTCCATTATCTTCTTTTCTTTGAAAGATGCCTTTTTAGTAACCTGTATCCCCAGTGGGCAATGTCATGTTTTGTTTTTAGAAAAGTAGGTGAAATTTAAATCCAACTGCTTGTTCATTTTTTTATATTTGACAAAACAATTATATAATTCATCCTCAGGCAAGAACTCCACTATATGCTGGAAGGACTACTTATGTAAAAATTATGGAGTCGGGCCCAAAAATTTCTCAAAAAAGTTATTTATTAGTTCACACACTGGAGTCTTACCCCACAGAATGTCACCTAACTTGTGCAGCTTGTTTTTTCTAAGTACAAAATGTGTCTGTTCTTTGAGCAATATACTTTCCTCAACAAAAGTAACATGAGAGCAAAAAAGAACAGAACACTTTTCCTCTTGTTTTAAAACAATCGCACAATGCATCAGCAAAATTAATCTCCTTCATTTGTATGTTGGTGTATAAATAGTGCTGTTCGTATACATATGTCTTGCAAATCCTTTCAAAACTAATCCTTTTCTAAGTATGCAAGGAAGAAGTACTAAGAGCAAATTCCAAAATTCAAAAAAAATAATGTTCCAAGTACTCGGTATTATAGGAACTGGTAAGTATACCCGGCCGTCCTGTATGAAGTGAGGATTAACTTAAATTACATATCAAAACTTAGTAATTCAGGACATTACGTATACACAGTTGTTCCATATTTATGCCTCAGAGATAGCCATATGTTTCCATAAAATCATTAAACTTTGCTCCATTCGAGTTAAGTAAAATAAAACAGCACATTTAAATACACAGACATTATTAAAAACCTATACACTTGTTTGGCGGATAACTGTTTAGTGGAAGCCCCATAAAATAAACTTGAGGATAAACGAAAACACTGCACCAGCCCACAAAATTTTAACCCGATAATCCTCTAACCCGGGGGCACACGAAAGGAGCATCACTTTTAAATCATCTGTGGACAATCCCTGCTTCACCCACCAAGTTAAGAGTGCAACGATTTAACGTCTGCAAAAACGCAAACGGCAAGTAAGGCTCCACCGAGTCAGAGCCCCCATCAGCACCAGCATTTTTATCCCAGTGACTGCAAAACCGTTCACCATTTCCACGTCCTATCCACATCACTGAAACGGCCACCTCGAAAAATGTTCGCCCAGCCTGTGAGTAAGGCTTCCCAGACCCAGAAAGCTGTGCCCGGCTACAGATACCTGGATAAACATGCCAGACTGCCCCATAAACACATCTTCAAGAGAGACACAGCTGCAAATAAAACAGTCCTTCCCTGTGGGTGCTGGTTAACCCCACGAACACGTGAACTTCCTATGGGCACACACCCAACAGACACTGGCGATTAGGTGATTGAAAACGTCGCCCACAAAGGCGAAATTTTATATGTGATGACATCACCGGCAAACCAGGGCTTCTCTGTGATATAATGATATAATTGCCTGGCTGAATGTGTCTCTTGAGTGTGTGCATGTGCATGTGTGTGTGTGTGTGTGTGTGTGTGTGAGAGATAGAGAAAGAGAGAGAGAGAGAGAGAGAGAGAGAGGGAGAGGGAGAGGGAGAGGGAGGGAGGGAGAGAGGGAGGGAGGGAGAGAGGGAGGGAGATGCTTAAAGAACAGCATCATCAGAAATGCTCTAACCTCCTGCAAGGCTTGCAAGAATCTTTCCGCAGACCTTTGACTTTCCCCAGATTTCCTACAGCTTCAGCTCATTCAGAAACGCCCTTCCCGCACGAGGACATGGGGTTTTGTGTCCTCAGCCCACGGTGACTCCCCAAGCATCCCCCCCACCACCCCCCGATGGAGGTGCCGGGATGAGATTTCTCCACCAAATGAGGCATGCGGCTCGGTAATAATGCGATGCAGGAGTTGCAGGGTCCCCGGGGACCTGCCTGCCTTTGAAAGGCTGAGACGTCTTGGTTTCAGGGGGAGGTGGGGGGGGGGGGGAGAGGGTGGGGAATGAAAGGGTTAAAAATCGAGGCTGTCTGGGGTAAAAGAAAGGGGATATTGTTGTCTTTAATCTTTCCGCAGTATGTGTAAGACTTCCATCCCGGATCTGCACGGAGCAGGGGCAGAGGCTCGGCGTGCATTGCGTGCAAGCTCCTTGATTGTCGAGGGGGGAAAAAAACCTGGCTGGAGTCCAGACAGGCTGGAGCTCTGTTGATCATTATGTCTAGCCTTCAGGTGTCTCGGCACCCAGTGGGCGGCGGTGGGGGAGGTGTAGATAACGTGAGGCCAGACAAAGAGGGGGGAGGGAAAAAAAAAAGAAGGGGGGGGGAAAAAAAACCAACAACAGTGTATTTTAAAAAGATCATGCGAAAATGTGTGTCCAAGTCCTCTTTAATAATAATAAAAAAAAATGAATCCTACCGTCTTGGACTTTTATAATTAGAACACGAGCTGGGCTCCGGCAGATCTCTTTAAGCCATAATTAGTTATGTCTGGAGCCCTGGAATAATTCCCTTCAATAATTGATGGGAGTTGATACTCTCTCCTAAAAATAAGGAGGGCAACGCTTTCTCGCGCAAACTCTCCTTTTTGCGGGAGGCTTTGTCGTTCCAAAGCCTCGTCAAGCCACAATCGCACCGGCTGGATTTGCCTTTTCATTTTCTTAGGAGACTCGGCTTATAACTTTTGAAGAATCTGGATGATTCTAGAAGTACAGGCGTCATGCATTGCGAGATTGCTCTAGCTGAATGTAAAGAGAAGGCAGGGATCATTCTTCCCCCCATTTGTTTCCAATTATTTTATAAATCAGAAAGGGGAAAAAGAAAAAAAAAAAAAAGAAAGAAAAGACATACACAACACAACACAACAAAACAACCAAACCCTGCTTTGCCAGGTCGCTTCTGTTGCAAACTCCATCAAAAAAACCTTACCAAGCATGTAAGTTAGATGCTAAGTGTATCTTTTGCCCTCTGCTAAGGAGAAATCCCAAATTCTTTTATTCTTCTAGCATTCTATAAAGAAGCTTCCGCATGCTTCCTCCCCACCCCCACATCCTCACTCCACCCTATTAGGAATTTCAAAAAAAAAAAAAAAAAATCTTTATCCTTGGAAGGCTGGATCCTGATACAGACAGCTCGTCTTTTCCTTCTGCCTTTTCCCCCTGACCACTTTCCACAGTCACCTTTCACTTGGGCCGGGACTCTATTTCGCATTTTGTGGGCTACAACGCCGAGAAAGCAGCTCAGCCTCTATCATCATCATGAAATGAAAAGTGGTGGCTTTTTTTTTTTTTTTTTTTTAAGAAAGAAAAAAAGAACCTAAAGAAAAAGAAAGCTCTGGCTTGGAGCCATTGTTCAGAATTTAAGAGCTGTTTGCCCCCCCACCCCCCACCCCACCCCACCCCACCCCCCAGGGTCTCGGCAGTCTTTCACAGCTAATTATAATAACTGTCAGATGTCTGGGAAGTCTAGGGCACCCTTGTCAGTGGAGTCTGCAAAGTTTGCCTTTTATTTATTTATTTATTTTTTTCTTTCTTTCTTTCTTTTTCTTTCTCGGGGAACCCATCAGATCTGACCCCGACATAAAGAAGGAAAAGAAGTGAACTAAAAGTGCATCTGCCTGCGCCTTCCTTTTTCTCCTATGAACAAAGCGGCGAACAGGGGCGACGTTCCGGGGTGCAGCCCCCTGCAGCTCAGCTCCTCTCCGGAACGCCTCGCTCTTCGGGCTCCAGTTCCTCCCCTCGCAGGCACACGCACACGCACACGCACACATGCACACACATGCACACACATGCACACGCACATGCACACCCGCAGAAAGCATGCAACAATTGTCCCCGCGGCGCTGGCCTGCCCGCCGCGTTACCTGGCCGGACGCACCTCCGACGCGGGCCCTGCAAAGCCCTTGCGAGACCCGACGCCCCTCGGCCGTGCACCCCCTCTCGGGCGCTCGCTCCGCCGAGGGCCGGGCATACTCACAATTTCCAAGCGCTCCTGGGCGCAGGTCCCCCCGTCCCCGGGGGCGGAGCAGCGGCTCGGGCCGGGCGGTCCCCGGCGGCGCAGGTGCAAGCATCCCCGAGCTCCCGGAGGAGGCGCGCAGGGAGGGAGGCGAGCGCCTCTTTTGCAAAGTCCCTCGGAACTCGGCCCGCGGCGCCCGGGCGGCCCCGGCTCCCGGGGAAGCCGGACTCGCCGCAGTTCTGAATTGAACTCGGCCGCAGCCCGTGCGAGCGGCGGGGCGCGCGTCACGTGGGCGCAGCGAGCCTCCCCATTGGCCGCCGCGCGGCCGGGCCCCGCCCCCGGCTCCGGGGGCGAAGACTTGAAACTGAAAGCACCGCCGAGCTCCGCCCGCGCGCTCGTCCCCCGGCGGGGCTGCGGGGCTGCGGGGCTGCGGGGCCGCGGGCTGCGGGCGCTCGGCAGTGGGCGCCGGCCTGAGGTCCCCCCTCCCGCGGCCCGGGGCGGGCATCGGACGCGGAGCCCCCGCAGCCCGCGGCGTCGCTTCCCCGCCCGCCCCTTGCCGCCTGCGGGATGCGCCTCGCGTGCCCGTCGGGGAGGCGCCGCCGCTCACCTGTCCCGGCCCACCTGACGCCGCAGGTGACACAGAGCGAGCCCCCCCCCCCCCCACCCCCGTCCTTTGTGGCGCTCAGCCACGTCCGGAAGCACGAAGGCTTTCTCAATTTTCTCTCTTTATTTATTTTATCGTTTTTTAAACGGGGGCCCCGACGGGGAATTGCCCGGGTTGGTCCCGCGGACGCGCTCCCGGCGGTCCTGGCCGCGGGCTCCGTCATGGGCCGTGACCCAGGCCCGGGACCGACTTTCTGCAGGAGCCACTCGACGGCTTCGGGGGACGAGGACGTGCGGGGGCTGCCAGGTCCGCCCGGGAAAGTCCAAAGGAAGGGCCTCGGCCCGCGCGGGGGACGCGGGGTGGGTGGTGTCGGCCCGGGCCCGCGGAGGCTCCCGTGACTCACGGCCACGCGCGGGCGGCGGAGCTTGGGCTTGGGCCACGGCCACCCCGGGCCTCCGCGCGGACGGGCACGGGGGATCCCCCCAGAGATGGGGGGGGGGTCAGCCCGAGGGCCCGGTACGCAGGGGATCCCCCCAGAGACAGCCGGGTGGGGGGGGGCAGCCCGAGGGCCGGGTACCCAGGGGATCCCCCCAGAGACGGCCGGGTGGGGGGGGGCAGCCCGAGGGCCCGGTACCCAGGGGATCCCCCCAGAGATGGTCGGGGGGGGTCAGCCCGAGGGCCGGGTACCCAGGGGATCCCCCCAGAGATAGGTGGGTGGGGGTCAGCCCGCGGGCCGGGTACCCCGGGGGATCCCCCCAGAGACGGCCGGGGATAGACGTCCCCATGTTTGTGGAAGGAATGCACTGTCCCCAGAACATTAGTCTGGGGCTGAAGGAGCCCTACAACTGGTTCAGAGCTTGAAACCCACGGAACAGTAGGAGCAGACAAGTCATGGATCCTTTCCAACGTGGCACCAAAAATGCCATTTCTGGTAGGGAACTATCCAGAGCCCTCATGGAGTGCGGTGAATGTGTCCCTCCTGCAGCCCAGATCATACAAATTAAAGGGAACTCCCACTCACCCCCCACCCCCCGACCCCTGTGTGGGATATTTGTAGACTAGAGGTAATTCCTGAAGGAAACCTGATTGCGTCCCCATCACCTGCCCAACCGAGAGGACACATCGCTGTGTCTTAGGGTAGGCCCTAGCTAGGATAGCTGACGCAGGCCCTGAGCGGAATTAGAGGATGATTTCTAGTCCTCTCCTTTAAAAGACATTTCTCCTTCATTGAGTGGTGCTTAGTTTCCCCTAAATGGTCATCGCCCCAAGCTTTCCAGATTTTTTCTAGTCCTGCCTCCTCGTACCACATCCATGTGATAGTATCATGTCATCCTAGTTTCATTAGATTTCCCTACTGTGATGTAAATATTTCAAGGGGCTGAATTGCATTTCACTATTTTTTGATCCCTCATAATGTCTGTCATAACAGAGATGACGGTAATTTTTGCCCATATTTTTTTTTCCTGCCTTGCAGTGACCGACTCTCACTAGGAGCCGACAGATCACAAAAAAATCTGGTCGGTGACGCAAGCATGTTAAAAAGTATATTTTAAAATACAGCCCAAATAGGTGAAGCCAACACTGGAGGACAAACAGCGACACTACTGTGAGACCCAGACCCTCCCCAGTATTGGCCTACATTACCCATATAGGACATAGGACACGTACACCGCCCCCCAAACTAACGGTCATAGGATGGGCACACGATTACGTAACTCCTCCTTGTCACGAACCAGCTTTTACCTCGGTCCTTCTCATTCACTGGACCCAGGCTCCTGGGTCTCAGATTTCTGCCCATCTCTGGTTATGCCATCACCCCGGTTTCTCCAACGCTCAACACTCTAATCTCTCACTTCATCAATATCAATTCTGATGACGCGGCCACCCACCCTGTGCATTGGAGACGTTTACTCTTGATATTTTAAACTCAAGTCACCGACGTCTATCTACCGCTTTCAATCCTTCCACCTCTGTTACCACACCTCTTTTTCAACCTTTTTGATACCTCCAATTCCTGGGTTCCTCATTGTCTCCTATCTCTCATCCTCTTCCACGTTCCATCCCCTTTCCTTTCACACTTGCCGCCCTACTCGAGCCCATATTTCGGGATGTCCTACGGCATCGGGTTAAGATACCCAACTTTCTTGCCCTTGTTTTCCTTCTGATGTCCCGTCAGTCCCACCAGGCAGAACCCAGTTTTGGATTCATCCAACTGACGATCTCCTCTAGGCTATTCTGGGCTTCCAGGAGCTCCTGGGTGAAAATCCAACCTGTCCGTATAAGGTGTTACTATAGGCGCATGGTCTCCAAATTTGACAACTCAACGCTGTCTAAAACTGTTTGCCCACTTGGCTTTTTCTCATTTGTCACAATTTTTGTCACAATTTTACCCAATCCTTTATTCTCTCTCTACTCTCTTGTTCTCCCTAGATTGCATCGCCTTCCCATCCTCCGGGGTGGGGGGTAGGGGTGGGGGTGGGGAGTGGTGAGAACCAAAAAGCTTGGCCTAATGGAGACTCATCCTTCTCATGACGGTAGAAGAGTTTCTCAACCTGCTCAAGGCAAATCAATTAGGTAACCGCTGCCTTTTCAGAAATGTTTGTCTTAGATGTTTCTACCTTTCTCGAATTGTCAGCAGCTCCTGGTCTACAAAGTCTTTTTATTAGCATTTTAAGAAGCTCCTGTGTCTTCGATATTTAAACATTCCTGCCTTTGATATCAGGCCCCCTTTCCTGTGTTCTGTCCTTCCTGGGCAAACCCTCTTCAGGAATTTAGTGACATTCACTATTTCTACTTTCTCTTCCCTCATTTCTCTACCTGCTACAATCTGGCTTCTGTCTTTTGTCATCTTTTTTCATTTTTATAAATAATTTTTTATAGCAAGACCACCCAATACCTTTGTACTGCTTAATCTCCTGAACAATCTCAGGCCTTTTAATACTTGTGTTCTCGAAAATATTTAGGCATTTGATCACTTTCTCGCTCTGGGAGTGCTCTTTCCTTGTGGCCGCATTTATTCCTGGTTTTCTTTCTCTTTCTTGCGCCTCTCATTCTCTTTTATAACCATTGGTTTTTCTCTTCTAGCTTCCAATATATTGGTATTTTTCAGATTCCTTCTCAGTCCCTATTCTCTTCTCACTCAACAGATTCGAAGTCACCTCGTTTACTTCTATGGCTTCAATGACAACTCAACACGGATGATTTCCACCTTCCCTCTGAGACTTTGGTCTTTTTCCAGAGCACCGGAACTGTGGATCCCATTGCACCTGTTCCCTTGGATGTCTCAACCCCAATACATCCGGCGCTAAAGTCATCATCTTTTCCTCTCTCCTGTGCATCTTTCGTTGTTGCCTGTCTCACTGAGGAGTACACCAGGGACCAAAGACACAAAACTAGGACCTGATATTTAAATCTTCCTTTCCTATATTGGGCTTTCACATCCAACTAATCGTCATGCCCGGAGATCTCTTGAATCTGCCTGTTTCACTCCATCTCATTGTTGGTGCACGTGCTTCGGTATGCGTGACAGTTCAGGGTAGGGGTCTCCTTTGTGTCCAGTCTTGTTTGCCTCCACTCCACCACCTTCACTCCTCTAACCGTCCTCTCTCAAACCTGCAGCCAAATGAGCCTCCTAAAGGGAAGCTGATTCTTTTACTCCTCTTAAAACCTTTTAAGTGGCCTCCATTGTCCATAAGGCAAAACCTAAAGAGCCCTTAGGTGCCTGGCTTTGTAACCTCATGTTTAGTCGACCAAAATGCATGGAGATGTTTAATTCTATTCCATAGTTTATAAGTGGTATTACATGTTACATAGAATTACGAGTCTTAAACTTGGCCTCCCAAGATGTTGAAATCCTCAAGTAAAATGGATGCAATCAGCAAAGTACCACATTTGTTTAGTGATTTGGAGAATTCCCAGGGGAAACTAACCTCCCAGCCCTACATTAGAAAGACAGAGTCGATTCAATACCTTCCCTCTGAGAGAAGATTCAAAACCCACTCACATATTCAGAGGGACTTCATTTCCTTTCCCCTGGCTTAAAAATCTGTCTTGAAACTCCAGTAGAGGGACGCCTGGGCCGCTCGGTGGTTGAGCATCTGCCTTTGGCTCAGGGCATGATCTTGGAGTCCTGGGATGGAGCCCCCACATGGGGCTCCCCGCGAGGACTCTGCTTCTCCCTCTGCCTGGGTCTCTGCCTCTGTGTGTGTGTGTCTCTCTCATGAATAAATAAATAAAAATCTTAAAAAAGAAAAGAAACCCCAGTAGAGTTTTAGGAAATCCTAAGTATTATCAAACACTTCCCTCCCCTTCTAAGGCCCTATAAAATTGAGGACTTCTTGAACATAGAAGAACTAATCGAAATTAAGAGGCTGGGCAAGCCACATGCTTTTTAATTTTTCTTGATCCTCTTCTTTTTTCCACATGCTGCTCATTGACCAGTTTACTCTAACTCAGCTAATAACACGTCCACCCCAAAAAACTGCTGAGTCTGAAACCCAGCTACCACTCTTGATTCCCCTCTTTCTCCTTTATGTGCCCACTGATAAGTGAATATTGTGGGGCTTATCTTCGAAAGAGACTATAAACGCAATTACCTCTCCCCATGCTCTTCTGCTGCTATGCGCATCCAAACTATTATTTATCTCTCACATGCATTATTCTAATCATCTTGTATCTGGTCCGTCTGCCTCCACACGTGTTCTCACACCACAGGATGTTCTCCACAGAGCAGCTAGCTTTTAAAATATAAAATATATCATGCCACGTTCTTGTTTAGACTTCTGCAATTGCTTTATAATAACCTCCTTATCCATTACTATGACCTAGAAGACCCAACGTCATCCTATTATGGTCCCTACTAACCCCCTGATCTCATCTTGTATCCACCCCTCTTTCCCTGCACTGCAATCACACTTGCCTTGCCTCAGACTTTCCTGTCTGATTACTTGTGCCCATTGCCTAGAACACCCTTGTCCTAGATTGTCACCTGCTGGATCCTTCTCATCATCTCTGTTTCTCTTCACATGACGTGCTCAGAGAAACTTCTCTTGTAGGATGACACCCACCTATTGTCCTATCTAACTTATTGTCTGATTTGGGGTTTTGCCCATTGAACTTATTACTATCAGAAAATCTCATTTTTCAAATTTACTTGTCTGTTATATGTCTCTCCCCACCTGACTATGAGCCTAATTTTCTGAAATCTGTTGTGCTTATTGCTCAAAATTTGAGCTAAAACAATCTAAATATAGTGTACAACAGCCATTTAGTATATTCAGCCATAAAGAATTGGTTGAGATGAAATATCTGGGTGGCTCAGTGGTTGAGCCTCTGCCTTCAGCTCAGGTCATGATCCTGGGGTCCCTGGATCGAGTCCCACATTAGGCTCCCCTCAGGGAGCCTGCTTCTCCCTCTGCCTGTGTCTCTGCTTCTCCCTCTCTGTGTTTCTCATGAATAAATAAATAACATCTTTTAAAAAAAAATAATTGGTTGAGAAAATAAAATTGAATAAAATACCCAAATGCAGTAGTGATGAAAATAAAATAAAAATAACGCCAATAAATTAGTTTTGTGCTATATGTTTTGCTCATTCAAATTTGTGTATATATGCTTTTGTAATTACTCAAGTCCAGTCAATAAAGTAAAATGAAAAAGTGTCTCTATGCCTTTGTCCCATAGATACATTCTCCCTACATTAAAAAGGTCAATTTCCACTTTCAACTTTCTGAAGGAAAAAATCTATTGAAGAATAAATGTCATCGATAGCAGAATTAGACCTTTATTTATTTATTTTTTGAATTAGACCTTTTAAATTGCATATGATTAAATAAGCCCAGAACACATACCATATGATAAATCCATTTCCTAAAATGTCTTCAAGAAACACCAGTAATGGTCTTTTGTGTTTATCCAGTACTTGGCACATCTCATCTCTCAAAGCTCTTTAAGGTCCACTGTTGTCTTTGATATTTACAATAACTCAATGAGGCAAGTAGTGAAGTAGCATCGTTATCCCCTCTACTACATAGGGACTGAGATATGGGAAATTCCGTGATTTGTAAAAGCAACACAGTATAGAAACAGCACCATGTCCTTGCACTCCCATCACTTAAAGCTATGATGACAGGGAAAACGTTCAGAGTTCTCTGTAGCTCAGACAAGCACGTACTGAATTATTTGGGTTATGTTCAGACTTCTAACTTGGCCTCAAACTTGTATTCTAAAAAAGAAAGGATACATAGAAATTTCTGCTTTTCACACATTTACATACAAACTGTTTTTGTTACAAAATTAGCTCTTGGTCATACTTTTGTTTGTTTGTCATGGGTGGTCTGAGACTTGGGTGGGGAAATTGGGATCAGATGAAAATGATATCTGAGTAGGAAGTTTCTCAACTGTTCTGAATTTATAATAAGCACACATTGGGATGTGTGGTCAGATCTTAGGGAGTTGGGCCAAACAGGCTGAAAAGGTTGCTTCTTATTTTTTTTTCCTTTTTCTTTTTTTGCACTCCGTAAAAGACAAACCTTTTATGAACTTTAGATGTTTACCGTTAAGTGACTGAAAGGCATTTGATTTGTCTCAGTTTATTATCCTCTCGTGAGTGTGATGTTCGCATCTCCTACAAGTAAGTAAAAATTAACAATCGGACATGGAGGATTTCCCCAAATATGCATGTGATTAATGTGAAACAAAGTCACAAAACCCCACTATTTTGGTTTGTTATTTTTTCATGTGGCTGCTTTGGCATCATGTGGACAAGTGGGAGAAGTGGGCTGACCTACTGGTGCCTAAAATCTCCCAATGCCCAATGCTTTCGGTGATAAAAGACAGTGTATTTTCTGTTTCTTCCAATCACAGGGAAACAAGCTACATAGACAGCCTACACCTTGTGAACAGAGACTCTAATTTCTAAAATGAAATTCACCAAAACAAGGTATCATTATTACCTTGTCTCAGACTAAAATAACACAATTTATGTAGAAGAACAACGATTTCATTAGAGTCTTAATTTCACTTATCAGCACATCTTTTGAGTGTTTATATCTACCAACCAAACAGCAAAGCTTCTCTAACACTAATGTGCACATGAATTACCTGGGACTTGGGTAAAATGCAGAAGCTGGTTCTGTAGGTGGGGGGCATGGGTTTAGATACAGCCTGTCCAACAATCTCCCTTGTGAGGCTGATGCTGCTGGTCGGCTGAGGACACTTTTATTAGCAAAGCTGTGGAAACCACTTAGAAGCATTAGATTAGAGCCTGGCATTAGAGGCCAATGACTCAATAGAGCTTACTGATTAGCTCCAGTGGGAGAGTTTCTCTCATTTCCTACCCCCCCCCCCCCTTTCTCCTCTATTGTCCGTTCTCTCCCAAAGTCTCCACATCTCGTCATACCTTGCTATCACTTGTCGGCATATGATGTCTCCTGTAGTTGCCAAACTCCAGGGAATACTTTTACAAAGGGACACAGCAATCCTTATTTGATCCTCAGCCACACACCAGCAAAACAGAATTTATAGAAAGTCTGCTGAACCATGCCCCGGCTCCTACGCAAAATCCTGCAACCTTATATATCCATTCAAGATTTTACATTCATCTTCAATCCACAGCTTGATTTCACTTAGCTCTTGGATCTTTCTTTTTTTTTTTTTTGGCCTAAAAATACAACTAATTTTTGCCTGGTGTTTGTTATGTTTTTATGACAAAACAAATTTGAAAATAATCTACTGCTTTTCTGAAATGTTTGCTCAGCATTTTGCTAGACTGATTTTATTAAAGAACAGTCCCCAATGTTGGTATTCCACTAGACAGCACCAGTGTGAATAAGTCAACTTAGATAAGATATTTATCCATTTGGGTATCCAGTGGCAAAAACTTTAGGCAAAAAATACTTGGAGAGGAAACATTTTGGTAAAAGATGAGATTATTTGATGATCCTCACATAACACCATTAATTGATGCGTTATCTACTGCATTCTCGGTTTGGCATTTGTTTCTTCTAATATCACACATATGATTAATTTAAATTAAACTGTTCTAGTTTCCTTGGTATCAATTGAGTAACCATATGGTTGTAACACAACGAAATGTCAAGGTTGAAGAACCTTTTACCCCTATTTAGGGAGTTGTAAATATTTATGGAAACTTCTGCAGAATGTTCTTTCAGTCTTTCTAAGACTCTTTAATGGAAGTTGCTTTTCTGTTATTTCTTACTTATCTTCAAAAATGATCCTCACACCATGATAATGACTGAGTTGATACTTTGTGTAATGAAAGGGAGTATCTTATAGGCAATTAACTTTAAGAAATTATCTTATTGACCTTAGAAAATAAAATAAAGAAGGCACAAAGAATAATAGTTCACCTTACAACTCCAGTTTCTTAACCGAGGTAAGTACATGGCTTTCACAGACACACTAAATTATCTATCAAGATCTTCAATTATGAAAATTGTTAGGCCTACCAGACATCACATTGCTTTTGAGCTGAATCTATATACTTGATTCCAAGTCTACTTCCAACTCTTGGGTGGTCTAAAATTGAGATAATTAATTAAACCCTTTGAAAAGCATCTGCCATCCACATTTTGTCTTGGATGAAAGAAATTATTTCATGCTTTACTTAAGGAAAGCTAATACCCAAAGGCTGCACATTAGCGCTGTCTTGAATTAGAACCTACCAAATCTGAAAATTGGTTACTCACATGCAATCCTCTTTAATAACTTATGAAAATTTAAATTAAATTGGATTAATAATTTATGTTGAAAGTTTTACCAGTGAAGCTTAAAATTTTAGAGTTTCAGAGTAAGCAGTGAAAATATCTGTTGGAAAAATGGGTTGTTGAATATACTCTTTTAAATATTGTTTTAAAAAACATTAGAAATAGGGGGAAAATCCTTCTTAGGGACTTGTCTATAATTGGAGCAATAAAACTATTGAAAGAAAAGTTAGAAATAAAATGAAATCATTCTGTCCTCGCCCCTGGACCGATTATTTTTTTCCACTGATACGGGTTTGGGGGGCGAGGGGAATGGTAGCTGACATCAGTGGGCAGCTTTAACAGATGATTGTCAGATTGGAAATTTCCAGGTGAAGCTTTAGCACTGGAGATGGGCTCAGAGAATGAAAAGCAAATGACGAAAATATGCTTCTTAGCGGGGGCAGAAAGGACTGTACAGTGGGCACAATCAACTGTGAAGCATGCTAGGACCTGAGCCGCAGACCTGGGTAGGAGTGAAAGAAAGCAGGAATAGGTGGGCGTAATAAATTGATTGTAGACTGGTCCTTAGGTTGACAACTATTAGGTCAAATAAAAGTCCAAGGCAAGGAGGAAAGGCATTTAAGGTATCTCTTGTCAAGAGCAGAACCCCTGCCAGCAGCTACGGGGACACAGGAATAGAGTGGATGCCTGGTGCATGGTTTCCCCAGAATCCTAACAAGTCCCATCGCAGCTTTCCATGCGATACACACTCTACTGGAGCAGTCCTGCCCTATTACCGAGCCCACAATGTCTTGGCCTGGATATGGGACTTTATCTGAGCTCAGTTAATTTCAGTTCTTTTCTCAGGAATTTGAACTTGTGACTAAAAGATTTTAGCTTCAGTCGTAGACTAAGAAGGATCGACAGTCCATTTTTAGCAAGACTGTAGACTAGGAAGTAGGCAAAGCCTTCAGCAAGAATGAGGAGTGATGCAGAAGAGCAGACAGATATGGATGGCGTCCTTCTTGAATTTTCTACGATGCCATAGTCTGGTCTCAGTCTTAACAGTGGGTTATGCTCCAGCCCTTGGGTTTCCTGACATCTTTCCTTCAATCCCCAATGACTTACATTCCCTTGATTCCGATCAGACATGGGCTGGTCACAGAAAAAGATATCCATTCTAGACAGGTGTGGTGCAATGCCGGAGCATCACCATCATATACTATGCAAATAAACCCCATTTTCCCTCTGCTCTGCTTTAAAAATTGCATTTTTAATAGAAAAAGATATATCCCTTTTATGAGAGCCACTTCCAGCCTCATGGAGCAACTGCAAAGTGGTCCATAAGTTTGCCTCAGGCACCAGATGAAGCCCAAACATTTTCTTCATTTATAATACGTATAGGAAGACTGAATCAGTCAGCCGACAGATATTTATTGAGAATGTACTGTTTTCCAGCACTATCATCCGTTGAGAAAATGAAAGTGAGGATAATGCTTTTTCTTACTCGCAGGAAGAGAGAATAAGCTATAGAATCATTGAAATGCATCTAAAACTTTTAGGCTTCTTTTGATAATATTGAATTATATAGAGTGTACCATATATGTGATCTAAACATGAGAATCATAGAAAAGACAATAAGCTTGACACCGAGGATGTTAAAGTCCAGTTGAAACACGAACACTAATGTTCTCGAGCTGTCAAGAACGTTGCTCCGCAAATCTCTCTTACAACTGTTTCCTTCTGATGTTTGATGTTCCCTGGTGCCTGTAAAGCGTATGATTTTCATTAAGTTCGGGGGGGGGGGGGCTTTTTATCAGTGTTTGAGTTCATCTCCATCATTTCACATTTACTAATTCTCCCCTTGAACCAGAGTCAAATCAACTCCCAGGGGAGGAAATCGCAAATGACACTGATGTATTTCATTTGATTTTGACTTTCCACCCCCAAATTAGAGGTTTGTCAAAATAGTCAGGATTTTATAAATAATAAGATATCACTTTTCTTATTTGCTTATATTCATGAAAACAAAAGTGAGATCAAACTTCTCATCCCCCCCCCAAAGAATTTCAACTACAAGGGCTTTTTGCTCTCTACCCTTTGCTCCCTAAAACCACATCCTTGGCAGCTAGTACCAGTTCCAGATTGCTACAAACCTTGATCTTTTCAGATCCTTGTCATGAAATTCATGAAGCTCTCCGCCTCTCAACTTTCACATCCATTCATTCCTATTCCTATCGTGCTCTGCCGTCTTAGGGAAGTAGAGATTTGCTAAGACCCCTTTGTAGTCATGAGCAGAAGCGATGCTGTCATAAAGTATTCGTAAGGATACACATCTTTTAGCTATAGTATCTCTAAAATTCAGAACAGCTAAATATATTTGAGATGCCCTTTCATGCCATTTTCCAGAATATTAAGGCATCTAATTAAATTATGCATGCTGCCTTGACCAAATAAGGCATTTGCTTCATTTTAATGGGGAATGACATTTATTTTCCTATCCTAAAAGAATCCCACAGAGCTTTCCTTGTAATAAAGGCTAATTTTATCTCTAATATGGTAACTACATAGACATAACCACACAATTTCTGTTTGTTGGCTTTTTTCTAGATGAGTCCTCTTAATTTAAAGAGGTAGATTTTCCATACCTGCATCTAAAAATTAACAATAGGCTTGATAACTAACTTCAACTTTTCATCTTGGTTTTGTGGCATATGTTCTTGTCATATCCCCAATCTGTGAACTGAACATATCATTTGAATGTACAATTTAGAATCAACATAATTATTTTAAATGGGTTCTTTTGATGTTTCAGATGACTATTGAAATTTATACAATGGGGTCAAATTGCAATTTACAAACTTTTGTGCATATTGAAAGTGATTTCTTTGGCAGTGATATGTTTTCAACAGATGATGATGATGGCAGTTATCCTCTGCTGGTCTGAATTTAATTTTAGTCATTTTTATTATGATATTCGTTTAACCCATGGCATATTAACAAATACATAACTTCTAAAAGTGCTGAATTCTCTTTGAGTTGCGGTTTATCATACTGTTAAATACTATACATCATAAGCAAACAATTCATGTAGAAAAATGTGCCTGCTCTTTGGAGAGAGGTAAATAGATAAGCTGTCCAAGGTACAAGGAAATAGAGCATAGATAATGCAGGTTTGAGATATTCTCTTGCTTAAGTGATGCATTAAATCAATAGTCTGCAAAGTCTTTTTCTTGTTATGTTATTTACTTGGATACTGTCACTATTTTCCATTAAATTGTCTATTTCAGAAGAAATATTTTTCTCAGTTCCCAATTTCATTTGATTAGTATTCTTTAAACTCTTTCACTATATATGCAAATTATCAACTATTTCCATTATGTCACTCTTCTGCTCAAAAACCTTCAATGGTTCTCTATCTCTTGTCTCATCACATGTAACCATTTTCCCCTGATTTTCAGGATCTATGGTATCTGTGCCTTCTAACTATGCAACACTATTTTCTAGTATTACCCGACATTCTCTCTAATGCACTCAGGGCTGCTTCCCACCGGCATGTAAACATACATGCTAGTTTCATCCGCCATAACATTATCTTCTTCCTCTTGATCCTCTTCTCCCTCCGATCCTCTGTGTGTGTGTGTGTGTAATGCCTTTCTTCCTCATCCCTTTCTTCAGTCTTTAAAGGCTGAAATCCCTCCTTCCTAAAGACTTCTCTTACTCCCTTAAAAATAATTGTCACTTAAAAAAAATTCCTGCACACTTAGTCTCTAACCATATAATATAGATCTTTTATATTTTATTTATTCTAGTAGCCATTATCATATACCTGGGGGAGGTTCACTATGTCCATAATTTCGAATAAATGAGTACATCAAGATAATGCTTTGTCCACTCTTACATATGAGCCAGAATCAAGAAACCAATCTATGTCGGAATCCAAAACCACTACCCCTTACCCAACTACGCCACCTGTATCACATGAAGAGTCTCTCCATGGTTAAATTCCAGGTATTAAGTGAGGCTGTAAACATGAAACACTGGAGGGGTAAAATAATATGTATCAATAAGTTCATACCTTGTTTTAACCCCGCTGTGCTGGCGAGATTCTGAATCTTTCTGAAGTAGATCATTTCTCTCTGTTTCCTTAAAACTCCTTAAGAGTCTTAATTCCTTAAGAGTAGTTTGTGGTTCTTTGTTTTTCTGAGAAGATGATCAAATACTTGAAGACATACTTGGCATTCAACGAAAACATTTTCAGGGGGAATGTTGATTTGAATCGTGAATATAAGGAATTTTGGCAAACTAATTTGATTTATGTGTATTGGAACGTATGAAAAAATACATAATTGGTAACACTTGTCATAAAATCCTCAGGTTAGAAATTTGAAAAATATGTAATACAAGGTGAGTATTAAAAATATTTGTTCATGAATACATAACCCATCTTTAAAAATGAACATGGGATTATACTATACCTATGAAAGGAAAAGATAAAATATTTCACACACAACAAACTTTAAAATGACAGATGCATGAGATAAAGTTCAAAAATAATAAGAATAATATATACATATTAATAAGGTAGATAGTTTGTATCTGTATTTTAGCCACTCCCGAGTGTTCAGTGAATGCTTAGTAATACTAGACAACGTTGTTCAAGCATCCGAAAAACAGCTGAAACACCTAGGATCCCTTGGAATAGACTTTGCAAATATTGAATAGTATTTTCAAAAATATGATAGGTGATATGGTGGGCTAATATTGAGTTTTAATCTTTGGAATCTGTAAAATTACTTTAACTAGTAAAAGATGTAATTAAATATTTGGAGATGGGGAATATCTTGAGATTATCGGGGGGGGGGGACAATGTTATCATTGCACTGGTAAAACAGAGGTGCAAGGAGATTTGACACAGACAGAAGAGGGGAGGGTATACACACACACACACACACACACATACACACACAGAAAAGAAGGCAAGGTGAAGATGGAGGTGGAGGATGGAGTGATGTGGCCACAAGCCAAGGAATGCCAGCAGACACTAGGGGCTGGAAAAGGCAAGGAACAGAATGTAAGCATCAGGAAAACTTAAAACAAGTTAAAAATTATCAAAGAATCACATTATATCTCATAGTTTATTTATATCATTCATTCATCCTTAGAAATAATCTTTAGCTTTGGTGACAACATCATTTGTAATTTTTTACATAATATTCTCGCATAATAAGATATAAAATATTGATTTCAAAATTACATTATCAATCAGATTGAGTCAATTACAGAGCCTAACTTATCAAGGGCTTGTGGAAATAACCCCAAAAGACAATGCTGCCATGAAACGTATCGCTAAGCAAAAATATGCTTTTAAAATAAAATCTGGTTGAGAAGACTAAAATTTTTAAAATCAGGATAATAAAGAAGGTTTAATTACAAACCACAGATGCAGGATGGTTTTTAAACTTCAGTGGAGTGCTGGTGAATTTTTGACTTTGGGAGGGGGTGAAGAGGAGATAGGAAGGAGTCCTGATTTGAAACATTTGCTGATTTCCATGATGTAAATACACCCAACGTGGCTGATGTGACATCACTGAGAATGTGGCTGATGTGACATCACTGAGCACATTGGGGAAAGATGTGCACAACTGGCTCTTGCAAGCCCATGCAGCTGAATTTCAATTCCAGCCACTGGATATTTTTCACTTTTACACTAGACTTTCAAAACAGATTTCTGCAAATGTGCTTACTGTGGTTGCTTACATTCAGGGTTTATTTTCATACAAGTTATCTGTTTTTATGACTAATTATCTATGTGCTATAAAAATTTCCAGCAATGCATATGACCAAATATAGCTTTGCAGAGAGAGTTAAATGTCAAAACAACTCAATAACTAAACTTTGTATTCTTAGTTTAATTTTTTTTTTCTGAAAAGACATCACAGAGGAAGAAATGACAAGTTTCCAGGCAGACTAACCAAAAGCTTCATGTAAGTGGCATCTTTCACTGAGGTCTATAGGATTAAAAAAATCCAAAAGAAAAGAGAAAAGGTTATCGCAGTTTATAAAGAGCATGAAGGGCATGGCACTTGGAGACATTCAAACAAAGTTTTCTGACATATTTTTAGGGAAATAGCTCTGGTGGCAATGTGGAGATTAAGCTGGCGTAGGAAGAAGTGTTGTGTTAGGCTGAGTAGTTGTGAGGGCATTGTAGACATCGTCAGACCTACTTTGAAAAAACACTAGTCCGTACCCTTTGGAAAGCTCTATTTCTGGTTTGATACCTTAAGCTGGAGAGTTCTTAAGTATTGTGACATAGTGGACATTTCATATATATTAAATGTTGACTAAACGACCCCTGGAACTCATTTAAAATAAAAATGTTCGGTCAAGGAAACTCAGAGGTCCTCTACGATGGCCCTCTACTGCCTGCATAAACCCACAGGAACGTTTGCTTTTGTGTGACAAATACATCGCCTCAACTGATTGAATTCATCTCTTTTCTGTGGTAAGTCAACAGAACCATGGTGAGCGTGTGGCTTTCCAGCCTCTCCTCCCTCTGAACTGGTAGGCCAAGGAGTCCAGATTATAGTAGCTGGGTAGGGGAAACCCAGGGCAGGAACGGCTATTACCTGCTCCAGGGTAGACAGTGATGTGGGAGCCGGGGGAACACGTGATAAAGCAGGTCTATCAGGTGAACCAAAGGTGGGTTAGGAAGGTAGAGAACGGGGAGGGAATGGTGGAGCCGGGCTTATGTTCACTTCAATAAAGAAGGCAGCAGGGGAAATTCTTTGCTTGAGGAACAGGCTGACGGCTTATTACCAGAGTGGAACAGGCCCTGGAGAAGCTCTCGCATGCCCTGTGGATGACAGGAAGAATGCCCGAGCTCCTGAGCATAGATGCGTGAGCCATTCTAGGGCAAATGAGGAAAGAAAACTCTGCTAACAAGAAGAGGGATGAGGCCACTTGTGAAGGTTCTCCCTCATTCTAAGGTAAAGTCCTAGTCACATGTATCTATGGGAAGGAGTCACATGGCCCTCTTCCATCCATGTAGGGTGACCAGTCCTCCTCGGATAAGGGAATTTGGGGGCCCATCCCACAGTTAAGCAGAAGTTCACCCACACAGACATTCCGGTCACCCGGCAGTAGAGACAGAAGTTGCAGATTCACTAAAAGGAAGAGGTTGGGCCTGTTTTAGGAACACCACTTCCAACAAGCAGAAGTACCCCTCACCACTGGGTGCTGAGCACACAGACGGTAAAGACAGAGGAGGTACACCCATCAGAGTTGTCTAAGTTGGGTTCCCCCTTAAACTCATCGCTTCAAGATATAGTTGAGAGAGCCACTCGAGCCAACAAAACCTGTGCATCTGTGATGACGAAGGAATAACCAAACCCTGCCAACCACATTGCTTCTCTCGCTCTTCCTCTTTCGTGGCTTTGCTTGGGCATTTTGTGTTTCCAATTTTTCTCCTTTCTTGGTGTATTGGCAATACTTTTTTTTTTTTAAACTTTCTTTAGTGGTTACCTTGGAGCTTTCAACATGTATTTACAACTAATCCCCGTCCACTTTCAAATAACACTGTACCACTGCACAGGTAGTGCGAGTACCTTACGGCAACAAAACAATCCTGGTTCCTTCTTCCTTTCCCCTTGTGTCAACGCGCTCTCCTTCCTTTCCCTTACATACATGTAAGTAGCCCCGTCAGCATGGGTATATGCATAGAGTCTACGCACGTATATAATATATACGCGGAAGCAGACATAACTGAGCACATTGGCAATTATTCTGCATCAACTGTAGTATGTTAGAATACTTAAAAATGAGAAAAATGAGGGTTTATTTTACCTTCACTTGTTCCTTCTTCAATGTTCTCCTTTTTTTGTAGATCTAAGTTTCTGACTTGTCTTATTTTCCTTTTTCCAAAGAATGTCTTTGACCATTTCCTTTAAGGCAGATCTACTGGCGACAAATTCCCTCAATTTTTGTTTGTCTATGTAAATCTTTATCTCTCCTTTACTTTTGAAAGATGATTTTTCAGCATACGGAATCCAGTTTGATGGATTTGTCCCCTCGAAGCTTTGAATATGTCACTGCACTCTGTACTGGAAGACTTCTGAGTAGAAGTTGGATATAATTCTTACCTTTGTTCCTCTAGAAGGGAGGTGTTTCTTCTTTCTGTTTTTTTCTTTCTGTATCTTTGATATTCTCGAAGTCAAAAATGATATGCTGAGGTAGCGTTTATTTTTGTTTTGGTTTTGCATTTATCCTGCTTCATGTTCCACGAGCTTTCTACATCTGTGGTTTGGTGTCTGACATTAATTTAAGGAAATTAGCAGTTATTATTGTTTCACATATTTCTTCTGTTCTTCTCCTCCCCCTGGTTGTCTTCCTTAGGCGTACGTCATACCTCTTGTGGTTGCCTCAATTGTTTTCCTCAGGTGTTCCCTTCACTTTTTAATTTTGGTGGTTTTTATTGATGAATCTTCAAGCACCGTGGTTCTTTCCTCACCTGGCTCCAGTCTACTAATGGGCCCATCAGAATCATTCTTCATTTGTGATGCAGTGTTTTTGTCTCTAGCATTTCTTTTCGGTTTTCTTAGGATTTCCATCTCTCTGCTTACCTGGCCCATCTGTTCTTGCATACCATCTCCCTTATCCCATTAGATATCTCCCTCTCCCATTAGAACCCTTGGCATGTTAATCATAGCTATTTTCAGTTCCTGGTCTGATTTTAACGTCCCTGCCATGCCTTGGCCGATGCTTGCTCTGTCTCTTCAAATTGTGCTTTTCGCCTTGGGTATGACTTGTCATTTTTTTTTCTTGATAGCCAGACATAATGTACAGAGTGAAAAGAACTGCTGTGAATAGGCCCATAGTGATGTGGTGGTGAAGGATGAGAGGAGAGAAAGCTCTCTATAGTCCTGTGATTAGGTCTCAGCCTTGTGGTGAATCTGTACTCTGGACTGTGAGCTTCACAAGTTTCTCCTGTTTTGTTTTGTTTTTTCTCTCCCACCCCCCATCTTAGGGATGGCTAGAGTGGACCGGAGTTGTTTACTTCACCTCCCTGGTCAGCTAGGCACCTATAACCCCTAGCAGGTTATGCTCTGGTTAAGTAGTTTCCCCCAAGGGCCGTCCTTGTTGAGAACAGGATATCCTGAATTCTTTCAAGTTGTCCCTCTCCCCTTCCCTCTGCTAGAAGCCCAAGGTGATTTCTGTCCCATATTTACTCTGGGAACCTGGTGAAAGTCCAGGAGTTAAATCATACAATATTTTGAGGGCTCTACCCATGACTAAGCCCACCCTGGAGTTTTTATTCTTGAGTGTGGGGTTCATGGAGCCTCGAGCAGCTCATCAATTATAGTTCAGGGTTTCCTACCCCAGCTCTAGTTGCCTGGTGGTATCTGGGGGTGAACACCTGCTTCTATGAGCTGCAACTCCCTGCATTCACCTGTCTTTCCAAACTTTGAGGCAGAAGTTCACCTTGTTTCCTCCCTGCTCTTATGGGTCCAAGGAGAGTTGTTGATTTTTCAGTCCCTTCAGCTTTTTACTCCTTGCTTGGATAGAATGGTGACTCCTCACATGAAGAACTAGGAAACCAGGAGTCCACATACAGCAGAGGCCAAGGGCTTAGGGGCCCGGAACTTATAAAGGAGGTAAATAAGATGGCCTGACACACTGCCTCTTTGCTCTACTTTGTTGTGACAGACACTAGTATAAATAAGACACTGTTGGAGTTCCGGAATGAAACCCTGAATAACATCTACAAAGATTTGGTAGATTTATCACAGCAACAAAATAAATACAGATAGCTAAAGAAGGAACACAGGGGAGACCCCAGGTACTTAAGCTCCTTCATAACCAAAAAGTATGGAAAGAATATAACAAAGCAAAGGAGGAAGGGTTCAGAATTATCTGGCTTTTAAAACACAAGATCAAAAAGCTGAAATTGACCTACACCCCATAGACTTCCCAGTTGGGAAATACCACGAGAAAATGAGGAGGGGGGCAAGTCAGAATCTGCTGCCCTCGACTCCCCACCCCAGATCTTAAATCCAAACTTGAAAAGGTGATGACATGACTGCCCCTAGGGAGGAAGCCATTGGCGCAGATTAGGATACTGCCCAACTGGGACCACTTTTATGTAGAAATCACAATATTGCTCTAATTAGAAGCATATTGTAATGTTCTCCAGGTATTCGTGTTTAATTTTAGCCAACACGACAGATGTGGGGGCAAGGCGGCTGTGCATTGTCACAAGTGATTGCAATGACCCTGAACGGCTAAGCAGGTGTCCTCCCCCACCCCGGGCACGTCCCGCTGAAGAGCATGACAAGCTCTTCATGCCCAGAAGAGCCCTTCTTCGTGCCGTTGTTCAGGTTGACCAGCAGAGTCAGGGCCACGTTTTGCATTCTCTGGGAAGGGAGATCCTATCATCAAGTAGGCGCAGGTTTGCCCAAATGCCTAGTGAGCTGAACACACTGATTTATCCAACCTGATTTTCATTTGTAATCAAGTATCTTTATCTTCTCTGACTGGTATGGGATGCACGTGTGGTTACCAAGTCTCCCAGATCCATGTTTGGTTTCCTATTTCCCAAGTGCTGCTGGAGAATTCAACTTCATATTCGGGTATTTTTCAGGTCCATCTACTCCAAGAAGATGCTTTATTCAAGCGCTTTGGTGCATCTGGCTGTGGTTATTCACTTATCACATCAGGTGGCATTTCCAACCAGCTTTGGAGTCGTAACCTAATACTTTCGGATTTCCCTGTAAAAATGTTTATAATGAAATAATTTAGAGGTACATCTTAGGACACATTTTGGTATTATTTATAGTGCCCTGATATATAACAAAATCAGTACTGAAAATGAAGTTTTTATTTTTTTAAAAACTGACAGAAAATATCTACTTGTTTTGTTTATTTGACTATAAAACTCTAGAAAAAAAATCTGAAATGTCAAAGATAATAAAAGGATTCCAATAGTGTTTGTAAAGCACAACTTACCTCCCGATGAGACTTTTTTCAAATAATATACTTCAGAAATGCTATACTTGAAATAACATATTCGACATATGCTATCTTCCAACCTAAAATATAAATAATGCCTGGTGTCTGCTACCAAAAGTGGATACATCTTTATATCGATATTTTGGGGCATCTCTTTTGCTATTCAGCTATTGGTAATTATCTGAAACAATATGCAATTTTTAAACTCAAATTCTATGAATTCGGGCTAACAGTTTGTATGAGAACATGGTTTTCCTATGAAGCTAGCAATAGAAACTTTAATTCTAAAATATTTTAAATATAGATGGAAAGCCAAAAACCATCCTTCAATTATTTTCAAATAATTACACATTTCCCAAATGTATATTTCTATAGCAAATATTGAATATGAAAAGGGTTCTTTTTTAATTGCAAGAATCCCTTTTTCTAGGAATTCTAGTCACCTGCTATCTATAGCTGACTGAGTGGATTCTTTAATCATAATTTTACTGACATACATATATTAAATTATCTTGAAAAAAAGGGAACATTTTCATGCTTTTTAATGTATAGTCATGTGATCACTCTAGTACAGCCTTCAGTTTGCCCAAGAGTACTGCTCTGGTTTTTCCCATAATTGGATCTCATCCAGTTAATGTATGACCCCTTTTAGCCCTTGTAATATCTGTTCCGTAATGAGCACGGGGAAGAAAAAAGAAACCGTTGAAACTATCACGTAGTGACTGTACCAAGAAGATGAGGTGGTTAAATTTAATATGTAGCATTACTAACCAGTGATGTGAAACATTCACTATGAGCCTGCACTTGTGGGGTGCTACTTCCCTTACCTCTTGCAACCATGTAAGAAAATAAATCTCAGGTTTTCATTCTATGGAGGATGGGAAAGGGTCATAAATTACAGATTAATATGAATTTCATAGCCTTGCCCCTTTTCCACTGTTAATGGGATACAGTTGAGGCCATGCAAATATGGATCAATTCAAACTACTTGAAAATCTGGATATGCATTTTATGAAATCATACACTCGTTTCTGGAGAGAAAACAATGTATGATAATGGGATCAGCTTACTTGGAATACTCCAGCATTCTTAAATAATTTTCATGCAGGGCAAATTAGCAAAATAGCTTATAAAGTAATAGGGGGAAAATGGTTGTCCCGATATCTCAAATTTCAGCTGGGCAAAGGGCACAATGATAGTGATCTTGTTGAAAGGCTTGGTGTGTGTGCGTGTGTGTGCGTGTGCGTGTGCGTGCACATGTTTTGTTTCAGAGTGCTTTCAGATTTTCATCCGTCTAAATTCATCTGGAAAGGGCTGATGCATATCATTACAGAAGAATTGGAACTCACATTGCATTATGACAGAAATAAGGAGTTTCTCCTTGCTTTAAATGAGTTCAAATTTTTATGATCAAAAGAATTATAAATAACAAAAAGAATTATACACAAAAGCTTTGAAATAACTTTCAAACATGACTCCGTAAACTTTGGAAAAATTTAGAGAAAGTGGAAATGTTTCCATACAAATGAAGAAATGTAATGGTGCAGATTTTTTGAAGGGTAAATAATGAAATGAGTCTGGAAACCACAGACTTGCAAATTTGATGCGAACTCCTGATAGCAGCCAAGAGTAAATACCTAGCAAGAGTTAAACAGAGAGAGGAAGGATCCTGCAAGGAATGATGGAAAAGAAGCTGAAAAACTTTGGTTGAGGTGGATAAGTTGTGCAATAGGACACAGAGCGAGAGCTTTCCTCAAAAGGGATCATGTGGAAGAGGAATCAGATTGCAACGTGGCTCCAGAGGGCAGATCCCTGGGCAAACTTTTGGTGGGAAAAAAGGTGAGAAATGTTCCAGTAATTGGAGTTATTTGTAAATGTAATGGGCTATAAGAGTAATGATTACCCAGTCACTTGGAGTTTTAGCAGAAATTGGAGAACTGCTGCTTATGTTTTAAAATATTAATAAAACCACCTCCTCCTCCAGAAAAAAAAAATTTCCTGTATTGTGTCAGATGAGGGGGATAACTTCTCAAGTTCTTATTTGGATTCATCTCATCTCGGTTTCTTCTATCTCCTTAAAATACCCCTGTTATCCCACTTTTTTAACCAATTATAATTTATTCCTTAAAATTTTATTTATAGTAATCTGGCTTTGATAGTAGGGTTTTAGATTTGTTAAATTTAGGTTGTGACTTAGCAGGTAAATGACAAATAATTGGATTTTTATATCTTCACAAATAATGCCTCGAGATTAAAGATATCTCCTTTTTTTTGTCATTGGCTATTTATATAGAGATACATGGGGCTTCACTCAAACTATGAAGATAGGAAATGAAAATACTCAACTTTATCACTTTCTTCTCTGAAAACACGCAAAAATGTAAGAAATGTGGGAATTGAAATGCAGTAATTTTAAGAATATTTTTATGCTTGGGCTTGAAGCTCTTTCAGCCGGTATTGGATAGACTCAAGGAAAAAAAAAAAGTAAAAATGTTTATATGTTCATAGGCTCACAGGATGTCTGGCCACATGGTTGAAATTTCAAGTTTGGCTCCTTGTGGCTCCTTCCTCTCTGAATTAATTGTAGCATTGAATACATTTTGAATCAGCTACAGGAAAGCATTACATGTAAATAGAAATCCTGCTTTGTTTGATTGCTGGAGCCTCTGGAGACCTGACACCATAGGTACACTCTCTTCTTTGGCATTTGGTGGAGGAAAGCCACTGGGTAACCAGGTGAATCAACTAGTAAGTTACTGCAGTGACAGAGTAAGAAGCCATGGAAGATTATGAGGACTCCAGCGTGAGAAGGTGAAAAAGACGTCAATTCTAGATCATTTCTGATGCTACTATCAAAAGATTTTTCCAATTTTTCTTTGATGGACCTGAAGGTAAGGAAGAGTCAGAATTGACTTCTGAACATCTAAGCTTGTGTTGATGTCATATTCTGAAACAGAAAATTCAGGAGGGAACAAGTTGGTGCTTTTTTAGTGGGAGATTGGAGGGAGAGCAAGATCAAATATAAACATGTGAATTTTTAGATGCTTATGAGGCATTTATGAGGATATGTCAAGTGAGATACATGAGTCTGGCACTTAGAAGAATTATCTCGGCTGGAGATAACAAATTGAAAAATCTATATTTATGTGTTATTTAAAGCCACAGAGAAGCATAAGATCACCACAGAGAGTTTAGAGAGAAAGAGAGAAATGGAGACCGACCTATAAAAAGGTAGATGGGTTAATATACATTTTTCCTAAAAGGGGTTTAATCAAACGTGCCCAAGCGTTCAATGGCAAGAGCTGAACTTCCTACCAAGATACTTCTGGAGGGATCCAGGAAAGCAAGGGAATTCTAATACTGAGGACAGAGCTTGGCAAGACTGACAGATTGAAGAGTTAAGAAGACTAGGCTGGATGCAATAGAGTCCCCGGGGTGGGCTCGGCACTGGGAGGCATGACTCTGCGGCAGGAAGCAAGAGCTCTCGTCCAGGAGGCACGCACATCCATGCACATCCACGGGAACAGGCCCACAAGTCAGGGAGGGATGTCACAGATGGCAGTCGGTAATAGATCGCAATTAGTACAGTAAGAGAATGTTACACTTGATGGTCCATGCACATCTAGAGATGAACACGAGGGACCAACCCTTGAGTGATCCTCCCTTCTAGCAAGAATGTACTCTGTACCCAGAAACTCAGCACAAGGTCACTGACCCCAGTTTTGAATTCAATGATTATGAACGTCGTCGCTCTCCCCACTAAAACCACACTGGCCCGTGGAACTCAACATTTGCCAAAGTGAATGAACTTCACAGCCCCCTGCACCCCATTGTCCCCGCTTTCCTCACTATGGACATGCTTGTTACACTTCTCGATCACCTCTACAAAGCCCTCGAGCCAGTAACTGCAGCGTAAATCAACGCATTTAATTCTCCTTATGAGAACCCCCACCCCACCCGGGCCTTCCTTTTGATCATATGGTTAAATCCATGACTTCAAGGGTTCTTAAAGCTCAGATTCCTGACCCATTTTCCCTCCTCGTATTATAGCAGTCTACCTCCTACATATGACCCTCTGGCCAACTGGCCTTTCACACTCTTAGCTGCACTAAAATCTCTCCTTAGCAATTTCACGTCGCTCTCCTTACACAGACCACACTTCACCCTACTGGTAAGGCAGGTCCTATTCTTTCCTCAGGTTTCAGCATGTCTCTTTCTCAGAGGGGTCTTAGTGAATATCCTATTTAAAATAGTTCCCCTCTTTTATTCCCTCAGCTCGTTTCATTCCTTCTTTTTTCCCCCCTACATGAATTAGAAATTGTGTGTTTACTGCTGTGTATTTGCTTGCTAGATGACTGCCTGTTCTTTTGACTATTCATTCCATGAAGGGCAAGAATTGTGGATTTTTAAGAAATTACTGTATTCCCAGTATTGGGCATGTGGAATATTAGCATTAGCAATATTTGCTAAAGGAATGAATAAATACATGAATAAATGAATGAATGAGAGAGCAAGTGAATGAATTAACAAAAGAAGGAAGAAACTTTCTCATTAACGTCTGGCTTTTTCGTGCATGAACACAAGCCACCAGCAATGATGGTAGGGTTCAGGCAATCAACTTCTTTCTGCAGTGTGTGAAACTACAAAATGTAATAGTCGTACTCCAATAAGTAAAATGTCATTACAACATCTGTTCTTGGATTTTAATGTTTTTGTTACTTGACTGAGTTATTTTTTGTATTGTTCTAGGTTTTAAATTATGTTTGGGAGTATAACTAATACATTTATACTTTAATTGATTTAGAAATCTGCTTTTATTTTTAACGATTTATGTCCAACCAATAAAGAATAGCTAATTTGCTTACTCTAGACTGAATGTGATCCTAATTTCACAACTTACTAAATTTCTTTCCTCCATTCAGGATTTAGGGAGTCATTGTTCTCTGTGTTCTAGCAAGTGACTGGAGCGTTCTAACTTTAGCCTGAGTTTATTATTATGGAACACAATAAAGTATGCTTGGAGGGTAGATCTCAAGCTACCTGCAATTTTTTAAATCTAGTTTTCACCTAAAATATATATTAATGTCCAAAGCAAGTGATTGAGGAAATGAGGCCAATGTTCTACCCTGGTATTGAGCCTATCTTTGGAATAGCTATTGGATAGGCTGCTAAAATCTGTGGTTGGAGGAAGAAAACACATTAATTAGTTTTCATTTCAAAAGAGATTTTCTTTGAAATCACAAAACATGGTGACTTTTGTACTAAGCTGTGCCCGGTAGGTATTAGGGACTTACACAATGTTAAATGGCGACAGAGACCTCTCCTAACAAATTTCAAACTAATCTAGACAGTCCTTATTCTTCAAGGTTCCAATATGCACTGGTCTCAGTTATCACGTCCACCTCCAAATGACGCAGTTTGAATTTCAGTTACCACCGCATATTAACCGTGAATGATTGCATGAAGTACTCACTTTGCTGCTGGCTCTCTAGTTCACAAGTCACTACATAAATAATGGATGCGAATTATGTTCAGTGACCAAACATGCTACCTCTTCCAATCTGTCACTGATTTGTTCCTCTGTTCATGCACGGACAGGAAAGTGTGCAGTTGTGCCACTTCCTTGTCTCCTAGTGATAGACTTACCTAACATTTTGCAAAACAAATAACCAAAAGAGGGAGTTAGACAACAAAGATGAAATTTCAGTTAAAAAAAAAGAAAAAGAAAAAGAATAATGCTTGTGGTGACATTTGAATACACAGAAGTATACAAGAAATACCTGTGAGAAGAGACGCTACACATGCATCCAGAGAAGCTTAATAGGATGAATTTATCAACATAATTGGAAAGGCTGAGAAGGATGACAAAAAAGATAAAGATGTACCAGAGGTGGGGATCGGGAGGTGGGAGGGAGAAGATGTGATACCAGCAGGAAACTTCACATTAAAGGTATTCTTGGAGGTATTTCGTGATTTTGGAAATTCAAAAGATAAAATGTTGGAAGTTGACCCAAACTTAGAGAGGAATAGGACAATTCACTAAGGAAAAGAAAAGATGCTCACCCTGTATCTTCCATTATAATACGTGACATTATGAGAAGGAGGCAAGCACTGTCCAAACTACTGTTAATAAGATGTTTACAATGAAACAAAATACTTTAAATTCTCAATGTTCCTAATGTTTTATGTTACAGTGTTCTAAATAAATATTAAGCTTACTATTTGTTTTCATTTCTATATTTATAGTAAATATGAAATAGTAAGAGGTTTATCACTGATAATAAGAGGTTTTTAATATTTCAGGGAAAAAAGTTTGAACATCATGGAAAACACATAATTTTCCCATTGGTTATTAAGATCACTTGGTACAATTTCAGTTTGTGAGTCTTTACGGTCCCACACTATTGTGAAAAGCAAGGACTCCTTGTGCCAATTTCTTTCCTGATCTCAGTGATCAAGAATCAAGTTCAGTACATTTTATCAGGTAGCAGGTACTGAGTGGTTTCTAAATGATCACTAATCATACTTACATTATTTTTTTAAAAGGTACAGTTCTGGGGATCCCTGGGTGGCTCAGTGGTTTAGCTCCTGCCTTCAGCCCAGGGTGTGACCCTGGAGACTCGGGATCAAGTCCCACATCGGGCTCCCTGCTTGGAGCCTGCTTCTCCCTCTGCCTGTATCTCTGCCTCTCTCTCTCTCTCTGTGTTGCCTCTCTCTCTCTCTCTGTGTGTGTCTCTCATGCATAAATAAATAAAATCTTTAAAAATTATTTTAAAAAGGTACAGTTCTGATATGCTTTGGAACTTTAATTTTGGAAAATTAGAGACAATTACTGATGTAGACTTTTAAACATGAATATTAACTGAGCCTACCACTGATCAACATCAACAGAGGTAATAGAGCATACAGAGTCTTCACTGACCATGTTTAATTGGAAAATATGTCATAACTGAACACTGAGAAAAAGTGATTTAGGAAGCGTGATTTAAGCTTTGAAAGATACATTCTAAAGTTATGATTCATTATTTTGAAAAGCTTCATCTACATTTTCTCCTATCCCAAGAAAGATGTCATGATTTTTTGGGAAAAGTTATAAATTATTTTCATATCTCCCTAGATCATAAATAAATTAATTGCATTAAGATTTGCTCCCATTTTAGGAGCAAAGAGATAAATTAATAATGCATTTTAGTGTTAAGGAAGTACAAGTAAAGGCTTATATTTAGCCTTTATTTTAGCCTAAGATGAAACCACAAAGCAGTAAGCAGACTGGAAACACTCTGTAGCAGTCAAGGTCTAGGCTAGAGATGGAGCACACCTAAAATTGTTAAAGGGACTCTACTAAGTTGTGTGAACAGAATTAAAATGACCAACAGTGTTTGTTGAAGCAGCCAGAGATTAGCAAAAGTGAGAAGACTTCATCACCCTTGGCCTACGGGATTGAGGAGAAGACATGTTAACACCCCGGTGAACTCTGACGTGGGGGGATAAAGTCTACTGGACAAGAGCTGTCATCTGGGAGGACGCAGCCACTGACTGTAAATATGGCCTGAATCAGCAAGAGAGGGCCAGAAACACCCTGGTGTCCCCTCCAGTTTCCAACCTCTGGTCAGTGGAGCCCATTGGTTAAATCCCACAGGGAGAAGCTAACAAGGGGCTAGATATATGTTCTATCCCACATAAAGCATCAGCAACCCCTAGGCCCTTACCTAGAGGTCAACTTCCTGAGGTCCTACACGGAAAGAAGAGTCTCGTTTAGGGGCTTGGGCAAACAGAATAAGCACCATCATAGTAAGACCTTACCAACATACCTGTGTCCCGCTGAACTGGGCTTCGGAAGCGAGACTAAAACACATCTCAGGATTTGAAAGTGAGCCGAAGTTTAGTAAACTCTACTCGAGATTTTTCTTCGATGGGTTTTATTGTAATAATGTTAAGACCTCGAGGGGCTGGAATCCTCATTCTCCTATTGAATTTTGCTTCAGCCTTATTTTCCCACTTTATCTAAGCCACTTCTTTATATGCCTATATGTTGAGAGCCTTATAGGCACTTACCTGGGAGAGATCAAAGCTGCAAACAAAATCATTGAAATATAGCATGGCATTACATAAAAGGAGTGTGTTCAATGCCGCCTGCCCATTAAGAGGTGGTCAGGGGATGTCGTTATGTAAGATTATTAAAGGGAACAGGCCGCCACCGTCCCCAGAGGGCTGAGGCAGCATGCTCAAAGGCGAGGAAGCAGGAAGCAGCCTGAGACTTTCCTAAATCAGCAAGCAGCTCTGTGTGCTGGAGCACAGGGTAAGAATGTGAGGTAATCCAGATTCGGAGAAGGGCAGCCTTCCCCAAATGATGCAAACGCATGTGTCTTAACACTGATGTTGGATTTTATCATTTCAACTAAGATGGAGAAAAGAGTGAAGGCTAAGGGAGAACAAGCTCTGAACGCTTGCTCTTCTGGTCAGATAGATCCTTCTGAGCAAAACAGTGTTGGAGCAATTTAACTCCGGATTAAATTGGGGTGTGTGTGTGTGTGTGTGTGTGTGTGTTTTACTCTGAGGTAATAAAAACATGAAAAAACTAAAAACAGTGATTATACTGTTTATATAGTGATAAATAATGGCTCCTAAAATGCTTTACAGAGACCAGGTCAACTATTCAATTGATAACTATAAAGAGGGAGCTGTAAAATGTCGCATCAGACCATGTATTTGGCAGGGCCTACAGCATCAGTCTTTAGGTCTCAAGCCAGAGCACGTAAAACGGTCTGAATAGACATAGTTGACATTTGTAGCTACGTATTTGTGTCAATCTGGGGGTTTTGACACCCTATGACTTTAAGACGTAGAAGAGAAATTGGGTAGATGCTAAAGCTGATAGGCGGTGTCATGTCTTCAGCTCTTCTTGGGAAAAAAAAATGCAAGAACTTGCTGATTTATGTAGGCAAATCTCAGAGGAATACATGTGAGAATGAATTTTGAGTTGATAGAGTGAGGAAGGGAGAACTAATTTTAAAGAAGGCTGAATTTATGAGCTCTGGTGTGCTTACCAGGGAATCCAGTCGTGACAGCACAAGCCGTTGCGAGTAGTTGAATTGTTTCCTAGTTTGGGTTGATCCAAAAGTGGACCACGTGCAATACAGCTGAGTTGCCAGAGACTTATTGAGTAAAGGTTTTAGAGGCTATCCCCTCCTGAAAGAGCTCGATGTCCTTTCCTTCATCGAAGCCTTAAGAAAAAAAAAAAAGGAGAGACAAGAAATGGGGAGGAGTGCATTGTCATATCGGAAAAATAATTAAATGGAAATTTCTGATATACCAAAGTTGTTGACGGTAGACACCATAGTTGGTTTCAGCGAGAAGACAGGAAGTTAGTCATGCCAGGTAGTGACAATGAGACATTAATTCCAGGTGAAAGTGGCAACCAGGATCGCCATCATGATGAGCCTGCTCACCAGACTGGTCTCATTGGCAGAGGATAACTGATTAGAGGGTCTCTGGGGTCAAATGAGGAAATCCACAAAAAAAAACAAAAAAACAAAAAAAAAAAAAAAAACCACCTCTTTGTTTTATTTATTAGGGGAAAATTCATTTGGTAAAGGCCTGACATGAGACACCAACATAGAGAATTGTGGATGCCTCATCCCATTCCCAGACCAATTCACAGGACACAGCTCTTTGAGTCAAATACGCTGAAGGAAGACCCACCAATAATATTCAAAGGGCATATTCTTGATTTTCCACCAAGTATCCCCCAAGCGAACTGGCATCTATTACTGGAAAATTGTGCACAGGGAAAACCAATATATTAAAATTTTCAGATATTATTGAAACTAGAGATAGTATTGATCACTGAGGATCCAGAATGCCTCCACGCACTCTCAGTCAGGTGGTGGTACTTCTTCTTCCCTTTTTTTTTTCAATAATTTTTTAAAAATTTTATTTATTTATTCATGAGAGACACACAGAGAGAGGCAGAGACACAGGCCGAGGGAGAAGCAGGCTCCCTGCGGGGGGCCCAATCCCAGGACCCCAGGATCAACAACCTGAGGGGAAGACAGATGCTCAACCACTGAGCCCCCACGTGTCCCAGGCAGCAGTACTTCTGAAGCCCCTTTAATGATGAACTTTTGATCTGAGCTCACATTATAGCAAGCTCCTTGGGTCATCAAAGAGCCCCATCCTCATTTCTTCAGTGTTTAGTTAAACTAGATATTTTCAGCAATTGAAATATTTTCAGAATCCTCATGTTGGCTCTCTAACCCATAGGTTGAGGGATATTGTGTTATGTATGCGAGGCTGAGGGGAAGCTTCTGGAACCCCCACACTTCACCAAACTATTAAACCAAAAGCAATTCTCTGTAGCTCGGGAAATAACAGATTAGTGACACTCTCAAAGACTTGAAAAATGCACGGTTGGGGATTCCTGTCACATCGATTTTGAATTCTCTGATTTAACCAGCACAAAAAGACAGATGAGTTTTGGAAAATGGCAATGGGTTATAGACTATTTTAAATTTAATCAGATGGCAACTGCGATTTCAGTTACTGTATCAGACGTTGGCCTTACGTGCACTAAAACAGGAGTTCAGCAAAGATTATCAAGTGAGCCAGAGAGGAGGACCCACATGATGTGAAACAAAAGAGAAAGGGAAAGAGGGGGAAAAAACCTAGTACATTGTCTGGCAATTCTTTACCCACAATAGCTAGAGGGAGAAGCTTTCCGCTGGAAGGAAGAGGTGGTGATATTCCAAGAAAAATAGACAGAACAAGAGAGGAAGTGGTAAGGGACTTTTATCGCAACTTCTATTCCAAACATGGAATATTTTATACATTTTGAATATTTTCACTCCATTCTCTCTTTTCTTTCCTTTTGTGAATTCAATTTCACGTATGTTAAACTGCTTGTTATTGTCCCACAGGTTATTAAGGCTCTGCTCATTTTCTTTTTTTAGCCTTTTTTTTTTCTCACTGAGTTTCAATTTGAATAATTACTACTGCGCTGCATAATTACTATTGTGATCTTTTCTTCGGTAGTGTCAATCTGCTGTTCAGCACACCTAGTGAATTTTTCATTTCAGTGATTGTGTTTTTCAGTTCTAGGACTTGCATTTGGTTCATTTTTATGGTTTACGCGGCTCTACTTAGATTCCTCATCTTTTCGCTTGTTATGTATATCTTCTTCTTTATATTTTAAACTTATTATAATAAACGCTTTAACGCCATTACCTGCTAGAGACTCACATTTTACTGTTTCTTCTCATGTCCAGTAATTTAAAACTTTTTTCCGGAACTGTGGCCACATTGTTGAGAGTCTATTATTGTCTTCTTTTCCAGACAAGCAGAGTGTTGGATTTAGTTCTGGAAGGCAGTTACTACACTGGCAGGTGAGCTTGATCTTTTTGAGATCTTTTAGAGGCTTGTCAGTTTTTTTTTTTTTTTTTTTTTTACAGAAGATGTCATTCTAGGACTAAAGTAGCCTTATTTGGGGCCCCTGGGTGGCTCAGTGGTTGAACGTCTGCCTTTGGCTCAGGGCAGGCGTGACCCCAGGGTCCTGGGATTGAGTCCCACACTGGGCTCCCTGCATGGAGCCTGCTTCTCCCTCTGCTTGTGTCTCTGCCTCTGTGTGTGTGTGTCTCTAGTGAATAAATAAATAAAATCTTGGAAAAACATAGAATAGCCTTAATTGTTAAATGTAAATATTCTAGGAACTCAGATAAATGTGTGGGTGGTTCCATGTGTTCCCCCCATGCTGGATCATTGGAAGTCTGACATCTCCCAACATGGGGAGGTCTCTGAGCTCTCTGTTCAGTTCACAACATCCTTTTTCAGACCTCACATTTTCCCCCCCTGCTCATGCACAGTTAACATCTGGACCAGAACATCAGAAACTCCTAGGGAGACCTCTAGATCTCTTCTTTGAACAGTTTTCTTCTATTTTGTATCCTGTCCTGCATCCTCAATCCATCTTACAAGCTTGCTTTTTCTTATTCTATGAGACATCACATCAATATTCCACAAAATAAATACAGAATTATAAAGGCAATCACCATCAGTACAATCGTAAAATTTTGGGTAAGAAAAATCATAAAGACTACAAGGAAAACAATGAATTGATAAGGAAAGATTATAAAGGAGAAGAAACAAGAAATTAATTAAAATAGATAAATGGAGACAAAGAAGGAAGTATGGATAGGTTGTTAGGTGCCTGGTCTGTTTGCTACATGGCAGGTAAAAAGCCACAGAACTAAAAGATTGCTGAGCCTTCCAAGCTCTGAGTTCTGCTAGGTGAGAGCATTCACTTATCCCCCCCACAATTGCTCTAGAAATAAATAGCTGAATATAGTCACAACCAAGTACATTAATTTTGGGCAACAAAATATTAAAAGAAAAGACATCTAAACATGTTTTTAAGTACTTATGATATTTTAGAATTTTCAGCCTTATTTTTATAACAAGTAAGATTTGTGGTAACCATTTAAAATGTATCATTGAATATTGATTTAGACGCAGGATTTTAAAATTAAATTGTTTAAGTGCCTATTTAATATCGAAACATTTAAGAAAACAAAGTTCACCGCATTTGTAGGCTCTTTTATTATATTTAAAGACATTGTTCAGTGCTTGAGCAGTTTGTTTGTGGTTTTGTGGGTGATACAATTGAACTACTTTAAAGGGAAGTAGGATACAATAAACATAAATGGAGTTTAAATTGTTTAGATGAGTTTAATTAGTTAAGTTCATAAATTAAACCATTCATTTAGACCCTGTTTAAAATTCCTCTTCAAATTAGCTAGATTTGGAAATAGAATAAAATTTGAAGGATGAGCTTAAAAAGCTTAAGTAATAACTAATATCAAATTATAGTCTTAAAAAAGCATCACATTAATACTCTTTGGTGCACAGAACCTTCTATCAAGGACACAGCTTTTATAGCACTGTGCAGAGCACTTCAAGTACTTATTAAAATTGCAATTTTATGCTCGTATGATCAGTTAATTTTTTTCCTATGACCGACGATAAGCTTCATGAAGGCAAAGCCCATGGTGGAGGTTGCTCTTTAATCTCCAGTGGAGTGTTCAAAGTAGGTTCTCAAAATGCATTTTTACGTCTGATGAATAAATGTAATGGCATTTTCCATTCTATAATGAGTGTGAATCATCTTTTTATTTAAGAAAACATAGATATCTGTGTAAGTATAATGCAAAAGTTCCATTTACTTCTCAGGAAAAATACGACGCAAAACTTTCCGCCACAGGAAGACAACTTCAGGTACCCTCTCCTAACACCAGGGGTAATTGGGCACGCATCCCTGGCACCACACACTTCTGTGGGAAGGGGTGAAGGCCCCGGAGCACGAGGTCATTGTCGACAGCAGTGAGATCTGTTAGGGGGGACTGGCAAGGTGAGAGGCCGGGCTGCAGGGGACTGAAGAGGATGGGCTGCGAAAGGAATACACTGAGACTAAAGGCATGGGCAGGATTGAAATTTCCCTCTTTTTACATGATATTTTTTAAAAGGATGACAGTGATTGGGTCACATTTATTTTCTTGCCAAGGAGGAGAAGGGCCTGTGCAAAGAGGAGGGAATGGGAATGTGCTAGCATGGCATGAACTCAAGGGGCCTTAGCCTTGGGGTTGGGGCGAGGGGAAGATGAGAGTAGCTGCAGCTCTCTGCAGGCGTGTGGGGGATACTTGGACAACAAATTTCAGACTAGCTTACTGCCCTTTCCTTTTCTCCAAATCCTCCTAACCGAGTTCAAAGTTGCCTGAAATTTTTATTTCATTACTCAGAGTTTGAAAGGAGGTATTTTTCTTTATTACTCATTTTTTAAAAAGATTTATTTATTTACTTGAGGGAGAGAGAGAGAGAGAGAGAGATCACAGGGAGGAGGGACAGAAGGGAGATAGAGAATCCTAAGCAGCCCCCTGCTTTGAGCACAGAGCCAGACCCGGGGCTCCATCTCAGGACCCTGAGATCATGACTTGAGCCAAAATCAAGAGTCAGATGCTTAACCAACTGAGCCACCCAGGCGCCTCTATTTATTAGACATTTTATCTTAAGTTGAATATTTATTTTTTTATGTTTTTAGAGTTGAATATTTATTAAAAATATTCCTAGTAAGATTTTTGAATATGCTGGTTTAACCACCCAGAACCAGGTATGGAGGTGAGTAATGTCTTTCTGGAGCGTGTACGTACACACAAAGTATGGAGTCGAGTATGCAGTAAAAATAAATATGTAAAAGGAGCAAATGTGTGATACAAAGACAGTGCAAAAGGGTAGAAACACACAAAGATGATTTGTCTTACCCATAATCCTTAGCAATAACACCTACAATCTTTTTAACACGGGCTCCATCCTTTCCTTACCTCCTAATTTAAGGATTCCCCAATGGAGCAAGTGACCCTGAGGCACCTTAGTAACAAGGTGATGATTAGTACCTGAGTTTCCACTTTGCTCTGAGCCATTGATTCCAGCTGCCTCCCTGAGGACAGACACACGATATTTCTAGGCAAACCACAGCCAACATTTGACTACTTTATTGATCATTAATTTTCCATTTTAAGTGTCCCGATCTGGAAGTAAATACTAATCGCCTTTCCCGGAAAGACTAAAACTTCTAAGGTTCACACAGGAGAGGCTAGAGAGACATGAGGAATATCATAGGTTAGGAAAATGACTCTGCAGGTTGAAACCCCGAGGATCCTAGAACATGATGCTCTTTACCCAAGACTCATATTCTATATCCTCTTTACCTAAGACTCATATTCTATATCCTGCTCTTACCCTGTTTATCATTCCCTATGACAACATGGTAAGCAGCATTCCTAAAAGTAGACTTACGCTAACGTAAATTCATCAGGAAACTTCAAATTATGAGTAAAAGAATGGTGATAAAATCCCATATTTTATTTTTTAATTTAAAATTTTTTTAAAGATTATTTATTTATTTATTCATGAGAGACACAGAGAGAGGCAGAGACACAGGCAGAGGGAGAAGCAGGCTCCCTGCGGGGAGCCCGATGCAGGACTTGATCCTGGAACTCTGGAGTCATCACCTGAGCCCAAGGTGGACGCTCAACCACTGAGCCACCCAGGTGCCCCCAAATCCTGTATTTTTAGAAATGGAATATTTTCCACTTCACCTAATGCTCAACAAAGGCAAGGAGTATTTTTGTCTTATTCACAGACTTACCCTCGGCACCTAGCAGGGAACCTTACGCACGATGAATTGTCAATAAATATTTGATGGCTAAATGAGAGAATGAGCTTTATTTCATAAAGTCTAATTGGCACCATGAGTAAGCGACTGTGCTAAGTACTAAAGGGTATACAAAAATGAGCAGTCCTTTGACTCTATGGCGCACTTTGAAAGAATATTCTTATGGAAATGGGTAGTTAGTTGGAATCCCTGGCATTTAGCAAGTCACTTAATGGACTTGAGACTCAGTTCCTTGATCTGTTATGTGGGGATCAATATGTGGAGTCCCGCTGGCTTCCATGAATATTAAATATATGATAGGACTTCCAAGAATTTGCTTCCTAAATACCTATAATAGATTGAATTGCTTTTCCCAAATTTTCACTCACTCCTCTCCTTCCAAGGAAATGAGGCACACCCTTCCAACTAGTGTTGGTGACTTGTTTTGGCCACTGGATGGTAGTGGATGTGATAGTCTCCTCATATGCAGGCCCTGGGCTACAGCAGTTGGTCAAAGCGTAGCAGGTGCCTGCCGGCGCTCTTGCTCATGTGCCCTCTACCACGTGCCAAGGAAGGCGATTCCTGCAGCTGAATTACCAAAATAAAAAGTGAGAAGAAGCACCTTTGAACCTCATTCATGGCTAAAAGCAAACACATGGCGCACGCCCCGCCCCCCAGATCAAAGTCTGATGTGAACCATAAGGAGTTAGGGTGGGCAAGCCCTGAGTTTCTGAGTTTGTTTGTAGTGCTCCACGACCTGGAGGGGTCTGACTATTGCGGTTCCTTGACCACAAAGGCAAGTGAGTGTGTGACCCGTCCCTCCCCAGGTCCTAAGTTAAACCGAGAGTTAGGAGCCCAGAAGTTCTTTAAAGTCTCATGTTCTCAACTATGTATTAATCTTACATTCCAGTCCACAATGCTTGTGTTTGTTTAAGTATAAACAAGGGTTTTAAAATATTGACCATGAAGTAATGTTTCCTTCTTGGAAGGTTTCGGACTACATGTATGTGTGGCACATCACAGCACTTGTGACGTTCACAGCTCTGCGAGACTGTGCTGTACAAAATTGGGTGTTTTTGTTTTATTTTTCCTTGAAGTAGAGTAAGTCTAAGCTTACACATTTTTATTTTATTTATTTAATTTTGTTTCTCAAAGATTTTACTTATTCCTGAGAGACACAGAGAGAGAGGCAGAGACACAGTCAGAGGGAGAAGTAGGGTCCCTGTGGGGAGCCCGATGTGGGACTCAATCCCAGGACCCCGGAGTCACACCCTGAGCCAAAGGCAGCCACCCAGATGCTCCTCCATAAGTTTTTCAAGACAATTCTTTGTATCACAGGCTCATGATGAATGTTATTTCTTTTACTTTTCCTTCCCTTGACATAAAAACCCTATATTTTGTGGCTCTTGTATTCATTTCTAGATGCTCTCCTACACATTATCTCAATCATCTTGTGATAATGTTTTTATCATTTCTGGCAAATATGTGTGAATTTTATAACAAAAATACATATATTCTTACCAAAATATCAGAAAATCATGCTTACACTTTCAGATGCGGGTATTTCACATTAGAAAATACTGTGATAAATAATTATTGCTACTATATGCTAGACATTCAGGATAAATGATGGAAGATTAGTAGTATGCAGTTTTCCATATATACTTATAAAGTCCTATGAGGAAAGTAAATGGTAAATAGTGAAGCAGAAAAAACCCAAAAGAATATAATAATGAGATGGAAACTAATTTAGACATAAGTGTCAAGAAAGTTCTCAAAGATAAGCTTGTGTTAAGTCTGAGCTCTGCAAGATTAGTTGCCATAAGTCAAGGGAACAGAGAGAGTTGGAAAAGAGAAAAGATGAATTTTAAGAATTTTCCAAATCCAGTGTGACTGTGGTTTAGAGAAAGAGGAGAAGAGTGGACTGAGAAGGAGCAAGAGAGGTCGGCAAGGATGAATTATACCAGACTTTGAAGGTCATTTAATGGATTTTTAAGTGTAATGTTCATGTAGATAAGGGCTTTATACCGGCTGCATGAAGAATGGTTTGGAGGAGTCAAAAGTAGAAGATAGAAAACAAGTTTGGAGGCTATTTCTTTAGATCATGGGAGAGATGATGAATGCTTGGATTAAGACATAAATTGGGGATGAAGAAGAGGATGGATTTGAAATACATTCCAGGGATAGAACATTCTGGTTTTCCTGAATGAATCAGATGCATGTTATAAGAAAAAGAGAGGTGTCAAGGATAAGTCCTAAGCTTTCGATCTGAGCAATCAGAGAGATGTAGATGGCATATACGTTCATCGAGATGAGGAACATTTGGGAAAAAGCATGTTTAGGATAATAAATCAAGACTATCCTTTAGCCAGATTAGGAGAGTGCATTGGTGATGCATTTAAGGTAGTGTACAAGAGCGAAAATCAGGTTTCTGTCTTTTGTAATTGGGTGGAAGGTCATACCATTTACTGAGATGGGGAACAAGAAAGAAATAGGTTTGGTTCATACCCTAAATTGGTGAGAATATCAGACCCCTATTTTCAGACTATGCCTATAAGAAGTTTAAGAGGAGATACTGAATATGAATTTGGGCCTGTAAATTTAATATGCAAAGGAGAGATTTGGGCTGGAGACATTAATTGTGGAATCAAAATAAATCAATATTATTTAAAGCAAGGGGAATGAATGGGCGAACAGAAGAGAGCCTGGTAGAAAGATAGTAGCATATTTTGTAGTTGCAACAAACCAACACACCCTATTTCTATGCTAGCATTTATGTATCATTGAGAAATCTTCAAATAAACTCTAAGGGCTTTAAATATACTCCGGCTTATGTATATGAAAGCACTCATTGTTCAAATCATATATAACATTTTGGAAACTTTTGGCTACTTTTCAGAGTCTGAAGTAGCCTGCTACTTTATAACACCATTTCTCTATGAGGACACTATCTTAATTGGCTATTTAAAAATTATTCCATTCACTACTTATAAGAATTCACTAGTTACCAGGATCTTTACTAAATGGGGTTAATTAGTATTCAACACTCCCACCGTGTATTTGCCTCTTCTGTAAAGTATGGAAAGTTGAAGAACTTTCCATCGCCTTGAAAACAGGATTAGCAGTGAAAATTAGACTCCTCCCACCAGATGCACCAAGAGGCTGAAGTCAACTTACTGATGGTTTTGGCTGCTTCCTGTTGCCAAATCACGGAGAGGAGATGCCATTGCCAGTTTTGTGGAAACTGAGAAACCACGGTTGTGTCAGGATTTTTGGCATACCGAGCTAATGCCTAGGATCTTGGATATTAAATGGTGGTTTAGCAGCAATGGCCAGATTCTGTTTCCAACATCTAAACAGGTGTGAGTGTTGGGGCCCCGATTCTGGCTTTCTAAACCTCACATCATAGCCAAGTTCCCAAATCCTTACACCCAGTAGCTGCCGTCCATAGCTGCCTGATTCCCCACCTTTCTGGCTGTGTTGGAATTCTGGCAATTCTTCTGGTAAATCAGTGCCACAGTGTTCCGTCAATCATCCTACGAAGGTGACCATAAAACCCATTACTCCAGGACTTGCCACAGTTTTGAAAGAGACTTCTTTCTAGATTTCTGTCTATACATAAATACCTACAACCATTCCTGACTCCTTCATTGGAACAAAACCCAAGGTCCAATTCAATTCTGGGGTAAGCAGGGTATCAATTGGAATTAAATACTGTAAAACTGTTGATAGAGGAGATCCTTAGAAGCATCAATTTTTTGTCATTTAATTTAGTATAATACATCCATTTATTATGGGTTTACCATGAGAAATACAGCTAAACTTAGTAGCCAGTGCCCAATTTCAAAATTTATGAGATAATTTCTAGGTAAAAATAAGTGACTTGCAGGCATGATTAACAGCTCACAAGATTGTGCTTAATGTCCTCATCCATTACACATAAATTGAAGTAATTTATTTCTAAAAGCACTTTATTAGCAGAAAAGGGGGGAAAAAGTCATTTATGTAACTAAGCTTATAATAAAATTGTCAGGATCATTCTGTTAGAAGAAACAAGCTACCTTCTTATAGACACAAATATATCCCTTTTTATGGTTAAAATATTTGATATAATTGTGATTTATGGCATCTCAATTGGGCAAGCTAGGGATGTAAAATGTACTCTTCAGACTTTGTCATAAATATTCAGTGTTCTCAGATTATGCTCATTATCTCGTATTGCTGTATTTCAGAAAATATTGAAAGAACAGGAATTTGTGGCCTAAAAAAAGTTAGGTTTAGTATTTTCTTATGTAAGAATTAAAAAGAGAATGTATTTTCCAGGCCAGAAGAACAGGTCCAGCACAGTGCCCAGCATATATCAGGCGATAAATCATTATTTGTTGCATGAGTACTGTCTTAAAAGATTCGAAACCGGAAAAAATACGTAGTTTAGAAAATCATCATGGGTGAGGCTAGCCTGAAAGACTTAAACACAGTAGTTACTAAGCATGTGTCACGATGAAGAGGGCCAAGCATGTGCTTTGAAACCAGTTAAACTGGCTTTGGTTCCTGGAGATGTCCCTTATTTAATGTACTACATTTGCAGATCATGACAAACCTTCAAGCTTGAGTTTTTTTTCATCTGTGAAATAGGAATACCAACATTTCCCCTACACAGTGGTGATAAGGATTATGTGACAGGTGCTCGAAAAACAGTTGTAGTGAGTATTGCATGAGGATTAGAAAACTTGACTATTGCCATTACTTTTTTATTTTAAGATTTTATTTATTTATTCATGAGAGACACAGAGAGAGAGGCAGAGGCATAGGCAGAGGGAGAAGCAGGCTCCATGCAGGGAACCTGATGCAGGACTCCATCCCGGAACTCCAGGATTACAACCACTGAGCCACCCAGGTGGCTGCTTCTTCCTCTCCCTCTACTCCACCCTCCTTCCCTGCTCTTTCTTTTTCTTTCAAACAAATAAATAAAATCTTCTTTAAAAAAAATAGAAAATAAAATGAACAAAGCCAAGGGTTTTCTGGAAGTCCTGTAAAGCTCTTTACATGCCTCCTGCTCTATCATATTATTCCCTCTTCCTCTATGAACACCCTTCACTCCCATTGCTACTTTTAAAAGAAGATTAAATTCGGTATTAATGTGAATCCTCTCTGCAGTTTAATTCTCTGCACATGGGTTCCTCTGATAGAAAAACAAGTATTAAAATATGAAGCCATTTCTGCTTCAAGTTCAATCTTAGAGGAGAATGATTTTTCATGTTTTACAGTTGTGTTCATGAGAGTTAAACTATGAATGTGCATCTTTGTGTGCACATGTAAATATTCATGTCAAATTTAAAGCTGAAAAATCCATGGAAGCTGATAAATCATCACACAGGACATGGGTGTATGTGTGTTCCTTAAGGACAATTAAAAAGGACCTCAATTAGAAAGGACCAAATGTGGCAGCTTTGCTACAAAATGTGGCAAGGATGGCAATGAGGAAGAGACAGAGTAGTTTGGCCAATTGTCAGCATGATTTTGAAACCGACTCCCTAGTTTAGAACTACAGATACATCCCTGAAATGCTATGTAAAATTTAAGACAGTTCTTAATTTATTAAATCTACAAGTTGACACAAACATTATTCCAGATTCTGAGAGGAAGTATCTATTTGCCATGATATCATCCTATGAATTGGATGACAATGATAAAAGAAGAAAACATAGTTTAATGTTTGGAATTCAAGTCAAAAGATCTCAGTGTAGAAGGAATGTCTAGTACATGGGAAGCATGTTATTTCCCATGTACATGGGAAAAGTTACTTTACTCCTACTAATTTTCAAAATGCATTTGTAAAAATTAATTAGATGTGTAAATTATGTCTGCCAATTCTCACACCAGGCTTTTTCCTGTATTTAAATGTTTAAAATATCAGTACCTATTTAAAGGTCAATTTAAGAAATTGTGCTTATAGAATCATCACATGCAGCATAGGACACAGTAACCAAAGAAAGAAGAAATAAAATTTATCCAGGAGCCATGATGCATTAGAATGTTTTTCTAATAAACTGGAAAGCAATGAGGAACTATTAATACACATATTCTGGATACATATGAAATTTGGAAAAAGAGAAATCAACAGCTAAATTGATAATTACTTTGTACTATTGCACCTTAGTTGTCTATAAAGATCTTTATGACTACATAAATACATGATAAAATTTGGGATGCTAGACCCATTAGGCAGTACAGGGAATAATTAATAAACTCAAGTACAAATGGAGTTATACTTTCATGGAGAATTTAAGAAGCAAGAATCTGCAGACATTTCACCACGCTGAGGATGTTCAAAATCTAACTCATACAAATATATTTTACTTAAAGTGACATGTTAAGGAAACAAATGCAGGGGTTGGGGGTACTGGTACTCAAGAGACACACAAGCTAAGCAAGAAAAAAATGATGGAATCACAAACAAGTGGAAATAAATATTTTCCAAGGAGCAATTCACAAAATCTAGAGCTGAAGGTCTATCAGTGACCTCGGTGGACTCCAACGAGATGTTAATTATTAGAGGATTAACATCCGGTCACATGTGACAGTGAGCTCTACCCAATCAACAGAAAAAACTGTGCCATGATCAGAAACCTGTGTGACCTAACACAAGATTAGATAGATACAGGGCGTTATACACAAAGACAGGCCGCATCTAAAGTGAGATGTCCCTACATTGTGATACTCTATCAGGTAAGACCCAATGACGTGAACGGTGATTCATCTCCTGACTTCAGGAAAATAGGATAGGCTACTGATAAGCTTAGGTTGTTAAATATTTTTGGTTTTGTTTGAGTTGGTTGAGAATCTAAGATTTATTCATTCATTTATTTTAAGCTTTGGTTGCTCTTCCTGTTCTTTTATTGAGACAGCAGGGGCAGATCTGCTGGTCAAGTTATGAAGCATGAGTAGCCAAGAAGTCAAAATGCATGAGCGGACATCAGAGAACAGGGGGTGGCTTTGCTTTCAAGATTTTTGTAGTCCCCTCTCTCCCACACTTGTCTTTCTATTTCCAGTCAATGAGAAGTAGGGATAAAACTTAGAGAGCCTGCTAGCATGTTTGTTTAAATTGTGTGAGTGTGTGTTACACATATTCGCTCTTGGGAATATATAGTGGACATACTATGGGCCTTTTGTCTCAAAGATCAGCTATTTGGAAGTTCATAATAATATTATCTTATGCTATACATTCATGCTAGCAATCTAAGGGTTTCTCTAGCATGGGGAAATAGAGGAAACAAAACAAAACAAAACAAAACAGTTGCCAGCTAGGAAAAATATTTTTATCCTAAGCTTAACATTGTTTTTCTTGGTAAAATGCTCGACTGGTATTTTCGTAATACTAGTGAATGTAAGCTGTAATGGAATGCTTTGTAAAAGACCATCAATTATTAATACTCCATTTTCTCTTTTTATTCTGAGGTAACATCTCACAGATGCAAACTTTGTGTGTAGTTATTAGGGCTAGGTTATCTGTTGTGCTGATATAAGCCACGGCCCTTGGATATCCTTACCTTTATTCCTTTCCATTATAAGAAAAAGAGTCAACTTTAGCACACAAGAGACCATTTGAAAAAATCAATAGAAGATGTTCATATTAACTATTTTTTTTCTGTTTTATCCAGTATCTGATAGGTCTTTACTTTCTTATATTTCTAGAAAGCAACTAGATAAAGGTCCTCACTTGGAAACTGTATTACTGTGGTCTAGCATGATAATTATTTTTATATTTCTCTTGGGGTTTCCTTTTATGTATAAACTTTCCTACAAGGAGATATCATCAGTTCGACTCCAAAATTTATTATGAAAAATCCTCTAAAGTTTCACCTGGTTAAGTGCCAGACTCTTGATATCAGTCTAAGGCATGATCTCAGGGTGGTGAGATGGAGCCCTGTGTCTGGCTCCGCACTGGGCATGGAGCCTTTTTAAAGATTTTCTCTCTCCCTCTCCCCACACCTCATGTTCACTCTCTTTATCTCTCTCTCTTTCTCTCTCTCTCTCAAAAAAAGATCAGATTTAAAACTTTCACAGTACTTCTATATCCCTCATGGTTTTTTAAAGATTTTGTTTATTTATTTGAGACAGAGAGAGAGAGAGAGAGACTGGGAGAAAGAGACAGAGAGAGCATGAGTGGGGCTGGAGCAGAGAGCAAAGGGCAGAGGGAGAAACAGACTCCCTGTTCAGCAGGGAGCCCAACTCCCAGCTCCATCCCAGGACCATGAGACCATGACCTCAGGCAAAGTCAGACGCTTAAGGACTGAGCCACCCAGGCACCCCTATCCTTTATGTTTTTATAATCCCAAACAGGAAAACAACCAAACTACAGAGAATATATATATATATCATGGGAAATGATTTCCTTCCTCTCAAGAGAAGCCAGTCAATCTTTGAAACTCTTTTAGTATATGTCGTGGTGTTAATCCACAGTAGATGTGGGGAGTGGGTTAGGAAAAACACACTGGTAGGAAAACAAATGCAAGGATTATTTCCTTTCAGTCTTCCTCTCAATGTAACCTCTACTGAACCAAAGGCAAAAAGATAGAAAAATGAAATAATCTTTCTCTAATCCTGTTTCTCACCAAACTAGTGGGAGGCTGAACTTTTGTATACTTGTAAAGACTTGGGCTGTGTATGAAAATCTAGATTGTCTATGCTTTTCGTTGTTTGGTTCTAAAGAATTTACATTATGATCTACTTATTAAGAACTTTGAGGTGGGTCACTGTGAGTTCAAGTGCAAAAAAGATCCCTATTTGCATTTGAATTGTCACTATACTCAAATAGCCAATCAAGAAATGTCTCATTTTGAAGGGCATGTGGGTGGGAAGAAAGATTAGTAAATATAATTTATATTCCATATGATGTGCCATATCTTTCCCCACATACTACTTTTCAAACTAGGAAAAGAATGGAGTTGAGTGATTATTATTGTCCTTGCATTTGGAAGACAAGGAAATAGCCTTGTCAATCATTTTTCCTACTTCATTTCCCTGAAGAGAAAGACTAGTTAGTATGGTTATTTTCTTTGGTGTATGGTAATTTTACAGAAAGTACTAATGATTCATGCCATTTGTCTAAATGTGTACTACATACTACCCCACAAGATCCCACAGTACTATTCATCATAAAACTATACGATTCTTATTTAGCAAGAAAGTATAAAAGACACTGTTTTATTTCCCATCAGATCCCCTCACATTTCAAACATTAACATTAACATTTAACATTTACTCATAATCAATGCACTAGAATTAAGTAGGAAAAAGTAGATAATTTGTTGTGCTGTCAGAATAATTGTTCAAATGTTAAACCATTTTTTTGGTTTAAGAGTTGAAAAGGAAAAAAAATTAAATCATATTTAGTGGAACCCAAAAGAATGTTAAACCTTTTTTTTTGGTTGAATGGTTGAAAAGGGGAAAAAGATGGGGATCCCTGGGTGGCTCTGCGGTTTAGGGCCTGCCTTTGGCTCAGGGTGTGATCCTGGAGTCCCGGGATGGAGTCCTGTGTCAGGCTCCCTGCATGGAGCCTGCTTCTCCCTCTGCCTGTGTCTCTGCCTCTCTCTCTCTCTGTCTCTCATGAATAAATAAATAAAATCTTAAAAAAAAAGAAAAGGGGAAAAAGATTAAGAATCATACTTAATGGAACCCAAAAGAAGCATTATAAAATTGACAATTTTCATGATACAAATATACACTTTTACATGTATTAAAATTATATTAGTATGCCTTACATGATTAGTTGACATTAAAATATATCCACTGATATCAATAACTATATCAGCATTTAATTAATAGACTATTATTATTATTATTATTAATTATATTGGAAATGAGAATGAAATTGGGTTCAATTGCTGGCTTCTTTAAAAAGACTGTATAGGTGATATTATGAAGAAACAGTCTCAACAGCTTAACCAAATTGACCCATATATGGTTATATTTATGCTATTATAACAGCTAATTAATGAGAAGTTAATAATTGCCATTTGGTCACCATATGGCCAAACCAATTTAATTATTTCAAATGCCCAAAATAATGTGAGGAGCCACCTCTCCATTTTGTTAATCTGTTAAAACATTATGTATAAATTTGATCAATAATGCAATCAGCTGGATCTTAAACTTCAAATTCAAGCTTGCAATAATACCTATTTCTTGTAGGAAAAATATTAAATCTAAATGATGTAAATGTTCTGCTCATTCTATCTGAGAGCATAACATGGCTACATTCCATACTTGAGAGCCAAATTTGTTGTCTGGCTGTTCTGGGATTAAGGTACATCCAAATAGAAGCATATGCTTAAAATATATGGAAGATTACAAATATTCACAATGCAATGTTTCGCAATGCAATTTTCTGTAGTTTTAAAAAGGAATGGGATGATCCATAAAGAGAACTACAAAGCAGCAGCAGATTTTGAACATCTATATCTAGCCACCCGGTGAAGAGACATTTTTACCATGTTCCTCCCTTTAATCATGATTGTGTAAATCAGCATTGAAAAACCATGTGGGCGATTAAGCTTAGAATCACACCCAAAACTTTCACAATCGGTGCACATATATGGTATTTTGGCTACTTCCATTTCTGAACATCTGTCAAAATGGCAAAAGGCCCAATTCAAAGTTGTCAGACCTAGCAAGTGGGCATCAGATGGTTATGGGTTTCAAGGGATGTTTTAAGTAATAAATAATATGTGTCATTTAAGGATTTCTGGCATTCAATAATAAGATAAATAGTATTATACTTCTTTTTGTTCCAAACTAAATAGTGTCTAAACATATCATATTTCCTAACAAGTGAAGTAAATAAATGGGAATATCTTGAAACAATGATTAAAAATGTTACTTCCAGATTTTTGCTTAATCATTGCCTCCTTTAAGTAGAGATTTTAGTTTAAGTATTTCTTATTCAGTAAGAACATCTGTTAAGTGGCTTGAAGGGGACAGAGGGGCCCGATTCATGAAGGAGGCACTGATTTGGAAACAGAGTCCTGTATGAAATAGAAAGTTCAGTAACGTGGAAACAAGACTCCTGGATTCTTACTCCTCTTTGCCTTTTGTTTTTGGTGATTTTCAGCCGGTCACTTAACAGCTCCAAGTCTCCACCTTTCAACTGTAGCACTTGAACTAAATAATCGCTAAAACCTTTTAAGTAGTAATATTTTATGATCCTATGATGCATAGAATACTCTCCCTTTTTCTATGTTCACATCATAGATCTTCTCTGTGTATTTTTTAAATATTTTATTTATTTATTCATGGGAGAGAGAGAGAGAGAGAGAGAGAGAGAGAGGCAGAGACACAGGCAGAGGGAGAAGCAGGCTCCATGCAGGGAGCCCGATGGGGGACTTGATCCCGGGACCCCAGGATCACGCCCTGGGCTGAAGGCAGGCGCTCAACTGCTGAGCCACTCAGGGATCCCTGTAAATAACTTTAGAAAAATAAAATAAAATAAATAAGCACACATGTTATACACTTTTTTTTTTTTTTTTTTTTTTTTTTTTTTTTTTTTGCAAATTTTAACACTCTGGGATGAGTATACCTTGCCCCTCATACACAGGGAACAAATTCATCCTATGATAAAATTTACTGCATTTTTACTTATGCATCAATAATAGCTTATAAGATTTGTCCATGCCAACATCTTAATTAGGGGAGAATTCTTATATTGCTTTAGAAGTTGCAACTAATTATTGCCTTTAGACACTTGCTCTAGAAAGATACTTTTATCCATCTGTCTTCTTTGTAGACTTTGTCAAAACTTGATTAAATTCAGTTTTAAGACAAACTCGCTATTTTCTCATCACCTGCTATCACCCCCATTCTCTCAACTGCGTTGTTTGGTCAGGATCCCTGCATTCACTTCCCGTTTTCTACATGGCATCCAGACCAGATGGCACCTGAGTTTTATCATGAAGCCCAGCCTCTCTTGGCCCTGTCTTCCCTCATGCAGATACTCATAGATTTACTCCACATGTAGAGTCCCTCTTAACAAATTTTACTCTAGTACAGTCTTAAAATGACAATAATTCCTAATACTCCATAACATGGGTGAAGGCCCAATAAGTGTTAGACGTAGGTCATACCTTTGTGTCTTTGTAGACTTCCTTCTTCCAGTTGTTCTTTCAGCTGACCCATTTGATCTGTTTACAACTGTCTTACATTATTGGCAACAAGTTCCTGTGAATAGTATTGCATCAGCTTAGTCCTTTGGTATCTGGCAACCTTTGGTTCAAGATGAGAAACAGGAATCTGATATCTTTAAGATCCATGTAGATTATACTTTGAGAACAAGCCTAGTGAGCCTGTAGTGTCAAAAGTGTTGTGTAATTCCTATGGGCATAGTTCAAGATGTGAGATCAAAGAATGGCATTTCTTGTTGGATAAGACGATAAAATTTGAATATTTCCAAATGACTTACTTGAAGAATATAACTAACAAGTGGAACTATGCTTTTATTTCTTAAATAAATGCTCATAAAACAGTCGCACAAGCCTTTCTTTGTAGTTTGTGCTACTGAATGTTGGTCAAACATGCAGAATATTCGGCAACAGTGAGGTCTGTGATACAAAATGGTAATTTTGCTTGAAGTCATGTTTTCTTAAAGTCCGTTCTTATTTAAATAAGTTTGCTTTATCCACATACTAGGCTTGATTCATTTCATTTTTACTTTCTTAAATGGCACTGATTTAAAGAGAATTTTGTAGGCTAAATTATGAAGTTCATATTGTACGGCTTATCTTTCTAGTCTCAACAAAATTCTCTAAACAGACATAATCTATAACCATATAGAGTTTGTGGGATTTAAAAAAAAAAAGAACAGAAAATATGAATCTAATTTGAGCTTGGCTCAACATCTGAAATAAAATGTGGGAACACCAGAAGTATGTCGTTTAAGCTAGGACCTGAACTTTAGCTGAAAAGTGTTTTGGTTTCTGAGAAGGAAATATCAAAACTGCAAGTAAGCAGATGTAATTTAATCTAAATGATTTTAGTTTAAACAGTTCTTTAAAGAAATGAAGAATAAAAATAGTTTTAAAAAATAAAAAAAAATTAAGAATAGAAAAGATTATTAAGTACCTTTCCAGAAATTTTGCTTCTCCTGGAAGGAAAACACTCCCTTGTCTTTATTTCCATATAGTTAATCATGACGTTGCACAACTATTTATTAAGAAAAAAATACACCTCATGGTTTGTGGCATATAATTTTCTAGACAAAATGGAATGTAGGCTATAGACCAATGCATTCATTTATTTCCTAAAATAGTAACATCCTAAAATCTCTACAATGAACTTCAGGTTATTTCCAAACAAGAGCACTGTTCGGAGTAATTTAGTAGAGAAACTACTTCAATTCTTCTAGCAGAAAACATGTTAGGCATATTAAATGCTTGGCATACAAATATTTAAAATAGGAAAATGCATATCTAGAATTGACCTTTAAGTAAATATTAATATTTTTAGTTTGCAAATATGAAAAGAAACTCACTTAGGGTTTCTTCTTTTAATAAAATCATGCAAAAGCAAATTACATATAAATGTATTTGAGTATCCCTAAAGTGATAAAGAATTGTGTAGCTCAACAAAGCTTCCATTTAAACAAGTCCAAAGCATTCCATGAGCTTGTGGAGTGATGTTTAGGATTTGGCTGAAAATGTGTTTCTACAAAGCCCTGGTTCACTTTTCCCAGTTTTTGTTTGTTTGTTTTTGTTTTTGCTTAGTGCATTTTCAAAGAGATTTAATCACCAGGAATCTGATTAGTTTACCTTCCTCTCATCAGAATACTATTTTGTAAGAGTTGGATGCTTGATATCCAGTTATTTATTTTGGGACCCTTTTCTTTATATGTGAAAAAGTGTATTTTGCCAAGAGCAAATAGAAACCAAAGAGCAAGAAATGCATGGGTTCGGTATGAGATTTTGTGGGTTCCAAAGGTAAATTAATAAAAGTTGTGGTCTGAAACTTGTTCCTACTCCCCATTCTCATGCATCCTGCATGGAGTAGTCTTTTATGCAACATCGATTTTAATAATATTTAAACCTTTACCATGGGCCAGATATTGCTCTATGTCATGCTAACTTCTTAAATTTTCCCACCAAATCTGTGATGGGGATACCATTACATGACCCTTTTGTAGATAAGGAGGCATCAAGGTCTTGCTCATGGCCATATAGATCTTAGTGTGGTTGAGCTGTCTCCTGGAGCTGTGCCTTTAGTCATTTTGCTATGCTACTGCTGGCTCAAGTTTGTAGATTAGGACAGTGATGGCCAAATGTGCTTCTGCACTGAAGGGGCTGCAATGCGAGGCTCATGAATTTTACTCAGCAATGTGACCTGAGTCATACTCAAGAGTGGATAGTAATTCTAGGGAAAGCAAGTAGCTTGGATTCAATAAACTCAGGACTCATGAATCCCTCTAGGGCCGCCTTTCCCTCCCACTGACATCTTGCTCTGGGGCACCTATTATCAGCACAGACTTTTACATTGCTTTCCGTATTTTGGGATGTGTAGCAGATGTCTCAAATTACCTCAAATATTCTTCTTCTTGGGAATCCAGGCAATTTTAGAACTGTTCGTTGAGAGTATGATATGCAATTTGCATACTATTTAAGGCTAATGAATAAGTCCTTACCACCTGGGTGGTTTTGGCCGAGTCATTCAACTTTGTTAATCCCAAATTTCTCATCTGTAAAATGGGAATAGTCTTGTGTGGGGTAATGTGTTACACAGAGGGAAAGACAGGGTGTTTCCCCTATTGCTTTAGAACAGGAAGAGCAATAGGAATCCCAGAACCTCTTGGGAACCTCAAAGCTGAGCATCCTGGGAAACACTGGGAGATCATGACCTTGGAGTAGACGTTAGATTTTCTCATGGGGGCAGAGGCCAATGGTCATGGGGAAACTGCACCCCACGGTTGCATTTAGGCAGTGGAGAAATGTGGAGGAAGGGAGGATAGGAATTCAAGGACTTGTGAGGACTCTGTGAAGAACAGAGAACACCCTCCTCTGACTTTTCTAAAAATATCAAGATGAAACCTTGAGGAGAGCAAGTTGAGAATTCTACATTTTGCAAATAAATGTACATATGTACATGTTAGTAACTATTAATTCTACTTGGAGGCTAGTAAAGAAAAGTCAGGTTATATTAAGTATTTGTTTTGTCACCCTAACTACATTGTAATGTCTTCGTAAAAAATCTTGTTTTTGGAAAGTCCCTAGTATAGGGCCCAATATAGAGATAATTGATAATTATCATCCCACTCTGTCCTGTTTGGTGCTTTGCATAAAGAGTGATATTAGAACTACTCAGGACGCCTGGGTGGCTCAGGGTTAAAGCATCTGCCTTCGGTTCAGGGCATGATCCTGGAGACCTGGGATCGAGTCCCACATCGGGTTCCCCCAGGCAGCCTGCTTCTCCCCCTGCCTGTGTCTCAGCTGCTCTCTGTGTGTCTCCCATGAATAAATAAACAAAATCTTAAAAAAAAGAACTATCTCAATATTAGGGAAATCTTACAGTGGTAAGTTATCATGTTAGGCTCTCTCAGAGCTGATTTTGAGCTTTTATTTTTTCTGTTTATTTTTTTTGTACCTCTAATCAGGTGTTGGGGAGCAAATGTTCTCAAGATCCTCCTCAACCTCAGCTCCTAACACTTCTGTTTCTTTATCATTTAGGTAGAGTTCCTTTGCTTTTTCTTTTTGGAATGTTATGAAGGTTTTTCTTCTATGATATAACATGTGTTCTAACCCAACCATTTTTGATGCTGTGCAAAATATCCCTGAAGGCAATAAACATCTGCAAAGAAAAAAAGGAATTAAAAAAAAAAATACACAGTGAGGTAAGGGTTGTATGGATGAATTCTGTTTTATTTTTTAGTAAGTTGAGAGAGTTAAAATTAAAATCTTGAGTGGAATATATGGAAAGGAGTGCTTATGTAATTTATATCTTTGAGTTTTCCTATATGAAAAAATAAAACAGTAGAAAAATGTTTGCAATGCACTAAACTTGCACTGGGGTGTGTGGGAACAGGACATAATTAGAAACAATTATCTCTAAACATTGAGTAACACGATCGCATTATCAATTTTGATGATAACAAATTTCATAAGAAGAATAAAATTTTAAAAGCTGAGGAGAAGAAGGAAAAAGAATCAGAGGCTCCGACATATGAAAGCTCTTTAGACAAATGCATATTTTCCTCATTTTTTTTAATGTTGCGAGCATTGTTTTCTAGCGTCTCTTATCAGTGAAAGAATTCAAACTTTTCCTTTTCTTTATGGGATTTTTATATTAGAGCAGTGTATATTTTCACTTGCTTCACCGGGATTTTCAGTGGAAAAAATGCCAACACTCTTTTTCTCCACAGGAATTGCTCATACGTAATCTGCACCCCCCCCCCAATCTTCTTGCATTTCCAACTGGGATACACCAAACGAGAATATGCTCCCCAACACATCCAAGAAATATAGTGAGAATGTTAGCTGGCCCATATCATTTATTACTTCCTTTGCCTTAGTTTGCCATTGCGCCTGCCCCTTTTCCCCTTTGTTGGCAAATAGATCAATTTGAGGTGTCTGCTTTCTTTCTCATGAGCATATGTAAGCATTTATTTATGGGTTTTCTCTTAATGCATTCCATATTAGAAAAGGCCAAGAGTACAACATTTCTTAAAAAATTCAAATTTCTTGAGAAACAAGGAGGTGGTGAAGAGGAGGGAGTGTTAACTTGGCAGACTGTGTTTAAAATATTTTGCACAAGGAGCCCCCTGAGGAGCTGTCCATTAAACTCCCACCATTTTGCTGTGAGAAGTGAATGTTTTTTCTGGCTCTAAATTTATGTGATTCTTAAATGTTCTCACAGGTTGAAATAAAAAATATAGAACCGTTTGAATGTAGACTTGACTCTCCAGGACCAAATTGTCTCTCAATCATAAAAAGAGTTTGTTTTTTTTTTTTGCTTGAACTCCACACTTCTTTTTTTCTTTTTCCTTGTAGAAAGCACGCTATATACGAATATATTTTATCAATATTCGAAGAGCACTAAGAACCTCAGGTTTAGGCCACAATTTCCCCCTCTTGTTTGCATTTGCCTGATTTTGGAATGCTATTCAGTCTCTGTAAAGCAGTTACGTCTTTGAAAAGCACAAAATAAATTCTGTTCACTGAGTGGGTAATTGTTCAAGGTCATCCATTCGTTGTCTTTGTCTTGATTGTTTGAATTAGTAGCTAATAATGGTACTGAAATGTGAATGAATTATTAGCAATGGGGCATATTTTGGGGAGTGTCAGGAAATATTACAGGGCAATTAATGTTATCCAATAGCAAAGCTGTGTTCCCAGCAGATGTCCTATAATTACTGTGTTTAAAGAGTGGAAGGCTTAAACTAAGATTATAGCATTTATATTGTCTGCCTTTAGAAGTCATATTTGGAACTTATTCAGTTTATTCTCCTGCCCTTTCTCTTTTGTTCTGATTCTGTCACTTACATTTTGATTTAAATATAGTCTTTTTTATGAATTAAAATAAGTCTCAGCAGATGGTACGCAGTATAGATGTTTATAAAATAGGAAATTGTTGCAGAAATATTTAAAATGTCTATTGACAAATAATTTATATTGATATTTACTTGTTACTCATTTCTTAATTTCTGTAATTCAAATGTTTTTACATCGCGAATGGTTCCCAAGCTGGTATATATGAAAGTGTTGTCCTAATTTACTCATCCATAGCAGGGTAGTAAAAAAATCACTTCAGGAAATGTTGAGTTACATATAATCTGTGATGCTCCTAAAAACAACACTTAACAGCACATTTAATTTCTCCCTTCAACACTGACCTATCAAAGTTGGCTTTGTTTCCCTAAGTTCTCAGGCGAAGATTTTAAAATGAGTGGAGAGAAAAATAAAATAAGTGGAGAGAAAATTCTCTCCTCCCCTGTAATAACCATTTTTGATTTGTGATAGGGCTTTAGGAAATAGCACAGCATGCATTAGTCCCATCTGTTGGGACTGTTCTTGACATACCTAAGTTGGGGAGATCTTTTAAAAGCTCGTTGCAAAAGATGCCCGGTTTCCTCTTATTGACATGTGTTACATTACACAGCCAAGTGAACTATTTTGAAAAGTATTCTTACTCAAATCTGAAAGTTGATTTATCTGGCTAACTGGTAAACTCAAACTGGAGAGCAAAGACAATGAGTGGATAAGGAAAGAAATGTGACAAGATGTCACTATTCTTCCCTAATATATGGAAAGTTCAATAGAGTTAAAAGACAAAAAAAAAAAAAAAAAAGACGAGAATGAAGACAAAAAAAATTCAACATTAAAATTAAAAGATCTCCATTTTATAATTAGAAGGATTTCTCACTGTTGTATCCCTCACCAAATCAGCAGATTATCTTGCTAATAAAAAGGCTGCTAGCAACATTGCCAATGAGACCTTGAATTTTTTTTAATGTACTTAATTTTTCATTCTGATGTATTTGGGAAATTCTAAGTAGGGATAATTTACTCAAAAATGAAGTTTATTAGAACTTCTGGAATAGTTTTGCGAGTAGTTTGAAGCCTTTAGCAATGAGTTGCTGCATCTTGAATTTCTCCTAACAAATGGCAAAACACAAAAAAATTTTAAAGTTAGAACATTGAGGCCACTACCGTCGATAGATTCATCATCATAAGTACTAACAATGAACAGGCATGTGCATTTTTACACTTTTTAAATTTGTGTAAAGCTCAATAACTGTTGTGTACCAGCCCTGCTCACACACTGTGACAAACATCCACAGAAGGGCAAACTCTGGAAAAGACACAGATTCTCCCCTCAAGGAAAAGAGTTGCTTTCTCGTGGATCAGTTTGGCATAGGGTACATCAAAACAGAACGTTGCAGATGCTATCATGGAGGTTTGGCATCCAGTGGGAACACAGGAGATGACTGGAGAAGCTTTATGGGGCCTGTGGGATGTTCATGTCTAGGAAAATGGGAAATAAGCTAGGCTGAAGAGGGAGAGTGCAAGGCGGGCATGCAAGGCCTGGATATCAGCGTGGAAATTGATAGAAATGTCAAAGGACTGTCTTATTTAGAGTTCAGAAAATAATCATTTATAACTAGAATGGATACGTAATACATTGATTAGTAAGAAATAAACGTGGGTGGTTTGGAGGGAGTTAGACTGGCTCAGGACTTAAACATCACACAGAGATGTTTAATGTGGTCAGTCAGTTGTTGTTGCAAGGGAGTGAATGACCAGATCTGTGATTAGGAGGTAATTTTGGAAGTTCTGTGAAGGATAGGATTAAAGGGAAAGATGGGTGATTGAGAAATCAACAGAAACCGTATTGAAACCGTTCGGTTGAGTGATGGAGTCGCAGAAACCAGCAATTGTGTGCTTCAACATTTCTTTGTATCTGCTCATGTTATCTTCTCAGAGAACCTTCTCTTTTTAACCCCATTGCTTTCATTAAAAATGAAACAAACAAACAAAAAATCCTTTTATCAATTCTTTAAAAAATTAAACTAATATGTTAGAGTTTTAAAAAATCAATTAATAACCCACATATTAACAAAAACCAGTAATCCTCAGAGGTTAAAATAAAAGGAAACACTGAGGTGTGATTTAAATAAAAATTTTTATATAATTTTACTGAGGGGGGGGATAGAGGAGAGGTGGGCATTTGGTATCACATGTGAAAGAGCTAATCTTAATGTTATATAATAGAAAGTCATTGATAGCAGTAATATATATTATTTAGCAATAAGGAGATTAGAGAAAGATCAGAAATCTGTTATTATTCTGTATCTTCTTTACTTATTTACTCCATTATTTTGGTGAATATATCTGCCCACAGAAGATTGCATCACAAGCACATATTTTGAGATCTCCTATATCTGAACTGGCATTATTTAATCTTTTTCCTCTGATTATTTTTAGTAGAGCATAGAATTCTAGATTGAAATTAATTTCCCTTCAGAACTCCACATGTTATATTCTAGCTCCCATTATATGTGATCCAGCTTATCTCCCTAGAAGTTTTTTATTATCTCCTTTTTATATTCAGTATCCTCCAATTTCACAATCATGTCCTCTTTTTTACTCTATTATGTTGCTTTTCAGCATGCATCTTCATTTGTTTATGGAAAGAATATTCATTGAGAGCTGTCAGCATGCTATGTACTGTCCTAGATATGGGGACAGTTAGAGATCTGTATTCTTAAATTCTTAGAAAATCCACCTGGGGAACGTGGGTAGCCCAGTGTTTGAGCATCTGCCTTTAGCTCAGGGTGTGATCTGAGGGTCCTGGGATTGAGTCCTGCATCAGGCTCTCTGCATGGAGCCTGCTTCTCCCTCTGCCTGTGTCTCTGCCTCTCTTTGTATGTCTCTCATGAATGAATAAATAAAATCTTAAAAAAAAAGAAAATCCACTCAACTATTCCCTGTGTTATCTTACTTAGGATCTATGGCTATGAGTGGTAAGGAAATCCCCAAGGAAGAGTATAGGGTGGGATACAGGAGAATCTGCAGGCAATGTTAAGAGAAAGAGCATCTAATAGAGGCTAATAAGAAATGTTGGATAAGTAAGATGAGACTCATTTAGTCACTCATTTAGTCACTCAACAAATCTCATTCTTCAGTATGTGGTTTCTCTTGCACCTAGATCCTGTAGTGGATGGAAGCCAGCATGTTCCCATTGCTCCCTTCCTTGGTCTGTAGCAGGGTGCTGGTGTGCTCACTTGTCCCAGCTCTATCTCAGCCACAGGGGTCCTGGCTATCCCTGGTCGCTGTTATTCCTATTGTCTTTAGAATTTTTCTATTGCCTATTAGCAAATCTCTCATTAACTCCAATCCTCGGTTACAATTAAAATCTATTTATTTTAAACATTTCCTGTTTAAATCACTTGCATGATTTCCCTCTCTTGATTGGATCCAATAAAAATCAAATTATAAACACGAATAAAATTATACTCCCCAAGTATATTAATGTGAGTTGTCTCTGGACATATTGCCATTATTTTGCTTATCTGCATATTCTAAGTCCTTGTAATGAAAATGAATTATGCTTGTGATGAGAAAAATATTCAGCATCCTTTTCTTAATCCTAAAATAAAGTGTTTTTACCCACCTATAGGCAGTAAATAATGATCTGCAATTACCTCCAATTTATTCAGTATGATTTAATGTAGGCTCTTTGTACCAGGTTCAAATACTGCATGATAAACTTAAAGATAAATAATCACCAGAAAATGCAGAGACTGGGTCCTGTTTCCAGTAGAAATTCATGATCCAAAATTAATTTATTGATGTATTAATGTTCAAGGAGCATTGTAACAGATTATTTTCAGAAGTAAAGCAGACGCACAATTAGAAACGTTGGGTTTTGGTTTTCCCATTATGTAGAATAAAACTAAATCATTCTGGGCTAAAATTTCACTGGACTTAATATCTAATATATTTCTAGGGGGGTTGCAGGGGAGTTCTAAGCCTTTTGACATCTCCATTTGAACTTTAGTAGGCATGTTATAAAAACCAGCAGTTGCACTCATCTGAAATAATCTAATTTTGGAAAGGACTGTTGTTTAAAAATTGATGATATTTGTTTTTATACCAGATCATAAGAATTCCGAACTGACAAAGCTCCCACTTCAATAGATTCCCTTAGGAAGGTTCGGTAGTTGTACTTCCTGCTAGTGTAAGATTGAGGGGACATCCAGGGCAGCTAAGTAAGTTTTTTTAAAGGTTGGTTCAGACCATAAAGTAGTTTTAAAAAATGGCCACTTTCTTCCTCTCATTACTTTCACCTTTGACTTGATTCTAAATTAACTTGCCTTTGTAGCTTTCACATTAGTAAAAATCCAGTACGATTATGATCTTTAAAGCCCCATCCATTGGAAAAATTTAATGGATGCCATATTCTATATTTCCCTTTGTAATTAAATTGAAAATTGCACTATTTGCATTTGCACAGGTCAGTATTTCTTAAAGGTAATTGTATCACAATCATTAGGTGCATCCCTACTATTAGCAGTTAATCTGACCTTTTCTGGTTTAGCCTAGAAGTTTTACCCTGGGAAAGAAAATTCATAGATTTTCATCTCTGTCCTTGATGGCAGCATTATGAAAACAGCAATAATGTGTTCTGGAAATAAAAAAGCAATGCTATCTTTGAAGAATTGAAAAAATTTCAGGCAACATTTTTCAAATATGAAAAAAGGCAAATAACCAAATCAATTTTGATAGCATGTTACTGTGTAATATAGCATGTGAAATATGCAGCCTGGGTATGGGGAGCCAGGTGGACACTTCAATTTTTATATTATGAAGTGTTCCAAACATCAACTGTTCTTGACAATCCTGAAACTCAGATTTGAAGCACTGCCATGGAGACTTGGAAGGAATACTTTTCTTTTTCTTTTTCTTTTTTTTTTTTTGCTCCCTTTAATTTGATTAGTACTTGCAATATTTTCAACTTTATAACCTACTAGAGAAATCATTGAGAATTCTCATAAGGATAATTCTGTATTCTGGACTATCAACACATTTGTTTTATATTTCAATGTTAATTTAATCATATTTTGTTGTGGGTCCTAACATCTTGTCCTATCTCTTGTCATAATGGAAAAGATCATTTTATATAGGATTTTGGTTAGCTTCTAGTTTGCTTTGTCAAATTTAGAACCACTTGAACATTGTGGTTTCTAAATTTAGTCAAACCCTTTGAGCTTTAAGTTCCGTTTGGCACTGGCTGAACATGAACTGCTGCTTTGAAAAAAATTCCCTTGGTACTATCAGAATCTAGATGTGTGCACAGCACAGACCTCCTCTTATTTAAAAGAAATACATTCACTTTTATTTGAAAGTTGGGAGCTCCAAGGGGATAAATAATAAAATATGAAACTTTAAAAAATGGGCCATATTTTAAAACAGTTCTCAAGAAGAATTGGGCCCTTGGGTTTAGGGCATGGTATTCTTAAAAAAAAAAAAAAAGAATCCCCATTTTAGTCATTTTAAAGTGTACTTTCTTTAACTCGACTCCATGAGTTAAACCAAAATCTATTAGGTTACCATTTATTTGTTTTTACTAAAAAGAACCATGTTGAGCTATTTTTTTCCTTTAACAATAAACTGTTATCCATAGTTTGAGATAATCGGGATGTACATTCCTCAGTCAGATGAATGTATTTTTTCCTCTTGTCATATTTTTGCTATAATGTGTAGTATTAATAAAAATACTTACTTATATACTCTTATGTACATCAGGCAAAGTCCCAAGCTGTTTACATACATTATTAATTCATTTAATATTACCATCTTTTTTTTTTCTTTTTTTCTTTTTTCTTTTCTTTCCTTTTTTTTTTATAGAGAGAGCATGCACGTGAGCTGGGGAGGCTGAGAGGGAAGGCAAAAGGAGGCAAAGAATCTTTTTTTTTTTTTTTTTGGCAAAGAATCTTAAGCAGTTTCCATACTCAGTGTGGAGTCTGATGGGCGGTGGGAGGGACCCGATCTCATGACCCTGAGATCATGACCTTAGCCAAAATCAAGAGTCCTGACACTTAACCAACTGAACCACCTAGGTGCCCCTAATTTAACCATCCTTCAAGACAGGCATTATTATCCAGAATTCACACATCACGGGGTGAGGCTGAGTGGTGAATTAACTTTCTAAATGCCACACAGCGAGTAAGTGGCAGAGCCAGGATCAGAACCAGAGTCCATCCTATTAACTCCGGGCGATTAGCGTGCAGTACCTCAGAGAGCTAGACTCCACTTAAAAACCACAATGCTTGGGGATCCAAGTCCCCCCACAGTGTGTCCACATCCAACAAATTAGGCTGTGTTTACATAGCAAGGTTTGGTTTTCCAACGTGTACACTCATTCTCCAGGCGTACATGCTTCTAGAAGTCCCACCTCACCTGACATTCAAATTGTAATTTAAAAAGAGGTTGCAAACCCCTGGAAGTTTTCCAGGTGGACCTTCCTTTGTCTCTAAAACTTTGCATGTTCTGTTCACCTCCTTGGTATTCCCCGGAAACACACACACACACACACACACACACACACACACACACACCACATGATTCCTTGCATTTTCAGTCTCACTATCCCTTCTCTTTCCTTGCTGGCTCAAGTCTGGGTTGGGCATCCTTAATTTTTGTCTTAGTCCTAACATTTATTATATTTCCCTATATAACTTGTTGTCTTCTCCCAAAGGTCTCATACATAGCACATTTCAGTAAACACTAGTGTTGAATAAACGAATGAATAGATGAAGGGATTGCTGGAACATAGAAAGCCACATTTCACCATCCCTGAGATATTAATTTTTAAACACAGGCAGGGGGGGTGAGAGGATATTTTGTGGCCATACACCTGCAGGCAGATGAACTCTTCCTCAGCCTGAGATTAACCAAAAATTTAAGAGGTAGGATAGAGAGATAGTTTTTTCTCTGTGCCTACTGCCTGTTTAAAAAAAAAAAAAATCAGAGTGGTTGCCTGAAGAATTAAGAGGATCAAACTGAAATGTCACTGAGATCCCTTCTGAAAATACTTTGGGATAAAAATCCCCAACACTTAGGAGCCTTTCATTGGCAACAAATGAGACAGAACACTTAGCTGTGTTTACTGTTTCATGGCAGTGTGAACCCGATATATAAAATTTCCCAAATCGTATTTTTCATTTGTTATTTTAGTCTTAGTTTTGTAGTCTTATTTTTCCATCATAAGGTTGGTGCAGAGAAGAGAGGTTTGTTAGCCCTTTGTAAGGAAATTGTTCAACATCAACCAGCCTTTTTGATTTAATCTCCCTCTTCTAGTACTTACCAGAACTTCCTGAAGTGTGAGCCATAATACTGGGCACTCAGTAAAGGTTTGTTGAGCTGAGATGCTTGGAATATTTAAGCACTTAACTTTGATGACCTCAGAACATCGTTCTCGTAGTAACAACCTGAGTGAGAAGTGCATGAATCGTCTCCATTTTATGCTGGATTATACATTGGCATTTCTAGGAAGTAAAACAATGGAGAAAATGGTAAAAGCAATAATTTTTTGACTAGTGGAGGTAGAAATATCAACAAAATGATGAACTCCTCGTTCATCATCTCCTTAAGTTGGGTTCTATCCTGTATTTTTAAGTTATTGTCACTGCTGTGTCATAAATTATAGTGACATACACTTTAGCTCTTTCCTGTATTCCTCTGTAGCAGAGTAAGCAAAATCAGCCATAACACATTGTGCATTTTCCTATAAATGGGACTTTAAGAAACATAATGGGGGATTGAATGGGAATGAAGGGTACAAGGATTAGAACCTCAAATAAACACATTTGTAAAACTCTATCATCCTGCATCTATTTTCTTTCATGTGTGCTAATGTGCGAATCCCTTTTTACCCACAGAGATAGCTGAAGGATAGCGTCACCACCCCAATTTAAGAGAATAATGAAGCAAAGAAGTTAGTATATGGCTGCAGCCAGAAGGAAATTCAGAAAGTTGCCTACCCACCTTTCAAATTAGCTGAAATTTGCTTTGCACTTCTCTTCATTTTCCCTTTCTGAATCCTTATTTTCCTTTTTTAACCTGGAACATACTGATTTCACAACAGTCTTTATTATTAGTTCCTCTCTACAGGTTTTGTTTGTTCCTAAGAAAAATAGGTTTTCATGGAAATTTGCTTTGGTGAATAAACAGCATTTAGAATATCATCTTCCTAGAGGCATCTGGATGGTTCAGTCAGTTAAGCATCTGACTCTTGATTTCGGCTCTGGTCATGAACTCATGGTCATGATCTCAGAGTCCTGATCTGAGTCCTGAGATCAAGCACTGAGTTGGGCTCTGTGCTCAGTGGGGAGCATGCTTGGAATTCTCTCTCTCTCTCTCTCTCCCTCTGCCCCTCCCCGCTTGTGCTCGCTCTAAAAATAAAATAAAATCTTAAAAAAGAAAAAAGAACATCATCTTCCTCAAAGTAGGCACTCAAAATTTGATGGAATAAGCGACTGTGTTTTACTTCATGTAAATTAACCTTTTTGATCATACAGCTTCAAGTAAGAAGATTTTGAGGAGAGATTGTAAAGAGAGGGATCATACTTGAAATCCATCCTAGCTCCAATCTCTTTCTCTGCCATCCTTTTTGGGTCATCTTTGTCTAAAATGTCAAAATTAGTCTCTGAACATGGCAGGAAGCAACCCTAATCTCTACTTAGCAAAGATGAAAAATGTAACTGTCAGGATGTGATAAAATTATCCAAATTAATATTAAATCTGAAAAGCAATGGGCAGAAGAGACACAAAACTATTGAGTGTTTACCTGGGGAGAAGTATGATAGGGAGATGTCTGGGGAGAATTTAGTTTCTTCCACTAAATTATAAATTTTATAGGGCAAGAGTCCTATCTCTTTGATTGCCACTGTACCTAACTTCTGGTAGAGGGTCTGACATGTGTGGCACAGGCTCAAGAAACACTAACTGATTGAATGATGTTTTATTCATTTTTTCATTAGGTTTTCACAAAGAGCAAATATTATTTTTCTCATCATAAAAATAAACAAGATCGAAAAACAACAACAACAACAACAACTATGCCCCATTGTAGGACCGCCATAAATCTTTGTTGAATGACTGAATCTGGGTAAAGAGCATGAAATCAGCCAGGTAAACTGGGAAACGTGAATCACTGTTCATTAGCAGTATGAAAACCACACGTTCTCATCAAGATAAAATTGAAAACCTAACCTGGGCATGCGCCGGTAATCTGTGATCCTGCCCTTCCCAATGTTTTATGTGATCATCTTGGTACTCAAGCGGCCAGAGCTTTCTAGTATGATCTTATTCAGTACATCTCTGCTCCACTTCAAATGTATCTTTATCCCCATGCATTCTCTCCTCTTTCCCTTCAGAGTCAGAGAAAGTGCTATTTTCTGTCTCAAAAGCTAACCTCTCCACCCATGACCCCGATTCCATCCTCCAACTTCTTATTTCAGGGCCCAATTGTTATCAAGCATCCTTTTTGTTTCTGGAAGGCAGCTCCTTCCCTATGGCTGCTGTCATTCACTCCACAACTGTGCATGACTCATGTCTCCTAAAAATAAAATCCCAAACTCCCAGCACCCAGATAATTGATCAAACTATTGCCCATTTAGCAACTTCCCTTCATCTTCCAAAGGTGAGTTACTCATTGATAATCTGGGTGTACTTGACACCTCTGGAGAAATGGGCAGGGTGGGGTGAACGGCAGATTTTGAAATAGCCTACAGACCAGCAAGTCTGGACTTCTCCGTTTGGCTGGACTTCCGCTCCCTTGGTACTCCAGCCAATTCGCTATTTGAATTCCCAATTCCCAATTCTGATTATTCTATTTGCCTCATGCAGCTCTTCGTCATCTCTAATTGGAACACTTGGTAATTAGCCTTGTTATTTACTTGTTGTCCGTGACCAGCTATGACCTTCTCTGGTTGCCTTCACAACTACCTGAGATAGTTTTCCCCACTTTTAGGTTGCCCATAAAACAGGTCAGGGTTTTTGTTTCTTGATCACCCACTTTCTCCGTAAATTTTATACTTTGGTTCTACCGTCACCACTTAAATATCTCTAAGGATCTCTTCTTTGCAAAATCAAGCTCATTCTTCAACTTAATCATAATTCTCCTTTCTGAATCATTTTTTTTTTTTTAATTCTAGACCAGAGATCACAGACTGGCATCCTGCAGACCAAGTTAAGATTACACATGTATTTCCTATCTGGACATTGTTCTTAAAAATCTATTTATTTTAAAGTAAATTACTTTATGGGGCACCTGGCTGGCTTCATCGGTGGAGCATGCAACCCTTGATCTCAGGGTTGTGAGTTTAAGCCTCACACTGGGTATGGAGCCTACTTAAAAAAATAATAATAATAAATTTAATATGGGACACACATTTCATTTGTCTCCGTCCCATCACTTCTTACTACTTTATACTTGGTTTGCTCCAACGATATCTGCCTGACTTTTCAAGGGAATGAACTGTGCAACTTCTATTTAGAATAGCTTCTCCTTTGAGATGCCTTTTCAGTTTGGACACTACTCTTGTTTTTGTTTGTTTGTTGTTTGTTGAATTACTGTTATGAACATTCTCTCTGTTCCTGCTCCCTTAAGTTCTCCACTTCTGCATCCTCATTTCTTCTTTTAAATATACTTACCTTATAAAGCTGAGCTCCTAGTCCTCCTCTCACCATGCCTGTTCCCTTGATGACCTCGCCCAATCTTATACACTCATGGCTTCCCTTACCTAGTGACTATGAAGAGTCTGCACACCCGCCCCTGGCTGATGTGTGGGTTTGTGTGCTTTTCTTTCTTTTTTAAGATTTTATTTATTCATGAGAGACAGAGAGAGAGAGAGAGAGGCAGAGACATAGGCAGAGGGAGAAGAAGTAGGCTCCATGCAGGGAGCCCAATGTGGGACTCAATCCCAGGACTTCAGAATCATGCCCTGAGCCAGAGGCAGGGGCCAAACCGCTGAGCCACCCAGGGATCCCTCCTTGTGTGCTTTTCAAAGTGTGTACTAAACAGTTTCTCCAACAGTTCTGGAAATCCTTTAAATTCAGTACATACAAATTCGTTTTTTTCTCTCCAAGCCTTAAAACCTAGTACCTTACCAACATTTCTTATCCTTGTAGTTACCGCTAATCTCTTAATCACCTGGACTCAAAATTATCTATTATTTTTTATCTTTCTGTGAAATCCCTTTATTGTCAGGTTCTATTTCCATCTGTCACTCTCGATGTTGATTTCCACTTCTCTCATATGATGCTTATGAACGATCCGCCTTTTCTTAATTGATAGTGCTATTTGTCAATAGTTAGAGAACAAGTTTAAAAACTCCACAAAATAATACATACCTAATATTTTCTTAGACAAACTACTCTTACTCTTTTTAAAGGAACAGACTTTTGGGGATGCTAACTTACATGTATAAAGTTCATCTTCCCTTCCCTATAGAGTCTCAAGAGGGCTCATTTTCCATACCTGAGTCTTTCTTGACCCCACCTTTCTTATTGCAGAGGTATTTCCAAAAAGCATCTTACACCGCATTCATGGGTAAAGTGAAGCCTGTAATTTTGATCTATTAAAGGAACTGCGAGTGGCTGATCACCCTTACTTTTTGCAATGCAGTTTAACAGACAAAAGTTTTGTTTTAAATTCTGAATCTGGTCATTTTTCCTACAACAATACTCATTATTTAATTCATTCTTTCAACAAGTTAATAAATTATTCACTTTTCCTCTAAACCAATCATTTTCCATCCCTATCCATTTTACAAACCATTTCCAGATTAAACTTTCTGAAGCCTAGTTCCATTAATTTTCCTCCTCTGTTCAAAAATATTACAATAGTCTCCTCTTGTATATAAGATAATGTCCAGTTCCAGAGGAGGGAATTCAATTCTATCCATGATCTGAATCCAGGCTTCTTTCCCAAGCTGATTGTAATGTTGTCATGTGTCACACTTTACAGCCTAAATTAAAACTTTCACCTTTCCACCCTGTGGTGGACAGACTCTAGAGTGGCTTCCCATAATCCGTATCATCTGGTATTCATGGACCTGCATAGACTGTCCCACGAGCAGGGGCATGACCTATGACCTATGATCTGCTTCTAACAAACACAATACAGCAAATGGGACAAGGGATCGGTAACTAGATGCCTGGGATTACATATAGAAGATTGAGTGACCATCTTGCTAACGTCTGTCTTTCCCTGACTGGGTTTAAAGAACTACATTTCCATGTTGTGGGTTTCACACTGGAAAGTCCATATGGCAAGGAACAGAGGGTTGCCTCTCCAAGCTGAATGCCAACAACAAACTGAAATACTCAGTTCTTCAACTTCAAGCAACTTAATTCTGCCAACGAAAATGGATCGTTCGTCAGTCAAGTCTTAGATGAGACTGTGTTCCCTAACAAACCCATGGCCACAGTCTTCCAAGACCCTAGACAGAGGACTCAGCTAAGGCATTCCAGGGTTCCAGTCCTATAGATTTGTGAGATAATATGTATTGTTTCAGCTGCAAATTAGTGGTAATTTCTAACAGCCATAGAAAACTAATACACATCCTTTACCTCCTGCCTGAGTTTTCCTCTATATGGTCAAGAATTTTAATTATACCATATCTTATATCTCAATGCCACTTATCTTGAGAAATTCCCTCAGGTCTTAGAAAGCAATCCTTCCCATTTCTCTACTCCAACAACAGCTTATCAAGCCTGCTCTAAGGAACATTTTTTCCCCACAATTTTATTGAAGATATATATCTTTTAGACCATAACCTCTTAAAAGGCAGAATTAGACTCATCTTTAGTATCAAAGGACCTAGTACATTGCCTTGTGTGTGTTAATAGCTCAATAAAGATTTTTAATAAGTTGATAAAACTTGTGAACCTAACTATTTAGGTACCAGGAAGACCAACGTATGTGCTTAAACTTCTGTTTCAAAAAAAGTGACAAAGCTTAATGGGAATCTGATTAAACTAGAAAATATTGCAGAGAAATAGACTCAAATTTCCAGCTATTTATTTTTTCTAGATCTCCTCTAACTGCACTGTGAAATAGAAGTTTTTAAAAGAATGATAGAAATGTACAGCATCAGGGAAAACACATGAGAGTATTTAGAAATTAACTTTTACACAAATGGTGACAGTTTTCCTAAAAGTTTCACAAGGTCCTAAATATTGAAATAAAAGTAAAGAAGCTTAACTTCCTTTCCTCATGGTCTATGATTTTTCAGTTTTCTATTGATAAAGAACTTCCTATCTGCTTTAATCAAAACAATTTTCTGTATTGGTAAGGTGACTGATTAGCAAAGACAGGAAAATTGATAATGTAACATTTTTCAATTCTGCAAAACAAAATGTGTAAAAGTAGAAGGTAGTATGAAAGGAATAATCTATTTAACATGTAGACAGTCTAGGGCCATGCTTTGTAAAACAACCATGTCATATGTGAAAGGAATTTACGCTTTCATAAGAATTGTTAAACATTAAAGAAAATTGTAATAATGTTTAATATTACATATGGCAATGCTATTATAATAAAAGGGGATTCAGAAATGTTTTCTGCTGGGAATGTTAACTTCACGTGCTAGCATATTGAGAATGCATGATTATTATATCTATATTCTACACGAAATGGCTAATTCTCTAATAGTAGCAAGTGCCAGTACAGTCAGATATACTAAATTGTTCTAAAAACGGTTCAAATGTAATTTGGATTCAGTACACTTTTCTAAATATTCACTGCTTTAAAAATTGTTCGATTGCAGGACTGTGGTTTAACAAAAGAATATTTTCAGATCTCCACTGTATGAACTGGGAAGAGCTAGTATCACAGCAAATTTGTTTTATATACAACCCTAAATTGCTAACAATAGGATGGAAATGATCCTTTACAATCAGAGATTTAAAAGTGGTACTCTGTGTCTCAAAAAAATCTCTAAAATAAATAAAATGAATAAGAGCCTCCCAACAAATTGATGCCTTAGTCCTTAATATGCTTCTTTCTAGCATGAAAAATATGGTTAGCATTCAGTAACTGCTATCAAATCAGTCTACATCAAAAGCAGGTTCACTTGCAAGAATTTTTGTTGTCATTTTGGAAAATTACTTTAAAGCATGCATCCTATAGCATGTGAACTGCTATTGTCAAAAAAGTCATAACATGTTATTTAAAAGAACGCATTAAATTCTATGTTACTGTAAATATGCTTTTCATAATGCTCTTTGTTAAAATGCTCATAAAATATCTTCTATTTTATTTTCCAACAGTTTTTCATTGAGGCTTTTAAAGTATATACTCTAAATTTGTGCTTTTATGCAAGGTGATAATTTCAAGATTATTATTATAACAAATACATTCTTTACAAAGTAAATGTCTTAAAGTCATTATGCTTATCATTGTTTGTGAATCTACACACACAAATATATATCCACACATAATCCTTATGAATATTTATTTTATCTGCTTTCTCCTCCTACAATCCATTTTCCTGAACAGCTAGAGGAAACCATTTAAAATGAAACCCAGATTATCCCATTCTTCTACTTAAAATATTCCAATACCTTCCACAACCCTGAGGGTAAATCCAAATGGCTTGGCTGCTTAACAACACCCTGTATGATTGGTCCTCATAGACCCCACTCATCTCATTTCCTGGCATTTGCCCCCAGTTCAGAGTGCAATAGTCACAGCGGTCTATGCTCTGGTCCTTGAATATCCCAACATTTATCTCTGTGTAATGGTCATGGCAGCTTCCTCTTTGTTTTCTTATGCTTATTTCCTCCTTGACATGCAAATCTCAGTGTAAAGGTCACCTCCTCAGAAAAGGCTTGTGGGTCACCAATCCTAAAGTAGCCACCATCATTCAGCCCATAATGTCGCCCTGTTTAATTCCAATCTTTGTATATATGCAAAGATGTGGGTATATATATATATATATTGTGAGTCACACCCAACCAGAAATTAGCTGCACAGACATAGTACCTGGCATAGAGCAGGTGTTTTGAAGGAAGGATAAATAGGGCTTGCTGTAGAGTTATACCTGACTTTAAAAATCTGGATTTGGGGTGCCTAGATGGCTCAGTTGCTTAAGCATCTGGCTTCTCTGCTCAGGTCACAGTCCTGGGTTTCTGAGATTGAGTCCCACATCAGACTCCCTGTTTAGTGGGGAGTCTGCTTCTGCTCTTCCCCCTGCTTGTGCTCTCTCTCTCACTCTCTCTCTGTCAAATAAATAAATAAAATAATTTAAAAAAAAAAGTTTGGCTTTCTCTTTCTTTGGCTAAGTACTCAAATTCTCTAAGCCATTTTTTACTAGCAGAAATGAAATCATATCTATTTCATAATGATTTTGCAGTAATTGATAATATATATTCAACATTTAACCTGTTGATTGACATACAGAAAGAAGCAAAAAATTGGTAACTAATTATTACATACTATTTATGTATACCCATATGTGTATTTTTTTTTTATTTATGATAGTCACAGAGAGAGAGAGAGGCAGAGACACAGGCAGAGGGAGAAGCAGGCTCCATGCACCCGGAGCCCGACGGAGGACTCGATCCCGGGTCTCCAGGATTGCACCCTGAGCCAAAGGCAGGCGTTAAACCCCTGCGCCACCCAGGGATCCCTACCCATATGTGGATTACACACATTGAGCCAGAAAGAGACTAATTCCCAAGACAATAAATTATCCTCTATAGCTGATTTTGCATGTCATTTCTGAATATTTTTTAAAAAGATGAGTTAAGATTTATAAAATAACATTTATAAAAGAATAAGGTTTTGATTGATAGAAGAAACATTAGAAGCTATATTTGAAGTTAAAAGTAATTTTGACTATTTTTCTCCTTAAACTTTGTATATATTTTATTATGAATGTAAAAAAAAATCAAATGATACAGAACTACATGTATATTTTCAAAATTACCTCATTACCCTCTCAACTCTATAGTTATTAGCTTCATTTTATATTGTCTATATTTTTATGAAAGCATGCTGATTCAAATACTCTATTTATTACCTCACAGGGTACTGAAAATTAACATAATTTAAAAAATGAAGTGACTGGTGACAGATAATGAATGTTATTTTATAAAAGAAAATATTTTTAAATGTTTTAAAATGTGACTGAAGTGAGAGTTTATATTTTGATAAAATATGTTTAGTTTTAATTTCTCCAGAAAATTTAGCTAACTCAAATTTAGAATTTGCTATGCTTGTATAACAGCCTTCAGTTTTGTAATGTTATTGGAAATGTTTTCTCTTTAAACCTTCACTAAAACAATGTTGATTTTAGGGGTGATTGTCTGGCTCAGTTGGTGGAGCATGCAACTCTTGATCTTGAGATCTAAGTTTGAGCCCCACGTTCAGTGTAGAGATAACCTAAAAATAAAATGTTTTTTAAATTTAAATTCTTCTTAAAAAATAAAAAACTAAAATGTTAATTTTTTTAAAAGTGGGGAGCTTTTATAAAGATTAATTGTCAAGGGAAGAACATTTAGAAGAATAAATGAATTTATAATATTCTGAGACAGAAAATGAGAGGCTGCTTCACCAAGGCCCAAATTGTGCTGATTTGTTTGGGTCCGTGTCCAAATGTTGTCTTAGGAGAGACAGTATGGAAGCAAGAGTCTTATACACCAACTAGTCCCATGGCAGTCTGAACTTTTAGGAGAAGATGGGTGGGGTTTTGGATATTTTTTCAAAAATCAAAGACATCACACTTCTAATACATCGTATGTATATGGCTTTCCTGAGTAAAAACGCAGTGACAGAGAGTGATATCATAGAGATGCAACATAGGTTGTAGGTCTAACTTAGCTCCCCGTCGTGAGAAGAATAACTAACAGCTATTCAAAAACAAGATACCACTGAGAGAACACTAGGGTGAGGCTCACGACAGAGACAAAGACAGATTGCATTAGGAGGGTAGGAGAAGCAGCTACCCTGTTTTGACTGCCCATTCCCAGGACAGCACAGCACCACATGGAGGGGTTGCCCTAGGCCTCTGGTTCCTCCAGTGGAAAAGAGAACCCAGGGAGGGAAACCAGCCTCCCCCCAGTATTGTGGGTCACACTGTGGGAGCCCTTACCAGGATCTCACACCATGGAGTATTACAGGGGAATCTGTAGGGCCCATCCACTGAGAATCTGACTGTGATAGAGTCACAGCTGGGAGCTACGTACATCAACTAGCGTGTGGATCTTGGTAGACTAAATACCTGCAGTACCCAAGTAGTAATTCCAACTAGCGGTTTTATTCATTCACAAAACAAAGTCAGGAGCACATGTTAATGAGGGAATTCAACAGGGTTAAAGATCTGTTTGATTTGAATCTTCAAATGAGTTTTGCTAGCTCTGTACTTTAAAGCTATAGTCGTAAAAACAATATGGTACTGGCATAAAAACAGACAAATAGGTCAATGGAACAGAATTGAGAGCCCAGAAATAAACCCATGTATATACGATCAACTAATGTTTGACAAGGGAGCTGAGAATACTTGATGGGGAAAAGATAGTCTCTTCAATAAATAGTGCTGGGATAATTGAATATTCACACTTAAAAGAATGAAATTGGACTCACAGCTTGTCACTCACAAAAATTAACTCAAAATGGATGAAAGACTTAAAATGTAAGATCAGAAACTGTGAACTCCTAGAAGAAAGCATAGGAACAAAATTCCTTGGCATAGGCTTTGGTAATGATTTTTTTTTTTTTTTTTGGATTTGATGCTTAAAGCACAACAACAAAAAGAAAAAAAATAAGCCAGGACTATATCAAACTAAAAAGCTTCTGCACAACAACCAAAAACCATCAACAAAGTGAAAAGATAACCCAGAGAATGGGAAAACATGTTTGTAAAGTATATATCTAATAAGGCATCACAAAAGAGTTCACACAACTCAAAAACCCAATGAAATAATGGGCGAAGGAACTGAACAGACATTTCTGCAAAGATCTTCAAAAGCCCTATGCGTAAGTGAACAGATGTTCAACATCACTAGTCATTAGGGACATGCAAATTAAACCCACAATAAGATATCACCCCACACTGTTAGAATGGCCATCATCAAAAAGAACAAGAGCTAACAAATGCTAGTGTGAATATGGAGAAAAGGGAACCCTCGTGCGGTGTTGGTGAGATTGTAAATTGGCGCTGTCACTATGAAAAACAGTGTAGAGGATTCTCAAAAAATCAAAAGTAGAGCTATCATCTGACCCAGTCATTCTACTGGAAATCTCTCCAAAGAGTGAACACATTAACTTGAAGAGATATCTGCACCTTTGTGTTCACATTTGCACAAAAAGAGGTTAGAATTGTGGTTATCAGAGGCAAGAGATGAAGACAGGGCAAGTTCTAGAGAAGTGGTTAAAAGGTTCAAGCTTCCAGTCATAAGATAAGTACAGGGATGTAACATACCACGGGATGAAGGTAGCTAACGCTGTTGTAAGATACTTAGAAAGGTTAAGAGAACAAATCCGGAGTTGTCATCACAAGGAGGAGAGTTGTTTCTTTTCTTCTTTTTTTCTCTTCTGGGTGAGAAGATGGATGTTAGCTTAACCGATTGTTGCAATCGTTTCGCAATACCTGTAAATCAAATCGTTATGCCGTATGCCTCCAACTTACAGAGTGATGTGTGTCAATTATGTCTCAATAAAACGGGGAAAAATATAGAGTGACAACTATAAAAAGAAAGACTGATACCAGTTAACTGACTCTTTCATGCTACTCAGAAAAAAGTTCTTAGTTACATTTGTTATTTTAGAAAAGTATATGTTAGACTGAAGAGGTAACCACATGGGTTTTGGCATTCTTTTCTCCTCTCCCACCAAATCAAACATGAAAGGTTTGATTGAAAAGAAGACCAAAACGAAGAACAAATCCAATTTGTTATAATTTTTGTCAGTGATCTCTAATAATTCTGTTTCTTCTCACAAAGTTTAAAGAATAGCGTTCTGTTCGTAACATTGAATGACACTGAGATATTCCAGAAGTATCAAGTTAAAGGAGTGTAGTAAAACTAAAATCTACAAAACAGATTTTTTTCACATTCAAACTTGCATTCCATCAATGTTATGTTAAAATATTAATTTATAAAATAAAGATATAGGATACCGTCTCTATTGGTTTATTTGCACATTCGAGAAGGGAATTTTTTGCTTGTCAGTAATAAAAATGATGGAAATTGGCGTTTGGCCCATTTCGGAAACAACTTTGAAAAGTAAGCATGAGAAATATTTTGGGGAGTTTTTCCTTTAAATGACAGGCTATTGTTCTATTACGGATATGGCAAGACTAAAGAAGTTCCGAATGGCTGGAGTAGTAGTAACACCACCGATAATTAAAGACTGTACAATGTCTCTACTTAGCTATGGTACTGTAACCATAATTATTTTAGGACTAAAAAGAACTATAGTTTTTCTCCAGTCCAACCCTATTATTTAACAGTTGAAGAAACTGAGGCTCAATTAGATGAATTTGTTCGCCCAAGGCCACTTGGCACATTGGCAGCGGAAGAGGGAATGGAATCCACATGGCCTGCCTCTCAGAAGAGCACCCTTGCCCTCACTGCTTGGCCTCTCCTTACAATGAAATGGCATACTTTTTTTTTTTTTTTTTTTGATGCTCAATAGGTACTTGTTGAGGGGGATGTGGAGGAGGGGCAGGACAGCGAGGGCAAGGGAAGGGGAGGTATGCAGGTGGCCCGCTGTCCCCACAGCCCAGCCCAGGTCAGGAGCAGGATCCTGCTCAGGTGGGCAGGTGGCAAGGTGAGTCAGTGAGGGGCTGCTGGGTGACTCTGAGCTGGGAGGCCAGGCCAACGCCTCAGAGGAAGGGCAGTCCAGTGGGTGGGTTGAGGGGGGTGCTGGGGTCATATTAGCAGGCAGCTGCATGATGCGGCCAAAAGTTATTGACCTTTACTTTTTCTTTCTTTTTCTCAGAATGATAGCTCTGAAGAATCATAATGAAGGGGGCCGTGATGCTAACCTGGATTAGTTTTTGCTCTCAATCCCATGTACACTCTGACCATAAGAATTCATCTTTTCCACCCCTAAAAATCCACTACATTTTTTTTGCTTTCATGTAAAAGTCATAGCAAATAATACACAAGTATCTCAGAAACATACAATTATACAACAAATGGCACTGATACCATGTTGTATTTTTATAACACTTCAAATTTCTAAAGTAAAATTCATAATTAAAATCACGAAATACAGCAAGTACTACTCTCTCCTCATCTCTCCCCTCAGGCACCTGGCAACTGGACATACTTTAAACGTGATTTTTAATAATTACCATAAAGATAAATATATCCATTTTACATAAACACACAATCTCATAAATTAGCCATAATAGAAGTTGTTCTAGCATCCATGCATGCATCCTCTCCCTCTCTCTCTCTCCCTCTTTTTCTCTCTCTCCACCCCTCAGCCCACCAGTCAGTTGTATGTTTCAAATAAATCATTTTGGTTTTCTTTTCCATTTTTAATCCTCATGCTTTTTTTTTCCCTTAAGAGCAAAGTTAATTAGTAAATCATGGCTTACATCAGGCAATTAACTGAATGGATGAAGATGATTTTGTTTCAGTGAGGTTAACTCTAAAGAAGAAAAGAGATTTGGTGCTTCCTCATCAGTTGGAATAGGTTAGCTCTGTGTTAAGGTAAGACAATGGCAATATATTATCAAATTACTTATAAGAATTAGGATAAATTAACACTATAAACTATGATTTAGTTAATCAGATTAGTGCCCATTCTCTCTGAGATTTCTAATAGATAGAACAAAGACAAGGTTATTTTCAGAAAGGCGTTTAGGAAGCTCTGGGCTGACCTTTTGAGGTGGTGGATTACTGGGCATCTGATAAGGAGGGTAGAAGGACTGAGGCAGAAGTGACAGAAAATAATAAAAAAAAAAATCACCAGTTCACTATTTTGCCTGAGGCTGGCCCTTAACATGAGTGAATGGTCTTCCTTCTTAGATTTTTATGACACATTTTCTTTGGGCATGCTTCAACGAGATATGCGTAAATAGGATTTTTCTAGAACAAGATGCTATTCCGTGGTTGTGTGCAGTCAATGAGCAGACTGGTTAAAGGAGCTTACTTTGCTGCCTTGAACATTTCATCAAGTCAGCTGGAGCGTCCATTCCATCAAGACAGGGAGTTTGGTCTGCTTATGCCCAAGACCTGCTCTTGGCTTCATCATCATGTCAGCTATTCCTTCTGCATTCACACTGTTCCAGGAATCTGGTGCCCGCTGTTTTTGATCATCATTAAAACTTTTTAGCCCATAATATCTTTTTTTTTTTAGCCCATAATATCTTTTATCATTATATAATTTCCCTCGTTGAATCATATCTTTCTTTCAGTCTAAGTGACACTTTTTCCAATATTAACATTGAGCCTCCTACGTTCTTCAGTTCTTTTCTTTTTCATTTACTCTTTTACTCTATTCAAACTTCCTGTATCAATTACTCTAAGTGTGTCTTTTATAAACATTATGTGCTCTGGTATTATGTTTTTACTCCATGTGGTAATTTGCCTTTAGTGGATAAATTCATTCCATTCACATTTGGAGAAAACGTCAATATATTTCATGCTTATTATTTATTTTAAATTATTTTTCCCTCTTTTCATTTTCTCTTATTTTTTTAATGTTGCCAAGTTCCTATTTCATTTTTCTTTTTGTTAGTTTATATTTAAATCATCTTTTTCATGCTGTTAATAGTGTTTATTCATTTTATCCTGCTCATCTATTTAGATATCAATGACCCTACTATTATTTGAAAAAGACAACTAACTCTTCTCCCAGTCCAGATGCAATATCTTAGTCGTACAATAATCAGTTCTTTTCTGAACTCTCCTGTGTTCTTCATAACAAAAATATCAAAGCTTTAGAAGACTTTTGGGTCTTTCCACTTTCTGCAAATATGTCATTTTAATTTCAACAGTTCTTATTTAGCATAAATCATCTACAACTAGACTGATTTATTAAGATATAAAGATAAATTGATAAAGAGATACATGAGCAGATTGATGGATTGATGGATAGGCATATAGATCACCAGCTTCTTCTTTCCTCTTCATCTTCCTATCGAATTATCTTTTAGCTGGTTACAGTCTTTTCGGAGTATTTTATTTATACAAGGATTTGGGTAATATGTCTTTTAAATTCTTGTGTATTTCTAAGCAAATAACATTGCAGCTGATTAGAAGAGTCTTGAATTCTAGCCCATTATCTCTCTTTTCTAGCTCCTTCAAATTCCTAATAAATATGATGCCAAACATACTGCCCCCCTCTTTGTAGGTAACTTTATTTTGCTTGGAGGCTGGTATATTTTTCAGTCCTTTGACTTTAGGAATTTTAGCAGGATATGTTAGATGGATTCCTTTATTTATCAATTTGGTTTAGAAACCATGAAAGATCTCTTATTCTACAGACTTGATTCTTCATGTCAAAAGAATTCCCTAATATAAATTATTTAATTGTCACCTCTCTTCTTTCTGTTGTTTTTCTCCCTGTGGAAATTCCATCATTGATATTATATCTCCTGAATCTAGGCTTAGTTCTTTATCTTTTCCCTCATGATTGCCATCTCTGTCTACGTTTTTGTTATTGGAAATGTTAATTGTACTTGATCTCATGGACCACTAAATCGGATTTCTTTTTTTTTTTTTTAATTTTTATTTATTTATGATAGTCACACATAGAGAGAGAAGGAGAGAGAGAGGCAGAGACACAGGCAGAGGGAGAAGCAGGCTCCATGCACCGGGAGCCTGACGTGGGATTCGATCCCGGGTCTCCAGGATCGCGCCCTGGGCCAAAGGCAGGCGCCAAACCGCTGCGCCACTCAGGGATCCCTAAATAGGATTTCTATACTGGCCCTCCTCTTTCAGTTCCACTAATCTATTGCTTCCTCTGAAATGATGATTTTTGTTTTATTTTTTCTTTCGGTACTGTTTTAGCAATAAAGCTTTCTAACATCAAGTGCTCTGAATGTTATTTTATTATTTCACATGTTCCTCTGTTCCCACCAGCAGTATAATTTGCTGTAAATGTGTACTGATTATTCTGCTCCATCATCTTCTCTGCAGCTGCTGGGAAATGTCAGGTAGGTTGTCACTTGTTTCTTGCTAAGTCATGGGTCTCAGGACTAAAGGTTAGAGTTTCTGAAGTGGTTAGAATCCCGCTGGTAACAAAAGCAGAAGAGCTGTGGTACCTAGTTTAGAGGCACAGGTTACCAGTTCCTCGCCAAAGCATCCAGAAGAAACTTCTTCCCTTTAGGTTCACAAAACTCCTTTGGCCTCCAGGGACAGGAGGGCTTATTCATTTCCATCTTGGTCTTCTCAAGGTCCAGAACACCTTAGGTAGTCATTTGGAATGATGTCAACCTTCTCCTTATCGGTTCCAAAAATATAAAAAGATATCAATCATGCAGGGAAAAAATTAATAAACTGTAGGTTAAGCCCAGAAGTTATAATGCTGTCAACCTTCTTCCTGTGAGTCCACAAGTATCTAAAAGCTAGGGTCATTCTCGGATCTACTTGTTTTGCTCCTTTCCCCCAGGAAAGAATCATTTTCTCTAGTAACTTACCCTGCCCCAGTTCTTCCCGCTGTGATCCTAACAGATATGAGATCCCAGTTACACCAGTTGTCCACGTGTTCTGAAATTGTTTTGATAACAGAGTCAAATAGCTTGGAATAGGAGTCGATAGAAAAGAGCAGGTAACCTTTCTGCCAGAATGTCTGCTCGTGGCACTCATTTTCTACAACACATAGAGTCAGTTGGTCAAGTACCATGTTAACTAATTCGGGAGACTTTTGACTATCAGCTGTGATACCGGGAAACCATGCCACTGAATTTTTTCCCTCAACTAACATGTCTGTTCAGGGAGGACAGATATGAGAGTCTAAATTTTGTTCACGCCACAAGTGATGCTTTTGGGAGTGTTGAGTGGTGGAGTAGCAAGTAGTTGAGCTGCCCTATGATTGTTCTAAGTGCATTTGTCTTGTGTGCAGGGATTTATAGGGAAGCCAGTGAGCTGGAGATGTTAGACATCTACACTAACTAAAGAGAAAGCAATTATAACACAGTCCAGAAAAATAAGAATGTGTTTTTACAGTGCAGTCACTCATGGACAAAGCATAAGTAGCTTGTTCCAGTGTTTCTGAACATTTTTAACCTACACACCAAAAAAAAAAAAAAAATAGACGCTTTATATTCAACTTCATAAACACTTTCAATATGCTACCCACTGAAAATCTATCCCTGCATATTTTTTTTCAAAATATAAAATTGTGATATGGAATATATCTTTCAAATTCGATTTCTGTCCTTTATCCACCACAATATATATTAAGAATTAGTGAATTACGCCATGACAGTTTGTTTTAACTTGTGATGAAATTTATGATATCTATTCCACTGAAGTTAGAGCATTCAAACACTTTATGGTTTCAAGTTATTGTGGAGTTGGGAAGGCATCTTTGATAACTCACAATGAGATCACAAACATAATATCATATACCTCTCTTTGCCTCTGTTCAGTTCCATTTTTTCGACAATGGCTTTATATGGGATTCATAAGGTTACTTTTAGGTATGACTTTGAGGCAAAAATCTTTGTGGGGTTGGGGACTGGTGGAAATTAGTTTGAAGATGTAGAAATTCAAAATGAAGCAATTATGTCACTGGTTGCCACACAAGCACGCCAACAAAGTTCCCTAATTTGTTGTTAGGCTACAAGGTAAAGACAAAAATCTACATTGAGAAGTGATGCAGTTCTCACATGTAAAGAAGCATATCCTTAGATTTTCGACCAGTATACACCAGTATACACTCAAATTCAAGTCAAATGAGAAATGCTTGCCAGGCCTGGCATGATTCACCCAGTTCAATCAATGGCTTGGGTGGAGTCTGTCAAATAGAAGAGAAATCAGACTTATCAGGAGGCTAGGAAGGCAAGAACCAGTACGAGTGGGTTTAACCATAGAAACTATCCAAAAATTGCATGGGAGACCCTAAGAAGATAGTGAATTTTCTGTCATTCAAAATGTTCCAGTCAGTAACTGAATGATATGATTTATGATCCCAGTGTTGTCTGGGTTTCTGATTAGAGAGGGAATTTAAGCACCAGAAGTCCTGTTAAAGTAGAAGTATCTTAAATGTACTCTCAATTCTTAAAGTTTGTAATCATATAAGTACATGATTTTTAAAAAATCTTCTGTCCCTGTCAAATATTTATATATGTATCCATTCCAGCCAAGTTAAGTTTGGTTGAATATTATGAAATTATTGATATTTGACTATTTTCATCTACAAAAAAATTCATATTTCTGAACCAAACATTATTTCTTAACAAATAGAAGTAGAAATTACATTATTAATTTTGTGGTTGCTATTATGTCTCCCTTAGATTCTACTATTTTTTTCTACCATTTTTGACACCACCAGATTCCACCTTATTCCCAAAAAGAGTAGCATATGAATCTCTTCCCCATTAACCATTTCTTCCTTAGCCCTTATACCTGCCTTCCTTCCATCTCCTCACTACATTAACATTTGTGTCATGCTGTGAATTTAAATTTCACACTGAAGTTATCCTAGATAATATTTCATAAAAGAAATATTTAAAATGTAGGCCATGCCTCAGTCCACTTCGCTTTCTCCCCTACATTTATGTAACCTGGCAAATTCTCCAAAGACATTTTGGAAAGAAAAAAAAATACTTCATTTTTGAAACTATCATCTTCTACCAGAATGCAGCATCCCATGGGAAAGCATAGTCCAAACTTTGGTAATTTTGAAATTTATAACCCAAGAGAAGTCTAGTCCAGAAGGTAGTTAATAGAGTAACTAGAGTAATACTACTATTGGCCAACACATTCAGGACCACAGTTCTGAAAGCTTTCAGTTGAGATATAGTGTTTAAAGGCATATGTACTCTGTATAGACCAAAAGATTCCAGACTTCAAATTTACCACTTATCTCAAGAGGATAAAGGACTTAATAACCATTTAGTACCTTTTAAGGTAGGAATTCTGGTTGTGTTTCATAAAACTGTAAGTAGATTTAATTAAAAATAAAATGGTTATTACATAATGGATCATCTTCCTCAGATAAAAATAGAGCACAAACATCATCAATAGTGGATAGAGTGTGTCACATTTTAACAATGCTAAATAATGCTGAATATTAAAAAAAATGTTTAGGAGGCTTTTAAGAGTTTTTTTAAAAATCTAGTTTTTATATTCTCATTCAATTCAACAAATTATAGCTAATTATGGAAACATTATTGTGCTAAGTTACTTGAGAGATAAAGATATGAGTAAGATAATATTCTTGTCCTCAAGAGACTTGAAATCTGCTGATGAAGTCTAAGGAAATACTGGATAAAATAACTGCAGAAATTAGAGAAGTCAATTATTTGGCTGATGTCTCAGACGCATATTTTAGTATGCTGCTCCGACTTTTCATCAGGCCAGCAGCTTCTGAGTGGTGCAGCATATTATAGGAACAGTGAATTTCATGGCATGCAATTTTTGGCAGACCTCTTTTTCTATAATGTAGTGTCATATGGGATCTTATGTTGATGAATCAGTCTATAAGCCCTTAGTAGTGCTGGCTGAGGCCCTTCAGGCAGGAAAGGCAACCCATATCCAGAATATGAATCAGTTCCAGCCAAGAAAATATGCTGTCCCTTCCAGGGTGGAAAAGGTCCAATGCAATCCATCTGCTACCAAGTAACTGGTTTCCTTTAAGGGTGATGTTGTATCCGAGCTCTGCATTGGTTCTGCAGCTGCCAGGCTGAACATTGGGCAGCAGCAGTTGCTAGATCATCCTTAGTGAGTGAGAATCAATGCTGTTGGACCAATGAATAACCTTACTCACTGTCAACACACTATTTATGAGCCTATGTGGTGTTAGCACCAAGGTGGCTGATGACGAAGGCTGGCTGAAGTCAAGTGGCTGAGTCATTCTATTTTGTTTTTAAGTGACTCTCCTCCCAAATGTACCACTTCTATCTTAAGATAAATTGCTGTGGGATTTGCCAGACTTTATGAATCTGTAAATCTGTCAGAGACCCAGCTCATGGTGGGCATCTCTGCCATGGTCATTTGATGTTCTATGTTGAGGTGCATGCCTCGAGTTATCTCCCAAAAGGTAGCATGGTTTTTTGGCTCCAGAACCGTAGGAATTTACAATGTGATTCTCCAGTTAGGCAATGCCATAATTCCTCCACACTACATTTTTATAGAGCAGTTTCCTCCAAAATAATACAGGCCTGATGGCTCTAGTAGCAGAGTCGATTGCACTGCAGACTGGACCTGCTATAGAATCATTTACTCTGAGCCCTACTCAAAGCCCTCAGCGTCATTAAGAGTCGTATGGATTGAGTAACGCTTCCAAGGGTGAAATATGCTTCTTTCTTAGTAGTTCGATAGAAGGTGCTACATGTAACAATCTTCCTTTATCTTTGAGAAAATGTCCTGAAATGCTTTAGGCTATTGGATCCCTAAGAACTTCGCTGAAGTGGAAGTCTCTTCAGTCTTTGTAGGTTTTGTCTCCACCTTCTGAATATCATGTACATGTCTTAGAAATCCTTCTAGTGTATTTGCTCCCTCCTGTGCATCTCATCACATTTGCACGATGCCATTAATGCAGATCAATGTAACGTTCTGAAGAATATCAAGATGGCTCAGGTTCTAAGATTTAACTTTGGACTATGCTAAGACAGTGGGGCATAGCAATTGGTATTGCTCTGGGTCAAGATAAATGTATACGGTTTTCTCTCCCAGGAGAACGCAAACTGTAGAGATGGAAAATATTGCATTTGTCAAGTCAGTGACTGCATATCCTATGTGTGTGAGGCTTGCTAATCTGCTGTAGCAAAGATATTATATATGGTACATTGTCTGCAGTTGGGTCATAAGCTCACTAAGTTGTAGTAGCCCGCTGTCATGCTCATGAAGCATGAAGGTCCACCTGACTTCTGTAGGTTGGCAAAAAAAAATGAAGACATCCAGGAACTACCTTTTATATGTTCTTAGGTTTTTAATTGTGGTAATAGTTGTTGCCATTTCATAGGATGAAGTATTATTTTGCATATACTATCTTGACTAGAGGGTAGTGGCACTTCTTAGGGGTTTTCATTTAGTCTTCCTTTTATAAAAATTATTACCCCATAGGCCAAAAAAACAATGTGGTATTTCTTCCAATTACAAAGTGTGTCTACTGTAATATATTTGAGACCAATGTAATGTCATAAGGTGAGTCCATGAGCCGAGTACACACTGTGAGCTGAACCTGTTCCTAAACATATATTTAGTGCTCGGCCCCATTCTAACAGAAGGGCCATGATATTGCTCTCAATCCCTGCTTATCTATGTCAACTCAGTCCTGTTGTCCACCATCCTTAAAATACTTGGATGTTTCCCACTGAATGATTACTTGAGAAAATGGTCACAGATCTTTTGGGGGAAAGACTGAGGAATTGTTACCTGTCCATTTGCCAGGATAGTGCAGGGTACTTCCTCCAGAGGACGTGGCTTCTCATTCAGTGAATTCCAGGCCTGAAAACCACCTCAAGTCTAGGCAAAAGATTGTGACTCTTCACTGAGGCAGGTGCTCTTATGTTCCCGATTATTCCTCCCTGAGTTTTGTGGCTTGTGCAGACTGAGTTAGACTGTATTACCAGGTGAATATCATAGGTATAATTTAAAAATTTGGAAATATGTGACCTCATCAGTGTCTTTATCTGCTGAGTGGTTAAGATTTAGCTAGCTCTCCCGTGTCTGAGCCATAAAAATTCACCTTTCCCACCTGGAAGTAAGAACATCAGAGGGCTGACATTAGTTGTAGCCACCATGGCCTGTTCTTGCCTACTAGGGATTTGCTCTGGCATTGGCCTGGAAGTCTCTCTTCTCTTAGATTGTTTTCTAATGTGGCGTGTTTCTGCTTTGCTCGGTTCTGCCCAGTTTCAGATTCCACCGTGCAAGACACAATACCACTTCCCTTCAATTTCTTCATCTCTTCACAAACTGGCTCATTGATACAGGTTGTGACACACCCATACCAGGAGTAAGAATAAACAAGTGTGTATGCATGTGCGTTGTGTATGTTGTGGGTGGGTGCGTTTTGGGCAGAACAGGAGAGGTTGCAGTGAAAAAAATCTCTCAAATATCTTTTCTTCCTTCCATAGAGCACCTTCTGGCTGCTCCCTAGCTCATTATAATCTAGGACTGAGACAAATAACATATGAAACTCTCTGGGCTTCCTTCAAGGTTAACTTTCAGAATCTGATACCGCACACTGAACTTAGCTGTCAGAATATATATTGATTTCAAAAAGGCATTTAATAGGTTTCTCATTATATTCTTGCAGATAAAATGAGTAAATGTTGGATGAATGATAATAAACTTACTATAGTGGTTTTCAGTAACTATTCCCAAAGTTTATTGAGCTCTGAATCACTGTCAGCCTAGAGTTAGGTTTCTTGTGGCATGCATTGGGTACTGTCTTATTCAACATTTTAATCAATGACTTGGATAAAAATAAAGGTACACTTATCAAAGCAGAGGCAGATGGAAAATATTAAGATTTAAAAATAGATTTAAATTATGGTACAAAATGACTAAGATGGAATTTGGAGAAGTACACTATGTTAGAATTAGAATATGGCTAAAAGACCAATCAGTTCAAACCTCTGATTTTTTTGGATAAGGTAATTTGACCCCCAGAGCGGGGAAGTGATTTACCCAAAGCCACTCAGCTTGCTTGTAACACAGTCAGGCTTGAGCTCTGAATGGTTTTCCCAGTACTAAGTGCGCTACGCTTTGATTTTTCTCACTTCATAATCTTAGATATCCTCAACATTATCCTCAAAAATTGATTTTCAATTTGTTGAATTCCAAGTAGATATCAGAAACTATGGTTAATGCGGAATCCTATATTTTGTCCAAAACAAACAAAAATTGCTTACATTAGTACAGGAGAGACAAAGCAGGTGTGAAAGAGACATGATTTCTTTTTCTTTATCACAGTAAGTCTCTACATTGTGATTTGACTGCATAAAAAGCTAATTCAGCCCTAGGCTGCATCAGTAGACATGAAGCATTCAGACTCAGAGTGGCTTTTTCTTGCATCCTGTTCTGCCAAGATCAGACCACGTCTATAACACGCTAGCCAGTGTTGGGCTGGACCTTGACAAAGTAGAGAGCATTCATCACAGGGCACTCTGTGAGGAGAGGATCTGGAAATCATGACAGAAACCGAATATTTGTTAAAACTGACAGTGAGATATTTTACCTAGGGGAAACAGGCATTTTAGTTCTGTAGGTGTTTGTTTGTTTGCTTGGCACAAGAAGACATTAAGAAATAGCCATAAAATGAGTGATTTTTTTATATGAGTGATTTCTTTTAATCATATCTAGTTCTGTCTAAAATGATCCACATTTTCTGCAGTGAAGAGACTCTGGTAAGGCTGAATTTTCTGATTAAAAACACCATTAACCTCTTTGCTTTTATTAATCTAAAATGATCCAATGCCTTTTTATTTTTTTTTTAGAAACCACAAAGAGTTATATTTCTTTGTTTAGTACCTGAATATGTTACCCACCGAGCCAAAAGATACAAACCCCAGAGCACTTTTATTCCTTTGGCTGTTAGGCTGTATAAGCAATCTGCACTAGAAATTTTATTTGAATATTTCTCAGTTAACCCAGCCTGAATGTCTATAGATTTATGAGTTGCCACATTGCAGTCACAGGCTTGTTTCAAATCTGTGAAAGGATTTTATTTCAAAGCATAATTTATTTAATTGATAAGTAATATCTTATTTCCACTTGGTGTTAGGAGGTGGGTCAAAAAGACAGTGAAAATAAAGTGTGCATTTTCTCTTTATTCTCTTGAAATGTCCTTTTATTCGCAATGAGAATCATCTTAGATCTTTCAGAAAAACACGAGTTGAAAATATTTTACTCATTAAAACATTCTAAGACTATACAATTTGCTATAAAGAAAGTTTTGATCAACCTTTCCATAAGTGGGAAATTTCAAGTATTTTCATGAACCATCTAGGAAGGAAATTTCTCTGATACAGCTAATACTGAAATAAAAAAATATAATAAAAACACACTGATTTTTGTCAGTGAAATAAGAGAAGATAGTTAAAAGAATTAATTTTAAAAAAGAAAACACAGCATAAACACTGATGGCCTTTGATTCAGCCCTCTAAATTTTAATAACAGCAATACTATGTGTGGGAACTTTGCTTAGTGCTTTATGTTTGTAACACAGACAATATGCCCAAAGGAGCATTTAAGTATAAAGAATGTAGATTTCTTTATTTTTATACAAGTCAACCAAGCTGCTGTTCGAAGACCCTATTTAATTTATATCAACACATGTAATAGTTGTTGATTTTTAGTAAATTCAGTAAAGTTTAAACCCAGTCATTTCAGGATTTCCTTAAACCCTCCTTCTCCCTTGGATGCAACTAATTTAAGGATATTGAGTCCTAAGGCCTTAGGGGTATTGTTGGGAGATGAGTAAGAGAAATTAGGTCCTGCCTGGGTCAGCAAACATCTGCTGGTGTCCATGGGATTGGTGTGTTCTTGGCTGGTCCTCAGCATCCCTTCCCTTCTTGCATCCACTGAGCTGGCCAAGCTGCTATTCCACACATTGTCTCTCCTCTTCAGTCTAATTTCTTTGTCCTTTACCATTTCTTATTCTCTCCGAGGCAAAGGAAATTTAGGGTGCTCTCCCTCAGCACTCTGCAAAATGAAAATCCAGGAAGCTGGACCAGATCGTCTCTAACTAGATTCAGATGCTGCCATTTCAGACCAACTGTTGCTATGGTTCTGTCTAGAACTTTTCCCATATACCTGACCCACCTAGAAAATGGCAAAATCCTCTGAGTTCCCTAGCTCTTTCACAGGACTCTACCATTTAATCCCTAGGGCTGGTGCTGTAGTTCATTGATCTGAGCAGAGTCTGACTCTTGCTTCCTCCTTCCATTCTTTATTTCCCCAAGTCTTCAAAGGTGTAAAAATTTTACTTTAATCTCTTCTCCATTTGGAGCAAAAGAAATGCCTAAGTATTTTTCCAGTTCTCTCTCTCCCAAACCTTGACTTTTTTTTTTTTTTTTTTCTCATGAGGCCTAGTTTGCTGCCACTATTATTTTCTGGTCTATTGTAATACCTCTCTCTTGGGGAATGGGAGTGTCAAGCTCCATCACAGGAAAGAGGGGAGTGGCATCACTGCGCTGAAAGAAAATGTGTGTGTGAAGGGGGAGGATGGAGAAATTGCATTACACGTCATAATATTTTTTGCTCTATGTTACTATAGTGCTTACTGATTTATTAAAGAAAGCCAGGTGCCTGTAGGGAGAGAAAGTCTGATATCTCTCACAAGAATGTAGTTCTTTAAGGGCAGGGGCCTGGTTTTCTTTACTTGTGTAACTCTAGAGAAGTCCTGGACACACAGCAGAGGCTCAGTAAATGCTGGTTGGATGTTTGGGGGAATGTGCATCCCATATGTAGATTGAAAGTGTTCTTAGGTTTAGCACCGTGGTTCATAGTGGCCGTGGAAATAAATCAAATGAGTTACAACTCTATCTTAAAACAGGACTAAAGCTTTCATAATTGCAAAATGAGGAATGGGTTTATTTTTAGATTGCATCTTTGAAACATTAAATATCTTGAGACATTTTATGACTGAACTCTGACAAATATCTAAAGTTGTGACAGCTGTGTTGGAAAGATGGAGATTAATGGAACTGTAAACCATGTCGCATAGCACACTGGTTCACCGTGAATGGGCCCATAATCCAGACGCTGATCCCCTTAGTGCTGGGGGTGGCAGGGGCCCCTTGGCTATCACCTCCATCTAAGAACAGCCTCCTCCTTTTGTTCAACTTGTCATACAGCTTCACAGAGCAGGTGAGGGTGGGTCTAATGTAAAAAAGTCTGACCTTTATTCAAGTTATCTAATTTCTTTGATTCTGTTTCCTCTAAATGTTCAACTACCAAATATTTAAAGTAACGTATCCAGCATATGAGATTACCAAATACGGAAAGCAATGAAAATATATATTATATTATGTGACATATATATTTCTTGTTGACTGCCACATACGTGTTATTCAGTAATATTGGTTATTATTACCTTGTATGTAGAAAGGCTGATTTTGAACAAAGTTGTGTACATTTTTCACGTACTAGTTATGAAGTGCATGTCAATTTTAGCAGCAAAAGACACATAATTATGTGACAAATATATCATCTTAAGGCCACTTTCTAAAAACTGAAAATGAGCTGTGTTAGTATATAGGCAAATTCATATTCTCTAGTCTACTTTATCTAATCTAATTGGCATATCAAATAAATTTGAAGAAAAAAAAGTATGTTCCAGGGTAATATATTATTTTATACTATTTAAATCGAAGTGTGTTCATTCTGAATTGTTCTTATTCACTTTGATTTTGGCAGTACAATGTGACATATGACTTGAAGAAATATTAGTGACCTGGGACCTAAAATTAAAAGAGTAGCTTAAACCAAAGGCAGATCCTAATTATGGAATTATATATTAGTGAGAGATTGATAAAGACTTTCAAAAGAGATATTAATTCATTACCTATTCCTTTTCTTAGTCTGATTTCAATAGCTTATTTCTTCAAAAAAATTATCCTTTCTCTTATAAGGTGCTAGATTAAGAATCCTGGGCAGCGATTTCTTTTGAAGGTCAAAAGACAGTATTTGGGGGCTAGCAAAAGAAGGCTATCATTCAGATTTCCATTTTGGAAGGTGGAATAGATAAGAGTTCATTCTGAGGGGTGTCTGGGTGGCTCAGCCAGTTAAGCACCTGCCTTTGGCTCAGGTCTTGATCCCAGACCCCTGCATCAGGCTCCCTGATCCACCAGAGGCCTGCTTCTCCCTCTCCCTCTGCTTCTCCACCTGCATGTGCGTGCTCTCTCTCTCTCTCTCTGTCAAATAAATAAATAAAATCTTAAGAAAAATAAGAATGTATTCTGAGATATTATCTAAAATTTTATTTAAGTAAATAATTTGGCATAAAAAGAGATCATTAAATAATAGCATCTAAATAATTTTGGCAGCTAGAGTTCTTTTATCAGTGTTACTTTTATTTTTAAGTGATTAGTTGTGTTATAGTAGGGTGGTATAACAGGATCACCCCCCCCCCCAAAAAAAAAACCAAAACCAAGCAAACAAAATACCCTTATAATCCATAATGTAGATTTTTCACAGGACTCAAATGGAATAAGTCATTCAGTAATTGATAGATTTATACTCCCATAATTATTCTTACAGAAGCCTTTAGTGTTTACAAATTTTGCAGTTACAGTTATCCCAATGGCTAAAAAAACCCACAATTTTTGAGACCCTTGTCTTTTACCCCCAAATTATTTGCATTTTCTAAATTTTAAAATCAGTGCTTCAACATTTTTTTAAAAATGAAATGAATACTTATTCACTTTTTTAAAATCAAAATTCCATTTGAGATTTTAACTCACTTACTTTATCCTATTCTTGTTCTTCCTGGATCTCTTTATAAAACATAGAGATTAAATGACATTTAATTATCCAAAAATGGAATAGTCAGGCTTGCTTATCACTCTTCTGTAATCTGTTAAGGCTATAATAGACAGAGAGGCTATATTTCTCTTTGCAGTGTTTGGATGGAGTGCTATATATATTTTTTATTTTTATTAAATTAGAGCCTGTCTTAACCATCTTAGTCCAGATTTTACCTTTTAATTGTTATAATGTCAAATTACTCAGGGCAGTGAGTGACAGACATAGTGAAAGACAGAGTATGTTTTAAAACAAAGAAATCACTTATAATCCATTCTAAAACACTTGCTTCAAGACAAGGCATAAGTAAGAAAGGACTGATTTTAAACAATAACACCGGCCCCTTCATTAGAGAAGTAAAGCAAATTCTCCTTAGATTTCCCATAGGCCGCCATTTACCATTATCCAGTTTTGATAATGAGTTTGACCAGGTATTTTTCTCTTTGATTCAAACTGCTCTCCCTAGAGAAATAGCCCATAGGGAAGTAATCTTCTCAATCCAAATTTCCTATGCCAGGAACATTGACAATCCTGGCATCCGAAACCACTAAAATCATTAAGTCAGATAATGGCTATTTATGTAAAGTTCAGAAGGTTGTTAAATTGATTCCAGATGTCTAAATAATCTGCATTCACATTAGCAGGAGGTACATCAAATATATATGTATGCCGTATATACATTAACCTACCACCTGCCAATTATATCAGGAGACTAGAACAGGATCAGGAGCAATAAAATCTTAATAGCTGTAATCTATAGCTCTGAAGCCAATCTTTCTAATAGGAGCCAAAATCCATATAGCTAACTCACCTTTACTTTTATCAAAATTGCTTTGAACTAAGGAAAGGAGAAAAAACCTTGGACGTGAACACATTAATTCCATTAAAATCATGTCTATTATTAACCTATGGTAAAGTCTGAGAGGTATATTAAAAAGTGAGTCTTTGGTTTCCATTATTCATTCCAACAGAGGGCTTTAACTGTTGGGAACCTAGGGCTATGCATTTCCTGAAGGTTCCTCAAGAATAATTTGGGGATGTTCCTGGTATGTTTATGTCTCTACTTTTTTTATGTCTCGACTTTTCTTTTGAATGGAATATTGATTGTTTTGAAGATTTGGCCCACAGTATATAATGTGTTGGAAATCTTGGCTTGGGTTTGTGGCTTCCCTACCCCACTCTAATGGCCAAATAATCTTAGAGGTAAACTAGTCTCCCAGTTCTCGTAGGGCTCCATAGTTTGCTTGAATTAATCCTGTTATGGGGAGAATTTTACATAGTAATATTGGGGCACCCATGTGGCTCAGTCAGTTAAGTGTCTGACTCTTGACTTTGGCTTAGGTCATGATCTCAGGGTCCTGAGATCGCACCCCAACTCAGACTCCCAGGGAGTCTGCTTGAGAGTCTTGGACTCTCTCTCTCCCTCTGCCCCTCTCCACCATATCCTCTCTTCCTCTCTTCCTCTTTCAAATAAATAAATAAATCTTGAAAAAAAAATCACAGTAATATCTAATGGTCATAGAGATTTCTAGATGTAAAACACTCAAGAGATCTCTTAGAGGTTGTCTTACAGTACATACCTGGGGTTACAATGATTTAGCAATAATGGAAGAAAAAAAAGGGAATTTTTTTTTAGGGCATAGGCTCTTTTAGGGCATAGGATTTTCCCCCTATTTTCCATTAAAATCTTAAAAAAATATATAAAGATATATAAAATATTTGAAGATACACACTGTAAAATTTGCCATATTGCAATGAAATGTAAAAGGTTAAAATGACATGAGCTGTTCTGCTGAGGAAAATGTGAGCATGTTATGATTCTTTCCCTAAAGCAGTGATTCTGAATTTTTGGTGTTGTGGTCACTGAAGATTTCATCATAGTAATGAGCTCCTTTACCAGATAAACGCCCCTTCACCCATTTCACATATAATTGACAATTGCCTGAAGACAACCTATGAGCTTCCTAGGAGAAACTTCTCCTTAATGCTACAGTCCTCATCCTGAAATATTTTAGTCAAGCAGTTGAGGCAACACACGAATGTGACATGTGCCTCAAAAAGTTTGCAAAGAACTTTTATGGCTGTTTAGGTGAGGGGATGGTTATATATTGACGGACGGAAAGATCTGAAAGTTTCATGCTGGAGATTTTATTCAAATTAGAACCAGGGAATATACTGATCTGAGGAGAAAGAGACTAGTTGAATATATTCCAGACGGGGAACTATTGTGAGGACAAGATGAGAGAAAAGAAATCTCTGGCATGTTTGCTGATCGACTCAATTCCAAATTGGCTGGGAAATAATCATCTGGAAAAATTTTGGTAAATTGATTAGGGTTATATTGCATATCAGATTACAGTTAAAAACACTTTACTGTTGGTAAAGGAAGCCCATTGGAAAATACTCCCCCAAAATGTGACTTTATTTAGAGGTGCATGGGAATATGATGAAACTCAGGATGCAACACAAAAAACTAGAGGTGAGCAGAGAAAGATAAAAGTCCAAATTAGGGTTGTAACATTAAGAAGGGAAAGGAAGGGGGCAAGTTGTAAAAGAAAAACACAATTTGAGGTTTTTAAATGCATGCAAATATAAATCGAAGTAGACCCTTAATTCACAATTTGTTGTAGTTGCTTTATGTTTCAATAGAGCACACAGCGTACTTCACAGTTTTAGGAGTTTCAAGGGGTCTGAACTATATTCTGCTCTGGAGTGTTCATAATGTTAACAAATTCAAGTTTAAAAGAAGCTCCGCCTCACTATGTTTCAGTAACTGTGTGTGAAACCTCTATTCATATTCTAAAAACCTAAGTATTCCTTGCAGTTTCTAATTCTTTCTTATAGCAGTAATGAATACTAACTCACTATTCTGACTTTTGTTGTGACAAAGCCATATTTGCTTATCATTTTTATGTTACATATACCATCATTTATCAGTGGGTACATATTGGGGAGAGGAGGTAATTTTGAGCCATTCAGATTTTTGAATCATCAAATATTTTGAAACAGAAGAATTTTTACTCTAGCTTCATTCAGGTGAAAATTATCTACTTGAAAATATCTTGGAAACTCAGAGTGAACGCCATAAGAGCAGCAAAGACTGTAAAACCAACAAAAACTATAAAGAGCAAAACTTTCCTAATTACTAGATTCATGAAAAATAATTAAATAAATTCAGTATTTTAAAAATAATCGGGAGTAAAAGTAGTAAAAGAATTACGGATCCTAAAAGAAAAGGATTATGGATCCTAAGCACTGTATTAAAGCACTTTTTATAAAGAACATGAATATGATACTAATTATTTTTTCAGGTTATAATTAATATGGGGTAATTTTAGTTTAAGATGGAAATTTGGGGGCATGTCAAAGATGCTCTGAGATGACTTATTTTGCTAGACTACAGGTATCAGGACTCATTTCTTATGAAACATAAATCTATGTCTTCATGTCTGTCAGTCTAATTTTATTTTTTATTCTTAGGTTTATAGTTGCTACTAAAAGAATGAATGATCTATAATCTAATTATATTGACATTTTACAAAAGCTAACAAGTAGATAAGTAATGAAATATCTTCATTTTGATTTTTAGAAAAACGTAATGTTATATATTGCAAAACAGCGGAACAACTATCACATTATGACTTTGAGACAGACAGAAAAGCATTTGTTTTCATTTTTGGTATTATCTGCTGATGTGTGACAGTTGCTTTTTTTTTCCAGATGAGAGTTGTGCATCAAAGTTCAAGTCCCAAGAGATGTTATCAGTCTGAACAGCCCAGTGAACAAATATTTGTGAACCTCCTTCCAAATGAAATGTTCTATAGAAAGGTGGAAGTGGTAAGAGACCGTTGAAACAGTGGTTAAGAAGGTAGGTCTTTGTGGGTACTGATGGGAAATAGTCGTTAGGGGAAAGCTGCTTCACCACACAGGAAACAGAAAAACTCTTGAAAGCATCTTGTCCAGCTGCGGCAGAAGAATTTACATAGATAACATTTTAAAGCCAGAGAGCTTGTACGTACTCAACTGGTGACCAAGAAAAGGGGGAGGCGAAGGGCTGTAGGGGAAGAGTGGAATGAAAATGTTTTAAAGTTGCAAAAGCTATTCACTATGCATTTTACAAATCCCATAGCCACACAACTTCCCAGAGAACATGTTCAAAATAAAGACCTACGTCTTCATATTAAAAAAAAAAAAAAGATGAGTTTCTACAGAGGTTAAAACAATAATAAAAAAAGTTTATAAAACAAAAGCTGAAAGAATCATTTTATTTATAGTTTAATATAACTATTCTTGAATGGCTTGAAATTGGAATGTTTATATTTTCTGTTTATAGATGTTGGACATATAATAAATATATATGTATTTCTAATAAGTAGTTAAACGACAAGAACAACTAAGGTTGCCATTTTTGGGCTCACTGCTTAGCAACTGCTTTGTTTTCGTAATTTCACTTCACTGTTTTGAAAAGTGTATGAGCCTGGAACTCCTTTCCGCATATCAGAGATGAGTAAATTGAGACCCACAGTGGTTCAGGTTCTTGACCAAGATCGTGGGACACAGAGTTTGAACGTCGGTGTGTTGAACTCTGTAGCTTGTGCTTGTTAAAACACTCTGTGCTCCTCCACCATACTATTTTGAACCATCATCAAAATAATTACTTTCCATTTTTGTTTAAGTTCTCTCTTCTATTTTCAGTTATATTTTTCCCCCGGCATTTCATATATCTCCATCCATATCTGCATATTTTATCCTTAGAGAAAACTTTGGAAATGCTTTCTCAGAAAGGTGTCTTTATAGCTGCTGTTTTTGTTCATTACTCTGCTTTTTTAATTATTATTCCTCCCCAATATTTTGACATATTACTAGAGTTATTTCATTTTAAACCCTTTGAAATTAAACGTGCTTCAACAATAATATTGTGGTTGTAACTCAAATTCTCACTCACATGTAAATAATTATGTGTTTTTGCTATGAAATATATGTGGAGAAAAGAAGCATAAAGCAGAAAATGACCTAGAAATTAAACTCTTTAACAGCTTGATGCAGTGGTTTTCATAATGTTCTCTTCATCCGGTGAACGTGTAATAGTTCATCAATGTTGGTGATTTGTTTAAGCAACTCGAGTACTGTTATTGGGGGGAAATCTCAAAGACAAACACCCTGCTATAGTCATCTCTAATTTGAGACCACCTGCACATGCAAATAGCTGCTGTGCATATTCCGTCTCTTTGTTTACTTCATGAATCCCCTGCTAGACTAGTGGGTGCTCCAGTCTTAAGAAAGCGACCCCCAGTTGCCTTTTCCCCTTGCATCTAAGATCTAAGCAAAAATGTTGCACACTATCCTCTTCTTTCTTTTTCCCTGATTCAAGTGCCTCGGGAAGGTGAGATTTGATCTGTACAACTGTTTTCTTTTATCCATGAGTCCGTGTTTCACTCACATATTGCCTAGTTCATCCTATCCCTAAGCACTCTTCCAGTTTCCATCCCTCTTTTGAGTACTCCTTGAACGGATGAAAAGTCGATCTCTCTCTCCTTTTTTAAAGTATGTAGGAGGCCTCTTTAGTACTTTTCCCAGTGTTGCTGTATGTTTCTGTATCCTACTCTAATTGAACTGACATTGGCCAAAAATATAAGACTATGTCGCTTTTCTGTTTTCTATTTTGCTTAATGACTAGTTTCTCATAACACATATCTGTGTATTTTACAAGTGTTTACAATTCACTCATGATGCTTAGCTAAGCTTGTTTAAGGGCTATCCCGAGAACCAGGACAGGCCAAAGAATGATTATAAATTGCCCTCTGAGACACAACCTTTTATGCTAGAAAATGGCTATACTTGTAAGCATTTAATACTTGTCTAAAATTTTATAGGGTCCAGAGTCACATTGTCATTATTTTTTTTTTTTAGTGCAGCTCTTTTCGATTTTGAAATACAGTAGATTTTTGAAGTTAAAACATTTAAACAAAGGGGACCATTTATAGTAATCTAGTTCAACCGTCTCATTTTATAGTTGAGGAAAGTGAGATTTAAGCCTTTGTGTTCATTGAAGATTGGATTAGGTATCCGGTTATGTTCTGATTCTCAATGCTGTGTACTTAGTTTAGTACAATTACTATCAGTTAGTTAGGGCCCATAAGGGTTCTGGCCAGATTAAAAATAAATGTTCAGAATCATCTGGATGCCTTTTAAATGTCCAAACATTCTTATTTTAGGGGGAAAAATAGAATGACATTAGGATATTCGGTCAGGCCTGAGATATAGCATTTGGATGTCCTCCTGGCACCTGATTCACATACTTTCGGATTCTGAAGGTGTAAGTCTTGAATAGTATTTGGTGATCATACTCTTTTGGTCCAGTTGTATCCTCAAGGCAATTTCTTTTAGAGCAAACCACATGAAATCACTAAAATGGAATCCGCCTAAGTTACTAGGACTGAGCATACATAGTCACGAATGAGTAAATGCAAACCCTAGGATTGTGACTTTGAAGACTTACACTTGACTTCTGTAACAACATTTAAGTTTTTTCATCAGAAACATTTCTCAGGCTGCACTTGAAAATGCAGTTCTTTGGTCTAGAAGAAGAGTTGGCAAAGAACTTTTAGTCATATATTTCAGATTCTTTAAGCATCTTTAATCTTTTCCTCTGTCAGTTAAATTCCTTCAACCAAATGTCTTTACTTGTTCAAAAGGTAATAATGGTTCATAGTCTTTGAATCTTCCATATGGTGTGCTCTGTAGTTCTCGCCCTGCAGTTGTTTCTGTATCTTTCGTTAAGCAGGATGAAACTCAAAAAATCACAAGAGGGGGATCTGGGCTGTGCTTGTGAAGACAGTTCATTTTGATACTTAAATTTGCATGTTCTTTCTCTGCATTACCATATCATAGGTAGATGTTTTGTTTTTCACTGTATGCATTATTTATCTTGATTCAGTCTGAACAAATAACTAGCCTCCTCCTGGCAATTTTAATTAAGTCCTTGTTAAATTAAAATGGGACATAGTCAAATATGCACACACACACACAAACTTATGGTTGCTGATTATATTCGAAATTCATTCATATGCACAAATAATCTTTGTACTATATTGTATCAGGCATACCTTCTTGGGATCTACGTGAATTCTGGGAAATTATCCTGAATTTGCCATTGTTTACTGGCTTTAGAGGTACCACTGCTGAGACCAGGGACATTGGAGTATAAAAGTTAAAATGTGATAGAAATGAGTTTGATCAGTAGCTCTTGTGGATAGAGTAGGTCTGATTGGCACAAGGCAAAAAGAAAGAATTTTATTGAATTTTTTATTTTTATTTTTTAAAAGATTTTATTTATTTGTTAATGAGAGACACAGAGAGAGAGGCAGAGACACAGGCAGAGGGAGAAGCAGGCTCCCTGCTCAATGTGGGACTTGATCCCAGGACTTCGAAATCATGACCTGAGCCAAAGGCAGATGCTCAACCAACTTAGCCACACAGGCATCCCAAATTATTAAATTTTTTAAATAAGATTTTAGAATTTAGGAAAGAATTTGAAATGTGTTAAAAAATTTAAGAGGAATAAATTGAGAAAGAACTAAATAAAAGTAAGAAGAAAATTCAAATATAAATAAGTGCAAGTTTGTTAGGCAAAATGTAAAAATATTGGGAAAAGGATAAGTTAAACAGACTGACTACTTTGGCAGTACAAAATAAATTATCTCTATGCATACCCTCAATATCTATAAGGAAAGAAAGAACAAATCACAGTATTTGTAAAATATTATTGCACAAAGAAATGAGAAATAATCATCATTGTTATTTCCTTTATTTTTGATTAAATACAAATCATGTCCTAATAAACTGCATATGGTATCATTGTATCAATCAAGCAATTCATATTGAATTCTACATCTTTTCTTCACTTTCATTTTTATACACAATGAGAAAATATATTGTAGTATTGTTCAGTCAACTTATTACATAATGTAATTCATTAATCCCAGTCATGTTAACATTTTGGACATCTTTAAAAGTGCAGAATATTTTGCTCTTTTATAATGTCAATTAGGATTAAATAAAGATCACTTTCAAAAAATACCTAGAAGAAAACTTATCAAAAATACCTAGAATAGTTATCAAAAGAAATATATCAAATTATATTTTAAATCCCAGCGTTGCCTCATAAACACCTTCTTCTCTGTGAATGGAAAATCATTTTTAGCATTTAGTTTAACACTTTGGGTATTTAAACTATTTAAATTAATTTTTAGTTTCCACTTCTTTGGCCAGCTAGCTCTTCTTTTATGATCCAGATGATGATGATGATGATGATGATGATGGTGGGGAAAAGAAAGGAAGATGGGAGAGAAGAGAAGATTTTTCTAAAGCAGTTATTTTAACTCATAATGGACCTCATTTCTAAAATAAGGAATTAATGAAATAATCTCTACACTCATCTACTGGTCTAAAATTGTGAAGTTTGTTATGTCTAGGTTTTAATTTCTGATTTTTATTTATTATGATCTAATTTTAGAAATTAATTTACAGTAGGTCTATCAAGTATAAACAGTTCAACAAGACTTGCTCACATTCAAAATAAAATTGATCTGTGCTCCCCACCCCATGGTTATTTTTAAAGTATTTGAGTTAAAAAAAAAAAACACTACATTAAATCATGTCCAATTTTAAATTACAGAGTAGATCATGGTTAGTAGAAAGACCACAGCCCCTACTCATCAGAAGACAGTAGTTGATATCTATATTCAGCCACTTACTATCTCAGAATTTGAGGCAGTTTATGAACATCACTGAGCATCTGTCTATTAGTTTTGAAACGGATGTGATAATACCAACTTTGAATTATTTTGGCCAACTAAATTAGATTATGCAAGCAAGTCATCTAGCAATCATAAAAGATAAATCATAGCTATTCTAAGCAATCATAAAATATAATAACTACTCTATTCTTCTGTTCCCACTTATCTTGAAATTATTAACATTTATTAAAAACTGTTTTATTTAAAAATGTTATGTTCTTAAAATCCCGAATCTGTCTCCCTTTTACATTTAGCTCGGGTTTGCATGCTTACCCCAAATGGAGTTACATTTCAAATAATGCCAAGTGTTCATATGATTTTACTATATAAATTACACAAACTTTTAATACTTATTTTTAAAAAGCTATGTTTAATAAAGATATAATTTTCAAAAAGATTCTTTTTATTTCAAAAAGTAGACTACTATTTGTTCATGTTTCTAATTACTGTGAATAACCAATTAGTTCTCATTGAAATTTGAATGAATTTTCATCTATTGATAGAGATAGGAAATGTGAATGTGCCTTTGAGAGGAAGTACACCATGTGGTTTGAGATTATATTAACTGCTTTTGAGTCTATTACACCCCAGAATATACAAATGAATACACTGTAAGTGAATCTCTATCAAGAAATCAATAGATGTGATTCTAACTGACTTAGGTCCAATATAAAATATGACTGAATCTAATTATGTATTTTGTATAAATTGTGGTTATGCTATTGTTATTGTTTTTGATGATAATGATGATTCCAGTTTTTTAAACACATGATTTGTTTTCTTTAAAGAGATGGTTATGCTGAACTCAATTTTCATTTGTCAGCCAAAGCACTTCAAATTAAATATTTTGCTAACACAGGATGAGGGTACTGAACTAGATGGAAGAAATTCTACACCTAGATACACTTACCATAGAAATAGGTGCCATTGCATATACATCATTAGAAATAGAATTGATGGATCATCCACATGGTTGAGGTGGACACTAATGGAAAGTCCTGTGAATCTGCTGAGATCATTTGAATACACCACTGTAGAGAGAAGCACTGAAACAGTATAGGTGAGCCAAATCATTCTAGGATTTCTGGTTTGGAAAGTATGATGAATGGTTTTCTGGAGAGAAAGAGAGAGAGAAGAATTTGAAAAATATACTTTGTTCATTGCCAAAACACTTAAAGATAAATTACACAAAGATGGGAACCTGATTTTCAGAGTGCCAAGTTATAAGGCACCGAGCATTTCCTCAATGTTCAATTCAACACTTGATAACATTAGAAAGGTTTACATCACTTCTGGGATAATACCAGAATTCACTAGAGAAACATGTGAATGACAGACTACGCTCTAGTTGATCATTTGGCCAACTGCTGATTCACCAACTGTCACTCTAGCCAGTTCACATTGGAGGCTGATGAGTGTGCCTTGAGTTATCACAACGGGAACAGCATGAATACACAACAAAAGAAACTGAGTCTCTCACAATGGCGTCCACTATGAAAATCATTTGATCTTGTAGGATAATAAAGATCGAAATAATTTGGGTAACACTCATATATTTAGCCATTCATTATTTTTAATGACATTTTAATCAATGTGCAAGGAGGAAAGCAGTATAAAAAGGAGACTGAACTCACCACATGTAAATTATTCAGTATCTGGTGAATAGTCCACCTTTTTCAGTTAATTTTCATACAGAGCTGCCCCCAGAAAGCCTACTCATGTCTAAAAGATTCTTGAAGGTTACTTTTAATTTCCACTGTTGCTGAAACTACTTTTGGCAATCAAGGACTTCCTACAGTTAAAGGCCTGAAGGCACTCTTAAATATACAAAAAATGTTTCATGGTAGTAACTACAAATACAGTTGAGCATTTGTGTATTTGAGGAAGGACGAGATAATGTGAGAAAGTTAGGATGACCTTTGCGTATACACTCCTAAGTTAATACTTACCATAGTCATCTTTATACATGCAAACAATTTTTTATGTAGTACATATTGTATTTGTTACATAGTAGGAGGTATTTCAAATATTTGGGGATACTGAAGACACACATACAAAGAAATAAATTATAAATTCTATATTTTGTATTACTCCACATTCAAATTTCATACTGTGATATTTACACCAATAAATATATATGCATATGTATATAACTATACGTCAAGGCAAATACCCAAATATATATCTCTTAGCTATAATCTCCTCCAAAGACTTAATAAATATTCTGAAGTTATACTGTGTAAAATTTTTAACCAAAGAATCATTTCCTTTTTTTAGAGGATGAAAATTAGGAATTGAAATTATTCTGTTAAAAAAGTGCAGTAGCACTTTCTTATTCTGAACTTTGCTTAGAATGCATTCTCTCCCTTTCTCAAAAGCTTGATAATTGTTGCCTCTTAGTCATTTAAATATTATGAAACATTGTTTAGATGTCTCATCATCTGAAAATAGAAACAATGCCAGAGGATTTTAGTCTCCTATCATTACTAAAAAACATTTTTGTAATAATAAATTTAAAAATTAGAATCTAATAAATTCATAATTCTTAGACCTTTTTAAATATTTCCTTCAAAGCTAGAAGAATTTGTATGATGCACAAGTTCACTGTGTTGATATCAGGATGATAAAGAGTTTAGATTAACAGTTTCCATGAACTTATTATTGATTTAAAATCAACTATGTGTTTGTGTGTGTGTACGTGTGTATGTGTGCCTGTATCTTAAGTGGTTAATCAGAGATGAAAAGGCCGGGTCAGTTAATATATTGGCTAGTTGGTTGTCACTCTTGTCATTCAATCAACAGAAATGTCTCATATGGGAAAGCATCCAGATAGTAATAGAATCATTAAATCCACCCAGAGAACTGTTTATAGGAAGCCTTTTCTGCATTTCTTATGCTGGGTGCCCTTTCTATGTCAGGGGGATAGGGAGCACAACCCTCTGTTTCCCGTACTATACTAAATTCATTTCCTGTACATTTGTTTCATGCCACTAAATGCTTCTGTTGAGTGTCTACTGTCTAAACAACACCGTGCTAGAGCCAATATCCCCCACTGTATCCCTTTGTACTTACTTAGTACATAGAACTCAAAAAATTGTTCATTGAAAATGTATAAACAAACAAGAGATGAAACAAGAAATTAGAACAAACAAACATGCTCTCTGAATTCTGAATTATCTAATTATATGTTTTGATTTTTAGATTTGGAAAATAATTATTGCTCCACTGCTAGTAATAAATGACTTTGGACTTCAAGAGAACTCGTGCATAGCTGCATGTACCTCTTATCCAGATGTATCTCATCTGGATAGCATGAGGAGAGAGGCTGTGCATCGCATACAAGTCTCTGTTCCTCATTTAAAAGAATTTTCTTTTTTTATGGCACCTAGGTGACTCACTTGGTTAAGCATTGGACCCTTGGTTTTGGCTCAGGTCATTATTTCAGAGTTGTAAGATCAAGTCCTGCATCAGGCTCTGCACTCAGCATGGAGTCTGCTTGAGATTCTCTGCTTCTCCCTCTGTCCCTCCTCCCATCGAGCTCTCTCTCTCTCTCTCTCTCTCTCTCTCTCTCTCAAATAAGTAAATAAATAAAACCTTAAAAAAAGACTTTTCTTTTTCTGAGTTGTGACAGAGACTGTGTTGCGAGGACCATAACAAGCATTTGTTCTTTCTGAATTTCAGTACTAGTTAGGAATCCTAGTTTATCAAAACAAAGATTTATTTTTGATTCTCTCACAGTCCAGTGCAGGTCACTGAGATGGAAGGCTGTCTGCATACTGCTATTCAGGACCCAGACTTCTACATATTTCTCCTCTAAAACTTTTTATATTCTTACTGGAATTCTTTCCACCTAGCTGGGTAACAAACAAAGAGAGCAAACATGGGACACAGCATAAAAGTGTTTAGTGGTCAGATCTGGAAATGGGGTATATCAGCTTCACTCACCCTTTACTGGGCAGCGGCCCCACATACTTGCAAAGGCTCTTTTTGTTTGTTTGTTTGTTTTGTTTTTGTTTTTGTTTTTGTTTTTTTGCAAAGGCTCTTGAGCTATGTCTTGCAGTGTGCCCAGAAAGACAAGGAAAAACATGGCTACTGGTGAGCACTAACATTCTCTGACACTATTGGCAACGTTATAGTGTGGAACTGTACATGTGGGGAACATACTTAATCTTCATGGTGTTCAGGAGTTTATTTAATAATATTTGTCACTACTGGGCACCTGAGTGGCTCAGCTGGTTAAGTGTTTGTTTGCCTTTGGCTAAAGTCACGTTCCCAGGGTTCTGGGATTGAGCCCTGAGTTGGGCTCCTCACTCAGCGAGTAGCCTGCTTCTCCCTCTGCCCCCTCCCCTGCTCATGCTCTTCTCTCTCTCTCTCTCTTTCAATCTCAAATAAATAAATAAAATCCTTAAAAAATATTTGTCATTACTAAGCATTAAAAAAGAAAAGAAAGAGTAAGAAGAAAAAAAATTTACAAACTGTCTATTGGCAAATGATAGTTCTTATTCTCTTCCCCAACAAAATAAGCAATGGTCTTAAGTCTTTGGGAAAAGAAGAGAAATTAGACTGCTGCAAGGGGAGTCCTCCATAGGTTTATAGCTATGGAAAAATGACCTAAAATAATTTTCAAAATATAAGTATTTGTAATTACTCATATATATGGTGTGTGTGTGTGTGTGTGTGTGTGTGTGTGTGAATCTACATACTTCTACATCAACCTCTATTTGAATCCACACACATCCATATACTTCCTCCCAGGAGTTGCATATTTCTTGTCTTACTTAAGAAATAAAGGTGCAATGGGTATTTTCTAGTTTGGGAATCAGCAGCTAGAGTGAGTGAGAGTATCAACTCTCACTCAAAAATATTCTTTATTCCCTTCCATTATGGTACAAGCTCTTTCCCAAAATCCAACATTTCTCCTTGAATTATTTTCCCTTTTTACGATGGAAGGGAAAAATGTGTCCCCTGGAGGCATTTCATAGGGTTAGAGTAACAGCCAGAATTTCTCAGATTGCCTTCTATAGGACTTTGAAATCTCAAAGGCAAGCAAAGTTAATAGGGAGGTTTTGTTGCTATGGTTCAATGATCTTATCCTTGCTTTGGACAGGCCATGGTGATAGAAAGAGTTTAAGAAATGCAGGTTATATTAAAAGTTTCCTAGGCATCTGGAAAGCTAAGACAGATTTAAGTAGAATATCATCTACAAATAACATTTGTTTGATATATCTATACATATAGCTGTATATATCTTTATAAAGCTTCTCTTGTATATTGCATGGTTTTATTCTAAAATTGTAGAGTTCATTTGCAGAAATTTCACTTTATAATTTATTTTTATCATTTATTTTTCCCCTATAGATTTATGGACTTATTATTTCTAGATTTATTATAATTTAACTTGTGAACAATAATATACTTAACATAAAAATTATTCAAATAACATTTTAATTAGTTTGCAGTGTGTTTGCTTTAATTTTCTTCATTGCATTATGCCAAATTTTAATGTTTAACTCTAACAAAATTCAATGTGGAATAAAAGGACTATGCGAAAAAATGTTTATTCATTAGGCGTGTTTTCATATAGTTGAAGTCAAGGAAAGTGATTAATACTAGATACTCTAGTAAAAACCCAAACATCTTAGTTCAAAGCTTTTCATTATTATCCTACTGATATGAAATTATCTTACTATAAAATTTAATGCAAAATACACAGTTTAAGTATATCATAAATATTGAAAACAACATTTGCAAATATAGTCAATGAAATGAAAATGGCCTATAACATGATCTAATGAAAACTAAATTTATAGTTTATTTAATATAGAATAATTATAGGTTTGTTATTAGATTCTCTACAGAAATGACTTTTTCTCATCTTTATTTTTTAATAGTTTGAATGACATATCTATTTATATAATATTAAATATAACTATTAAATGAAGTATTATAAATTTAACACATTTATTTATTCATCAAATATAATATTGACAGCCTATTATGTTCCAAGTATTATATAGTGATAATTTAGAAAATGATATGTTGATAATTACCATGTAGTATAGATGTATTTTATAGCATTCCAAGAATTTTCATGTACAGTGTCTTATTTGAGTCTCAGAAAAAAAATGGATTTCTTAAAAAAACTTCTGGTACTCAAATCTATGATTCTTTTCTCTAGCACATAATGCAGACTTTCCATTAAAAACACAAAAGTTTCTAGAACATTTCATCTATCTAATCTAGCTGGACAATATTATTTAGATCATAATTTCTTCTTTCACTTGGCTAAACAATAAGTTTTAAAAACTTAAAAACAACAAGTTTTATAGATTTGAGAAAGGGTAGAGCTAAATAATATCACCCTGAGTAGTTGGGTTTGAGTTAATTGCAAAATCCATCTTCTACTGTATTCTATGGTATCATAAAAGTTTCGTTAGGTGAAAAAAAAGATAAGAAAAATAATTTTATAGTTCATTTACTGTTTCAATATCCATAGCACCACTAGTAGAAAGAATAGTAGCTTGAAATCAGGTGGCCTGAATTTGAGTTCTCCGACACTTACCAGTCATAGTACTAAGCAAGTCACTTAACCAGTTTCCACCTCTGTGAAAAAGGTTTTTGCTATTGATGAAAGTGGTGATGATGATGGGCTAATGATTATTGAGAGCTTACTTTCTGAAATCCTTCACCTTGATCTTAAAATGTATTCTATTTAATAAAACTTATTTCATCATGAGGTTGTGAGGATATCTATCATATACACATGTAAGTATATTTTTACATCCATAGAGCCAATGTCACTACATTCAAAGATGAGGTAAAAAAAAAAAGGTATTCATTTCTAAAATGTATATGGAAATGAAAAAAGTCCACAATAGCAAACAAAATATTAAAAGAGAATAGCAAAGTTGGAAGACTAACACCCAACTTCAAGACTTATTTTAAAGCCACAGTCATCAGGATGGTGAGTTATTGGTGAAATAGACATAGATCCACATAACTGTAGTCAACTGATCTTTAACAAAGGAGCACAATAATACAATGGAGCAAAAACAGTCTTTTCAACAAATGGTGTTGGAACAACTGTACGTGCATATACAAAAGAAATGAATGTAGATAAGAGAGATTACACCCTTCCTAAAAATCAACTCAAGATGAATCATATATCTAAATGTAAAATTTTAAATTATAAAACTCCTAGAAGATAATATAGGAGAAAGCCTAGATGGCCTTGGGTGTAATAATGACTTTTTTAGATACAACACCAAAGGCACAATTTATGAAAGAAACAATTTGGTAAGCCGAACTGCATTAAAATTTAAGTCTTCTGTTCTGAGAAAGAACTGTCAAGAGAATGAGAACACAAGCCACGTATAGTGAGAAGATATTTGCAAAGACACATTCAAAAGAAATACTGACCTTCTTTCCCTAATAAAGTACTCTTTCAATATATACAAACAGTATTCACAACACAATAATAAGAAAATGAACAACCTAATTAAAAAATGGGGAAAAGACGTGAGCAGAAGTCTCATGAAAAAGGATATACAGATGGCATAACATCATATCAAAGGATACTCCACATCATATGTCAGTAAGGCACTAGATATTACAACAACAATGAGATATATCACTACACACCTCTTAAAATGGCCAAAATCTGGATTACTGATAACACCATATGCTGAAGCAACAGGGACTCTAATTCGTTGCTGGTGAGAATGCAAAATGGTACAGCCACCTTGGAAGACGATTTGATTGTTTCTTACAAAACTAAGCATATTTTTTACCATGTGATCCAGCAATCATGCTCCTTGATGTTTACTCAAAGGAGCTAAAAATGTAGGTTCACACAAAAACCTGTTCAGGAATTTTATAGAAGTTTTATTTATAACTGTCCAAACTTGGACAACTTGAAGGAACCATGATGTCCTTCAGCAGGTGAGTGGATAAATAAACTGTGGTGCATCCAGGCAATGGAGTATTATTCAGCGCGCGCACACACACACACACACACACACACACACACACACACAGATTTATCAAGCCATGAAAAGACATGGAGGAACCTTCAATGCACATTCCTAAGTGAAAGAAGCCCATGTGAAAAGACTACATACAGTGTGATTCTGAATATTTGATTTTTGGAAATGTAAAACTATGGAGACAGTAAAAGATCAGCAAATACTAGAAGCAGGGAGTGTGTTGTGGTGAACAATGAATAGGTCAAAGACAGAGGATTTTTAGAGCAGTGAAAATATTGATTTTGGGGGGAGGCTATGCATGTGTGAGTAGAAGGGATTACGGGAAAAAGTGTACCTCTTGGTCAGTTTTGCTGTGAAACTAACACTACTCTGAAAGATAAAGTCTTTTTTAAAAGTTCATGCTGGCTACAGTGTATAAAATGAAAACAAGGATTTAATACTAGAAAACAATTAAGAAACTACTGCACTGGTCAGAAGGAGAATTAACCAAGGCTTGAATTAAAGTTGTGACAGTGGAAGTAAAGAATCTATTTTAGGGACGCCTGGGTGGCTCAGTGGTTGAGCATCTGCCTTTGGCTCAGGGAGTGATCCTGGGGTCCCAGGATTGAGCCCCCACATCGGGCTCCCTTCATGGAGTCTGCCTTTCTCTCTGCCTGTCTCTGCCTCTCTCCCTGTGTCGCTCATGAATGAATGAATGAATGAATGAATAAATAAATAAATTTTTTTTAAAAAAAGAATAAAAGAATATATTTTAAAAATCTGTTGGAAGTAGAGTGAATGGGGCTTTTTGCAGAAATATCAAATATAATGCTTCAGCATTTGTTAAGTAGGCAGTTGGATATGTCTGGCTCAGGCACAAGAGTGTCAACATATAGATCCGTGGTTCACAGCAAACATTATATTGCCATCCTAGAGTGTTTGGAAATTTTATGGAAGCGTGTCTTGGATGTCACAATGATCGGGAGGTGCTACTGAAATTTGTTTGGCAATGGCTGGGAAAGCTCGATGATCTGCAGTGGGTCTGACAGTATGGCAAAACGAATTATTATCCCATGTCCTGCATAACTTTTCAGTGTTCCCTTCAACTAAACACCCTAAAAAGATAAATTTGTAGTAATTAAGTACATGATAATCTGAATCTTTATATACATATAAAGAAACACAAAAGGCCCAGTAATTAATGAGCTTGTTAGGGAGAGGGGAAATTTACATAAATACAGTATTTGAAAATCACAGAATAAGTTACTTATCTGTCTACTCAATGCTTTATCTTATTTTCAGGCATATATCTGATGGCAAAGGGTTTCAATGCTGCAGTGCAGCAATTTAAGATCAATGAGACCAATTTCATCTATGTAACAGATGATTGAATATTACGTGAGTGCAGTTGTATTAAGGAATTTAGTTAATAAAAGTTTTTTCAAAGAGAATTCATATCACTGCCAAGATAAGAAATCTCCTATAGCAAAAATTACATGTGGAAGTGTTATATTTGTTTTTGGTTTTCTAGTCTTTTCCAGCTTTGCTGTGATTCTGTCCCCAGAGGTCTAACATACACGTTCTCTATTGCCTCTTATATTACTGCTTCTTTTTCCAATTTTTCCTCTAGTCCCTTTTGCCTATTGAAGTAGAGCTTGGGGTTTGTTTGTTTGTTTGTTTTTTAGTACTAGAGACAAAATGTATGCTGCCATTTGTGGTGGAATTTCAAGATAGAAAATATATTTGAGATCTTGAGATACTTTATCACTACCTCATTTCATGCAATAACAAAAGAATTATTTTGATACTATACTTAGAAAAAAAGCACAGCTTCTTTATAGAATATCAAACTATCTTATTGCTTTCATTTCAACAGTCTGAAATTTATCTTGGCCAGTGCTCTTACTTCTGTTGGGCTTATTTCCCTCTTCTTATCGTATACAGATGAATTGTGTTTATTATAACTTATTCTAAACTAGTTTTTACTCTCATGCCCATTTCTACCTCACTATATTTTTATTTTCTTTTGCTTCTTACATGGAATGGGTTCTGATTTTCTCAATCTACCTAAATTCAAATATATTTATTATAAATAGACATGAGTATCACCTACGTTGTGTCCTCTAAAAAAGACATTCTTAAACATTTACATGTTAGAGTGAATTATTTTATTTTATATTAATTTCCTTTTATTTTTCCTGTATCCTTGAGTTAGTATATCAATTTTTTTTCTAATCGTGTCTGGGTCATTTATATTATCTATAAATTTTATGGGAATAGTAGAGAAGGCAATGTTACATAATACTTTATCATATAGAAAGTATAGGTCCAGTAGGAATAAGATCCACTGATATAAATGTCATGTCACATTACTAGATAAGATCATCCAGGAAATGGCATAGCCAGAGAAAGGAGAAGGCCTGGAACACTGCTCTAAGACATGCTAACATAGATTTCAGGTAGAAGAGGACCAGCAAAAGCAATGGGGAGGAGTAGCCAGTGAGATAAGGAAAAAATAGGAGATGCCGGTGTCATGGAAGCCAAGAGAAAGGAGTGTCTCAAAAAGGAAACTGAGTTTGCTTTGTTAAAAGTTGCTGTGAAGTCAAAGGTGGAAAAGCGTTCTTAGGATTTGGCAAAATGGTGGCTATTGACCTTAAGAGCAGTTTCAAAGGAAATGTGGAAAAGCCAGATTAGACTCATTTGAACAGTTAATTGCAGGTAGATGCAAAGAAAAAAAAAATTCTTATAATGAAAATCCTAGTGAGGATTTTATTTATTTTATTTATTTTTTATTTTTTTTTAAATTTTTAATTTTTATTTATTTATGATAGTCACAGAGAGAGAGAGAGGCAGAGACACAGGCAGAGGGAGAAGCAGGCTCCATGCACCGGGAGCCCGATGTGGGATTCGATCCCAGGTCTCCAGGATCGCGCCCTGGGCCAAAGGCAGGCTCCAAACCGCTGCGCCACCCAGGGATCCCCCTAGTGAGGATTTCAGAACAAGGGTAAAATTTTTTAGGATAAGAGATATTAGAACTAGGTGAAAAATGATTACATTTTAGCAGCTGAGTCTTCTGATTATTTTGATTATAAAGGACAATATGTTTGTTACATGTGCTCACTAAAATTTTTAAGATAATACAATTTTAAATTCTGGTAAAATAGGAATAAATATTAAAATGGAAAACTTGGAATTGAAATAAGAAAAAATAATCCCTGATACTTAGAAAGTCCTCAGAATATACTTTTAAATGAATACATAGGTCATTTGTAAATGATTAATGTTCTTGGAAAGCACGTAAATCCTATGATTAATGTTCTTGGAAAGCATGTAAATCCTAAAGCTACCTTAAGAAATAAAGATATTTCTAGACTTGCTGTTGGGACTGTATTTATCCTTACTATTTAAAAGAAAGAAAATAAAGTCTCCCGCACTTTTTTTCCCCAAAGAACAAGTAGGGACTTGGTGAATATTTGGGCATCTATATAAATATCATAGTTTAAATATTAAAATTACATAGAAATAGAAAATCATCTATTTAAAACTGGAAGTGAGAAAAATAGCTAGTGACATTCCATGTGTTTTGGAGCACTTCACTAACATTTTGTGCAAAACATTTTAAGTTCTTATTATAACAGTATAAAATATATAATTCCAGTAGAATTTTTGCCCAATGCAATTTTTGGTTTAACAGAATAACTCAAAATACAATGATAAAAACGGTCTTTCCTGGCAAAGCAATTTCTGTTGATCATCATAATGCAGCTTCAGAGAGAATGGCTTTCTAAGACACATGTGTGCTGGAAGTTATTTTATTATATAAAGCCAGGTTGGCCTAGAAAATGAAGGCTCAACTAAAAATTGATTGGAGGGGGGAGCTTCTCTAACTGCTTTTGTAATATTTTGGAGATAATAATTCAAAAGCTGACTTAGTAAGGAGATATATAAGTAGTTAAATAGGTAAATCTCTAAGAACAGAAGGGCTTCCCGTAAATGCTAATTATCGAGATACATATATCACAAGTCACTTATCCTAATATAAAGTAGCTTATCAATAGAGCCTGTAGTCAGATCACACTGAAACACTTGTGCCTGATTTCAAATTGTTTGTGTCTCTTATTTTGGCTTCATCATATTTACATCTGCCTGGGGGTTGGGGTGGTGGTGAAAATTGAGCTGGATTCATGATTCTACTAAAACTATGAGTATTGCATTATTATGAGAAGAACTTTAATATAAATGACACTAAAGGTCGTTCAATCAAAATCATAGAATCAGTTTACTATTTGCCACACACTCCCCAGGAATTCTCCACATAGAAATGACCAATTTATTTCTAAGAGAAATTTGACTTCTGCTGTGTCTTAGTCCAATGAACTATTAAAGGTATAATTATTTTTGTGAAGAAAATTATGAACTCAAACATAGGGGGAAATTTTCAATGCCTAATTTGAAAAACTGTAATAAAAAAGATAAATTTTGTAATAAGAGTAATTACCACTCTATTCTGTGTAGATCCTATAATAATAATAATTCAATTTTGTTCTTTGCTAAAGTTGCCACACTTAAAAAAAAACATTTCCTAAAATGTCCTCTCTTCTAATATTGACATTTCATATATCTCTCTTCCCATCGTTGGGATCACAGAGAAGTCTTCCATCATTAGACATTCCTTGATCTTAAATTCCCTGTCTCTCTCTCTCGAAGAGTTACTCTATACTCTGGCACATAATGTAAAGTTCTTAATTTCAAAATCTCACATAATTTAAAATAAACTAGTTCCTTTTTCCTTAGCAATTTTTGAATTTCAACTTTTTGAAGTTTAAGTTTGCTTATAATGAGTAATAGCTGAACTTGTGAATATTCAAGAATATAATCCATTCTATCTAGGATGCTAAATTATTTATAAATTTATTGTAAACAATGCATTGGTTTCTTTTCTGTAAATCATCAAATGTCTGGGATAGAAGCACATTGCCCCCTGTTCCTTATGCTAGTGTTTGCAGTTTATTTTTAGATATTCAAGTTCAGTCCTCAGGGATAACTTTTTGATATTCTATGTTTGAAAAAGTGATGATTTTTTTCTATCAGTAAAAATGAAATTTAATCATCATTCAGTTTGTAATTTTTCCTAGCAACTTCTACTGTTTTTATAAATTATAGTTGGGCACTCTGTGAATCCAGGTCTATATAGCACTTGGAAAGACATAAATCACATGCTCAATCTCCTCACTTGATGGATGAAAAAACTAAGGTTCTGACAGGTGAAATTATTTCTTCAGGATCATAAAACTAGTTAATAGAAGGGGAATGGTTCAAAATTAATTTCCAAAAAGAATGTTTCATCACCTGAAAAAAAAATCCCTGAAAATTTGTTAAGTGAAATAAAAACATTTTAAAATGGAAAGGCATTTCATTGTAGATACATAAACTATTTAGAAAGTAGAATTATCATTATTTCAAACACACACACATATATAAGCTTGACATTTTCTCTTTTTTAAAAAAGATTTGAGAGAGAGAGAGAGGGGGGGGGCAGAGGGAAAGAATCTCAAGCAGACCCTCTGTTGAGTGTTGAGCTGAACTCAAGGCTCTATCCCACAACCCCAAGATGATGACCTGAGCCAAAACTAAGAGTCAGATGCTAACTGATTGAGCCACCCAGGCACCCCATAAGCTTGAAATTTTCATTCTTTTCCTTCTAAAATTTGATAGGAGCAGTAGGCTATTTGTGTTCTTAGATATGCCTTTGGCTATTTCTGCAGCAGGATCATTACATAATGATCTCACTCCAACTGTGATCAAATGAATGATCTTTGTACACTTGTACTGCACTTGGAAAATATGTTTATACTGGGTTGCTATGTTGCAGGACATTGATGACAAGTCTAGATGAAACTCAGAATAGCACTTTAATGGATTTGCTGAGGGCTATGAAAAAGTAGCCTTGAATTAAATAAAATATAGTTTTGGTCTTACTGTGAATCAAGAAAAAAAAATTGTCATATGGGTGCTCGTAGCTTAATTTAGTCTAAAAAAGAATAAATCTCTAGGCACCGTCTGTATTATAAAATCCAACTACTACCTCTTCATTTTCATATGACGTAAATAATTTTGTTCTATGGAATAAATGGTTTAGTACACGTGTATTTCAAGTCTTGCTAGAGTATGTCAGCAATGCTCTTAAATGTGGAATTTCATAGACCACTAACAAAGCTGTGATTTAGTCTTTAATAATGGTGTAACATAAATTGAATTCATCTGGTTGCTGGGTGGCTCAGTGCAGGCTTATATAGTTTCAGTATTCGGTGAGTAGCTATGTGAATTTTATTCAGCAAATGATCTCTGGGATGCAGAGTGGTCTCCATTATGGACGTAGCATAAATCTGATAGCTACTGGTCTAAGGGCAGAATCAGCAATGAAATATATATATCAAGCCCTAAATCACTTTTTGAAATAAAATGTTGGAGGTTTTCAGGTTTATTCATGACTGGGAAATTTTAATGTATTAAGTTCAATGGACGAAGTGTGAATGGAGTAATAGCAAGCTACATTACAGATGCATTTTCAACAATCAACGGTTTGAAAGAAAAACAGGAAACTAATGCTGGTCTACTGCTGATGTATATCTTTTTCTTTTTTCAAATAACAAAGATTGCAGTCAGTTTATTTGACCTTTTATGTTTTATGTAAGACCACACCTCTTAACTGCCTTTGAGTTTTACTCAAAGATTTTGTATTGTCCTACCCAACATTTCCACATATACCATACTAATTTGATGGCTTGATTTACTGTATTTCCAGAACTCCTGATTGCTTTTGTTATCTAGACCTTAAATATAAACATCATTATCATTTTAATTATGAGTTTATTGCTAGATACGGGGAACATACATTTAAAGCCATGCAAAAACTACATTATTTAACGGTACCTAATAATTCTTAGGTGGAAATATAGACTATATCTTACCACTCTAGTCTTTTGACAAAAGGTTAAAAAATAACTTTAAAACTTTCCTGCCATTTTCTTCAATTGCATTTGAACATTTATTAAAACCACAAACTAATCTTTTTTTAAGAGTAACTTTGATAAAGTAGATAATATGAATGCCAATGTTTATCAAATGTGCCTGTTTCTAATCTTGGTTTGATTTATCTATAACGTACTCTCCTTAGAGACCATCACCAGTAGTGGTTACCCAATGCCCTTTATACTTTGTAATTTGTAATCCTATGTAATTAAATGTGACATTAAGTCATCATATTATCCCATCTTCACATCAGTGATGCCTGGTAAAAATTGACATTTTATATAAATAGTTTAAAATCTTTGCCTTTTCCATGTAATTTTCATTCAAACTTTTGTTAGGTTTTCCCATATATCAAATGTGAAATGTAATGAGTAACTTAAGCTTGTCTAGTTTAATTTCTTTTTAATTAAATTAAATTAAATTAATTTATTTATTAAGAGAGAACCAGTGAGGGGAAGGGCAGAAAGAGAGAGAGAGGGAGAGAAAATCTCAAGCAGGCACTACACTAAACATGGAATCTGACATGGGTTCAAACTCATGACACTGAGATCATGACTTGAGCCAAAACCAAGAGTCAGACACCTATGTGACTGAGCCATCCAAGTGCCCCTAGTTTAATTTCTAAGTATAGATATGTAAAAATATATGGAAATATATGGAAGAATAAATATATGTATAATTAGCAATATTAAATATAGGTAAAACTGCAATATATTTTTTATATTTTTGCTTCATTTATTTAACATATCACTTTGAATAGACATTCTCAAATGTAAATAAATTAAACTAACTTTACAAAACCAAACATTCATGCTGCATTACTAAGCTTATAGACTTGATCATTTGTTCCAAATATGACTATAATGTTATGAGCTTAACCAATAGTTTCTTGGAGAGTTAGAAAGGACTCCAATCATTAGCCTCCCTCCTAATTCAGAATGTCCTGTCCTAAGGAAGATTATCTATTTTCTTTATGCATATACTGAATATATTTATCTCAGTTTTCACATAAGAACTTTGGGGATAATCAAGAGTAGTTATTATACCCGTCCCAAATATTTATTTAAGGTTGAACAATTCTGATTCTTTAAGCCTTCCTTCATGCATTCTAGTCATCTTTCTCTAGATAACTATAGTTTAAATTATATTTCAAAATCCTTTAGAGGCCATATTGTAGATTAATATATTTATCATTTTCTTCTAGCTATAGAATAAAGCTCTTCTTTTCATTGAACACCTTGTTAAAGTAATTGAATTTTTTCATCCCTATTGTGTGAAAAACCAATGCTCCTAAAACACTTAAATCTCAGTGTGGCAAGACACTCACATTATTTGGTGTCATAGCAGATGTATATCTCCCTTGTCACTTACTCAAGGGAATATAATGAAGGTGTGGAATAGTGAAAAAGATCACCAAAATTATTTAGCTTATTTTTCTACCCATTAAAAATCAAATGAGATCTCAATTAATGTCTGAATGCATGTGTTCTATTAAATGGGATACCCTGAGAAGCTGTTATTAAAACAATGAATTTGGACCACAGTGTTTGTATCCTTTGGGTAAATATCTAGTAGTGCAATTGCTGGGCTGCAGGGTAAGTTCTATTTTTAACTTCTTGAGGAACCACCATACTGTTATCCAGAGTGGCTATATCAGCTTGCATTCCCAACCAGAATTCCCCTTTCTCCACATCCTTGTCAACATTTGTTATTTGCTGACTTGTTAATTTTTTTCTGACTGGTGTGAGGAGGTATCTCATTGTGGTTTTGATTTTTATTTCCCTGATGCTAAATGATGTTGAGTATTTTTCATTTGTCAGTTGGCCATTTGTATGTCTTTTGGATAAATGTCTGTTCATGTCTTCTGGCCATTTCTTGACTGGATTATTGAATGTATAAAGAAAATATCACACACACACACACACACACACACACACACACAAACACACACACACTGGAATATTATTCCGCCATCAAAAAGGATGAAATCTTACCATTTACAATGACATAGATGGACGTAGAGTATATTATGCTAAGTGAAATAAACCAATCAGAAAAAGACAAATATCATATTATTTTCACTCATATGTGGAATTTAAGAAATAAAACAGAAGATCACAGGGGAAGGGAGGGAAAAATAAAATAAGATGAAATCAGAAAGGGAGATAAACCATAAGAGACTCTTAACTATAGGAAACAAACTGGGAGGGTTTTGGGAGGGGAAATAGGTGGGGGGATGGGGTAAATGAGTGATGGGCATTAAGGAGGGCATGTGGTGTAATAAGCACTGGGTATTATATGCAACAAATGAAAACTGAATTCTACATCTGAAACTAATGATACATTATATGTTAACTAATTGAATTTAAGTAAGTTAAAAAATAAAATATAAACAATATAAAATAAAGCAATAAAAATAAAACAATTTACTCATTATTTAAAACAAAATCAAAATGCTTCCAATGGTATATGTGTTCCTTCTCCCAATTTTAGTGAGGTAGTTTCTGTATATTTTTTGTACTTCTCCATGAAAAAAATTATCTTCCGACTACTTCCCGTACTGCTTTGAAAAACAGGATGTGTTAACACCCTATTGCTCCTCAAGGTGCCCTTTCAAACTGGATTCCAGTATAATACAAACAAAAAGAGAGGGGGGACACCCTTTTTTAAATGGATTTCTCTGAATCTACATTTTCAAGCTTATATGATTATTTCTATCTCATGGTTTGTATTAATATTTAACTTAACACCTAATTCATTATTTTACCTTCTACTGTGTCTATCCTCTGACACTGATTTTGGATAGTGTTCAATATACATATGAAATACCTAGCTGAAGGTTAATGAGGATTAATTAAAAACGTTTTATTTTTCCTTTGAAAATCTCATGAAAAGGGCTCTGGGGGGGAGGGGCAGTAGGTTAAGTGTATGACTTTTGATTTCAGCTCAGATCATGATCTCAGGGTCATGAGATGGAGCCTTCCTTTGGGCTCCATGCCCAGTGCAGACATTGCTTGGTATTCTCTCTCTCCCTCTATCACTCCTCTCATGTTTGCTCCATTTTCCTTTCTCTCTGTCTCTCTCATAAGTAAATAAATAAATAAATAAAATCTTCTTTAAAAATCTCACTAAAATAAAAATAAAGGGAATTTTAATGTGGGAACACATAAGAACAAAGATAATGGGACTAGAGACAAACATAACTACATTTTGAAAGACATATGGACAAATTACAATGAATATAGCAATATGGGGAAATTGCATTCTAGATCTGTGGTGGAAAAGCCAAGAAACAGTCTATATTGCAGAATAACTCAAAAATTCTGAATTCATGATACCAGTCTTTCATAGAAGGATAAGGTAGACTAAAATGAGGATGATTAGTAGAAAACTTTAAGAAAGAGTTAAAACTATATAGCCATTAGAATAGTTAAAATTATAAATACAGGTAACACTAAATACAGGAAAGGATTTACATATAACACATGTAAATAACACATATAAAATGGTATAAGCACTTTGGAAAACTGACAGTTTCTTAGAAATGGAAGCATACACTTAGATATTTATCCAAGAGAAATGAAAAGGTCTTGGACATAAATATTCACAGAGCTTTATTCATAGTGTCCAAAACCTAAAAATAATTTGTGTCCATCAGTAGGAGAATGGATAAACTAAAGGAGGTATTTTTTCCTAATTTTTATTTAAATTCTAGTTAGTTAACATGCAGTGCAACATTGGTTTTAGGGGTAGAATTCAGTAATTCACTTACATACAACACCCAGTGCTCATCATATCAAGTGACCTCCTTAATACCCATCCCTATCTAGCCCAACTCTGACCCAATTATCTCCACCACCCCTTGGTTTGTTCTCTATCTTTAAGAGTCTCTAATGGTTTGCTTCCCTCTCTCTTTTTTTCCCACCTCCCATATGTTCATCTACTTTGTTTCTTAAATTCCACATATGAGTGGAATTATATGGTATTTGTCTTTCTCTGACCTATTTTGCTTAGCATAATACACTCCAGGACCATCCATGTCTTTGCGAATGGCAAGATTTCATTCTTTTTGATGGCCAACTAATATATATGTGTGTGTGTGTGTATATATATATATATATATATATATATATATATATATACCATATTATCTTTATCCATTCATCTGTTGATGGACATATGAGCTCTCTCCATAGTTTTTCTATTATTGATAATGCTGCTATAAACATCAGGGTGCAGGTACCCCTTCAAATTTGTATTTTTTTAATTCTTTAGGTAAAGACCTACTAGTACAAATGCTGGGTCACAGAATAGTTCAATTTTAACTTTTTGAAGAACCTCCATACTGTTCTCCAGAGCGGCTGTACCAGCTTGCATTCTCACCAATAGTGCAAGAGGGTTTCCCTTTCTCTGCACCTTCACCAGCACCTGTTGCTTCTTGTATCATTAATTTTAGCTATAGGTGTGAAATGGTATCTCATCGTGGTTTTGATTTGTATTTCCCTGATGGTGAGTGATGTTGAGCATCTTTTCATGTGTCTGTTAACCATCTAGATATATTTTCTGGAAAAGTGTCTATTCATGTCTTCTGCCCATTTTTTAACTGGATTATTTGTTTTGTGGGTGCTGAGTTTAATATGTTGTTTATAGCATTCAGATACTAACCCTTTATCAGATATGTCATTTGGAAATATCTTTAAATGAGGTACATTTATATAATAGAATATTACTTTACACTGAAAGGGAAAAACCCACTATAAATAAAGAACATTGGTGAATCTCAGAATCATTACGCTGAAAAGAAAAGAAGCAAGAGACAAAAGGCTACAAACCATATATCATTCATATAAATTGCAAAATAATCTAAAGTAGTTGTCTGAGCCAAGGGCTGAAGAGGGATTGACTGCAGAGTGCCATGAGGAATCTTTCATAAATGACAAATATATCGTGCATCACGATTGTGGTGGTGAGATCATGAATGAATGCTACTTTCAAAACTCATTGGATTATACACTTTAGACAAATGCAGTTCCTCATATGTCCATTATTTCTCAGTACAATAGATAAGAAAGAGTAATTTTAAAAAGAACGAAACAATTAGAACCTCAGATCTTCTTAATCATTGCATGTTGCCAAAGGACTTATTTCCCTTAGTGTCAGCAAAAGACTGAAGGTCTCTGGACAGGGAGGTACTAGGCACATTTGATGGTGGGGTATTCTTCTGAACATAGAATAATTAAACAAACATTTACAATGATGAATACTAATCCCCTAGCTTTTTCCTATTTTAGCTTCCAGAATGACAGCAGCCAGGACTACATTCTTTAGGCAGGGTTTTAGAAGATTATTATATATGGGGAATCCACTCAGTGAGGAATAATATACTGGATTAACAATATACCGTTGTTCCTGAACCAAAGGGAACAATAAATGAGTATACTTACATTCCCCTCCCCCAAAAGGAAATGATATAACTTATAATGAAGGTCACTGTCACAAGCCTCATCTAGGGACTGACTCAGGGTTTCCAATCAGCTTTTAATATTAGGAGACACTCAAAAATCACTAGACATCTAAAGAAGCCTCCAACATAAAAGAAGTTGCTCAAATAAACAAAGACAGAAATTTTTGAAAATATTCTGCATGGAAAAAGATTGAAATATTTTATTGCTATCAGAGAAATAAGATTTTTTATTTCTACATTTTTTGGATTATTTTTAAATTTGTTTAGAAATAAGATCATTTTCATGAGAAAAAAACAAAGGTACTCTAAAAAGATTGAGCAAAATTGAAAAATTCTGTAGAAATTTTTAAAAATAAAATTGAGGAGATCTCCCACAAAGCAGAAAAATTGAAATACGAAAAATAAAAAGAGATGGATAATTAAAAAGAAAATTAAAAAATGAGAGTAACAGTCAAGGAGGTACAACATCCAAATAATAGAAGTGTCTGAACAAGAGCATAATAAAAACTGATGGGAGAAACCTATCAATTAAATAATTCATGAATGTTTTTCATAACTGAAGGATATTAATCATCTGAATGAAAACAGCCCACTGTGTGCTCAGCAAAATAGATAAAAAGCTTACCCATATCAAGGCACATTAACATGACATTTTAGAATACTGGGGGCAAAGATAAGATTTTTCAAGCTTTTAAGGAGATAAAAAAATAAATAAGTAAATGGGTCACATGAAAAAGATCCAGTATTAGAAAGGCTTCAGGCTGCTTAAGAACAACTCTGGAAGATAGACAATGGAACAACGTCTACAAGATTCTCTGGGGAAATTATTTCAAACCTAGGGCTTGATACCCAGCCAAACCATAAATCAAGGGTGACGGTACAGATATGCAACGTCTCCGGGATAATCTATCTTGCAGTCCTTCTCAAGAAGCTGCTATCAGATGTGGTTCATTAAAACGAGGGTATGCATCAATGAAGATAGAGGCATGGGATATGGAAAGTACAGAGGGAAAGTAAAGGGTATCTTTGGGGTCATGATAAAGTAGAAATTCCAGGCAGAGAACAAACAGCCCAGCCCCATCATGGCAGATATCTGAACTACAGAACTGTGAGCTAATAAATGAGCATTGTTTTGAAAGGCTAAGTTTGTGATAATTTTTGTGTGTATTAGTAGAAAACCAGTACCATAGCATTCCATTCTCTCTACTTTATTCTCAAGTTTATCAACTGTCCCTCTGTGTTGTGTTTTCATGTTTAAATCCTATGTCTCCCTCCGTAAGCTCCTCTTTCATTGCCCTGCAACTTATATTTTGATATATCGAAAGCAAATGAAGAAAGCCAGTAAAATCATTGTGTTACCATATTCTATCAGTCTATTATTGTGTCTTAATTTTACTATCAGGTTTCTCGTGAAAATAAGCTGCAATTGCTATCAATATTTTCTCCTAAATTCTGAAAACTACAGAGCCAAAGGCCTGAGGAGCACAAGCAGTATTTTAATTAGCAAGTCTTACTCTCTTTCTTCACTTTTTCTGTTTCTCTGCAACGTTAATTACTAGTTGACTTCTCTGTTCATCTTATCCTATATGATTTTCTCTGCATTTCTGTCGACATGGAAATTTATTTCCAGCAAACAATCTTTCAAAAATGACCAAATAAAAACACTTTGTCATATATAAGAAAACCAAGACATAACAAAGACAAAAACCAGAGAATTCATTGCTAGCAGACAAAAACTATAATAAGTGTTAAAAGATATTTTTAGACAGAAAGAATATGATATCTTTGAAGAATTGAAAATGTATATTTTTTTTGAAAATGTAGATTCAATAAAGGAATTAAGAGCATTGGAAATTAAGAATGTAGGTAAGTATAAAAGAGATTTCTTTTCATTATCTTTAATAACTTTAATAAATGTTTAAAGCAAAACTAGGAACAATATGTTGAAGAGTTTATAATATGTGTAATAGTAAAATATATCACAAAAATAGTACAAAGGAGAAGAAGAAAGGAATGGAAACAAACAAAAATTTTACATATGAAGTGGGGTAAAATGACCAAAATGAAAAAAAAAAAACTGTAAGGAAGAATACAGAGCAACTGGAACTCTCATATAGTTCATAGAAATGCAAAATTCAATTACCATTTTGGAAATATTTTGACAGTTTTTTCATAAAATAAAACATTCATTTACCTTATAACCCAGCAATTCCATTTTAAGACATTTACCAAAGAGAATAGAAATATATATCTGCACAAGAATCTTTAAGCAAATTTTTAGGGTAACTTTGTTCATAATAACCCCAAACTGAAAACATAAATATCCATCAGTTAGTGAATAGATAAACAAGTGGTGGCACATCCATATAATGGACTCCCACTCAGCAATGTGATACAAACAAGTGATACATGCAACAACAAATGGGTTTCAAAAGCATTGTACTCACTGAAAGAAGTCAAGCATAAAAGGCTACATACAGTATGGTTCCATTTATATGACATTCTGGAAAATTCTAGTAGAAAACTCTACAAACAGAAAACAGATTAAGGAGCTGGAGATAAGGGAACAGAGTATTAACTGTAAGGATTGAAATGTTGGGGTAATAGAAATGTTCTATATTTTAATAGGAGTAAATATTTGTCAAAGTTCGTTGAATTGTATATTTTTGAAAGGTGAATTTTATCGTATATAAATTTATCTCAAAAAACTTGACTTTTAAAATTATTTTATATATTCAGAAAGTTCACAATTCCACTGTTACAAATTGGGCCAATACCTGTGACCATATTAGCATTATTACTCTGGTTTGTCTAAATTTGTTACTAAAATTAAAAATGCAAAATCTTTAAATGAAAAAGTGTTCAGAAAATTTGCTTTTCTTAGAATTTTCTGAAGAGGAATTATCTGTGCTGTCAAAAGTGTCATATGCTGGAGAGGCCTGGGTGGCTCGGCAGTTGAGTGTCCGTCTTTGGCTCAGGGTGTGACCCCCGGATCCGGGATCAAGTCCCACATTGGGCTCCCCACAGGGAGCCTGCTTCTCCCTCGGCCTGTGTCTCTACCTCTCTCTCTCTCACTCTCTGTCTCTCATGAATAAATAAATCTTTTTAAAAAAGTGTCATATGCTGACATTATTACTAATATTGAACAAAGTGCCATACAAAATCTATGGTTTTGTCTTTAGAGTTCTAAACTCCAACACCTTTTCAAATATTGTGATTTTTTAAATATATTTTTCAAAATACTTTAAGATGTAGATTTTTAAAATTTAAGATTACATATATGATATATATAAATATATATTTAATTTATATAATTTAATAATATATATTTAATAATAAGATAATGGCTTACTTCTCTCATATAAATTTCAGCTTTAGGTCTCCCCAGCTTTGAAGTATTTCCATCTCATCCAATTTCATAGTAGTTTAAAATTATATCTTATTCACTTTCATCCCACTCTCCACTTATAATTTATGTCCATTTTAAATGTAAAAACTGAATTTTAACTTTTATATTAACTTTTTGATGGTGATACTCAGTTGAACTCAATTTTTATTTAAAGATGTATTTACTTATTTGAGAGAGAGACAAAGAGAGTGAGAGAATGAACAAGAGGGAGGAGCAGAGGAAGAGGGAGAAGCAGACTCCCCAGGAAGCAGGGAGCCAGATGCGGGGCTCCATGCCAGGACCCTGAGATCATGACCTGAGCCGAAGGCAGATGCTTAACCGACTGAGCCACCCAGGTGCTCTCAATCTATTTTAAAATATATATTCCCAGTGATCTAGGGCTGCATTTTGTAGATGGAATGCTAACCACTGTGATTTTTTAAAATTATCATTATCTGGAATAGGTAATTCTGAAATAAAATGTATCCACTTACCAAACCAGCAAAACTCAAACACATTGTTTTCATGTAAACAAGCTTTTCATTAGTGTTTAGCTGTCAAATTTCCATTTGTTTTTTTCACAAAACAAGACTCTTCGGCTTGTTTCAATCATTTATACATTCAAAGGCTTCATTATTCTGTCTTTAACATGTATACCTTTTCTATACTACATTGCAGAAATATGACAATAAACTATTATCATATGTTGCTGAGTTTTCAGATCAATTGCCTCCTTGACTTGCATATTTAGTTTATGGTTAAATCCCTACATCAATTATTTCTTTGAAATAATCTTTTTATTAACATTTTTAAAATTTATAGTAACTCTTACCTTACTCTCACTTTACTGCAAAAATTATACACACACACCTTTCTAGCATTAACATCAGACACTCCTTTGTGAAGATTTAAACAAAATTAGAATCTTTAAGACAGAAAATAGATGTTTAATTAGAGAGGATTCCTGCACTTTATTAAGGCATTCTTTTTTTTTTTTTTTGCATCCTTTGTACCGTGGCAGAAAACACCATATTCTCCTGTGTCTCCATGATATTCGTTCTTTCTTTGGTCTAGAATTGTTGGATTTGGAATCTTCCTCTGGGAATTCTGTGTGTGGATAACGGTAACTGATCATGGCCTTAGCAATACAACTAGTTTTGGTGACATCTTGCTCCTCAGAATTAAGACTGTTTCCTTATAGAGCCTCTGTGGCCCCTTCATTTTGATGGCCACCCAATTTCCCCTCCTACTTCTTTATCATCCCCATCTCTCAGTATGCTGGGGTTTCTGAAGTCAGTGAGATTTTGCCTATTGCATGCCAAAGTTCTTTGCACATGGTTCTCTTATTTCTTGCTCTTAGACTGGCATTAAGACAGAAATGTGAAAAGGAAATGAAACCAGAACTCCTAAAAGGAGTGATGGTGGTTGTTTTTCTCCAACAGCTACGTTGTATTGGTTTTTTTTTTTTTCTTCCTTTTTTCATATAGTTACTTTGGCCTTGTTCTTAGTAGATGCTTTCCAAAGACATCTCTTGGAATAAATTATTTTTCATTGTTTTAGACATGTATAGATTCAAACTTCATAGCACTTCCCTTTAAATCTTCAAGTTTTATCATCTGAATTTTGAAACAGTTTATTATTTTGCATGTCACACTGAAATAGATATTCCCTTTTTAAAAAAAAATATTTTATTTATTCATGAGAGACATAGAGAGAGAGAGAGGCAGAGACACAGGGAGAGGGAGAAGCAGGCTCCATGCAGGGAGCCCGATGTGGGACTCAATCCGCGGTCTACAGGATCATGCCCTGGGCCAAAGACGGTGCTAAACTGCTGAGCCACCAGGGCTGCCCACAATATTCCCTTTTAATTAGATAAGGAGATACATTATTCTCGATGTGTCATTCATGTCTACAGGACTTTTAGTAGAAAAAATTGCAAAAACTACTTCTGTGTGAAGCAGCCTACAAAGAACTTTAAGCGGTGCCAGACTAGTTAAAAAATAAGATATGTACAAATAAAATAGCCAGGAACTAAGGGAAAATTTGGTAACAGTAAAATGAGTGCTCAGACCAGAGAAAGATTTGGGCTGCCAAATTCTTGCCATACTTATTTCACTAACCTTACTAAAACCTTTGAAAATGTAAAATTGATTCAGGACTTGAGCATTTTCTTCTTTAAAAACAAAATCTACCCGTATTGTGTAGGCCAGTCAGGAGAAACAGGTTTATTATGGCTAAGGGACAGCCACATGACTAAAACTGCTCTTTATAATCTACTGAGATTCACGATGCCTACCCTCTCAGAGGCAAAATGTGGACACAACTCATGACCCTTTTCACCAGCCACATTTCTATAATAGAAGCCCATGCCAATTAGAAGCACCAAATTAGTAGGAGGAATAACCAGAAAGGACTCAGCAAGGCATACCTAACAATTTCAAATCCATTCCCAAACTATTTTTAAAATGTTTACAAGTAATTAGGGTCCCAGTTTCACCACATTTTACTCAACAAAACTCAAGACTAAATGTTCCAATTTCCATTTACAAACAAGTATTAACAGATAATAACAGCCATTTTGCTAAATGTATAAGAATTTAGACAAAGTCTCCAATAAAAGCACTGGAGGCTTTTACTGTGAGATACCCACCAGTTTTAGAGTTTCTCTCACATTTTCAAGGACACATATGTAGCATCTATGTTCCAGGATGGGGGGGTAAGCAGTGGGGCTTTCCCGACGATTACATGAGCAGTTAAAGTTTTCCAAAGGGTCCTGGTTTAGGACGCTGTACCCTGAATTCTTTTTTCTCTTCAACATTTTGCCAGCTGTTGGCAATTTCAAATTCCAACTCTTGTAAATTCTCATCATCACTCTTTCCTCACTCTACATTTTTGGGTTATCTTTAATAATCTTCATCACTATCCCAATATCACTCCTTTTTCTATAATGGAACACAATTTTTCCCTTTCATTTCTCATGCTCAAAGCTCCTGTTTTATATTTCTTATATTTATCTATGTATCTGTGACTTTGGGTAAGTAATTTAAATTTCTGTATTGTTTTTATCATTACTAAAAAAAAAAAACCCTAAATATGTAATATCTAAATTATAAGATTTGTTAAAGATTAAGAATTTAAATGAGATAATACACTAAAAAGCACTGAGTAGAAGACTGGATATGTGTCTTGCAAGTTAAGCGATATTTTCTCAGTGTTTTCTTTCCTATTTGGTTTTAGTTTTTATTAATTAGGTTATTCTTTTTTACAATGTATGATTTAAATTTACATTTCTCATTGGTGCAAAATGAAATCAAATCAGCCATGTTGTGCTCAGGGTTCCTATTTTATATTTCTCATACTTCTTTATATGCCTGTGGCCTTATTTATTTTACCTCCAACAACTAGGAATTCCAGGAGACCAGTGTATTTAAAATAGGCTTGGTCATACCCAGGGCTGGTCAGTGGCCGCAGTCTTGGTTCCATCTGTTTCAAAAGGCCTTTGGTACAGCTGGGTGTTGCTGACCTCCCTACTTCCCAGGGGAAGAGAGAGAGTGAGGTAGTGTCTACTGTATATGTGGTATCATGGTCCAAGGAAATTTCAGTCTCCACTGCTCATACCTGGCCTATGGGATCTTCATAATCCTGGTTTTTGCTAAATCGCTATCTCAAGATTCCCTCCTCCTGCCTCAGCAATAGTTCCTAGCAACTAAGTCATTGATTCCGGCTAGTTGGGGAGAAAACGTGACCACCTCTGGTTCTATAACAGATCAAAATTTGTATCAGCCACACTGTTGTGCAGTTGCCCTTGCTTTTACTTTCATAAGAAAGAAGCAAACCGATGTGCCATGTTCATGTGTTTAGTCCCATAATTTCCAAAACTCCTTTTGAGTAAGAATAAAAGCTCAAGTATTTTTTTTTCCTCTAAAGAGGCACCATCTCATCCCATTAGTTCAAGAATACTTGGTTTCATAGATCGAATCTAAAAATATGGATGCTTGCAAAGCATAAACCTATTTATACCGGTTGAATGATGGGATGCCACTGAAAATGAAGTGGTATTGTGTAAAGTTTTTGCTGGATGGTTGTTTTATTTATTTTATTTTGCATGAAGCTTCTGAGAAGTTTGAACAGTAGCAGTTTGTGATGTGGCAGTCACTCTTTCCAACAATACTAAGAATTAGTCTTTTGTCCACACATACTGACTGCAATGCAGTCTCTGTTCTAGTACACACTGATGCTGTTGCCTATTTTCAGCTGGGTTGATGACTACATTCCAGACTCATGAAAGCTAAGCACTGCTGTTATGGTACAAACCCTGGGTTTTCCTCTTGGCTGACACTAAAAATAACCCACCAAATTTGTAATTTTCGAGATAATTTTGGCTTTGGTTTCGTAAGTGATGGCATGCATCTGGACTGTGCCTTCTAACCTTGACATTGCTTCAAGCACTATCTCTGAATACATCAACTTAGATGAGAATAAATAAATTCATTTTAAATTCTTTTGGTTTAGTAGCTATGAGGAAACAATACAAGCACAAATATTTTGAAGATTATTTTTTTGTATACATTTCACCTAACATTCATTTAATTCAAGAAATAACTCCTATAGGAGTAGACTGTACCAATTTGCTAAGGCTTACATAGTTTTTGTTATAAATCAATGCAATATTTTCTTTCTAGCTACTTTCCCTTTACATCAGACATAGAAAAAAGACGTATAGTTGGAAAGCAACTTAGGACATTATTAGGCTCTGCCAAATTTTCAAGCTTTCGTCCTTGTGGAATGCTAATTATATGCATGGAAGGGTGACCAGGCTACCTTTGCTACTCTCAGGATTCTTTGACATCTAGGAAAAGTGATTTCCAGCAGTCCGGCAGCTTCTGACCAGCAGGAGGATAGCACATTGTTGTACAAGAAAGTTGGGGCTTTTCCTGGGAAGCGGAGGAGGCAGCTGATGCAACTGGAAGCATTGCCATCTGCCCCCCTGACCACAGACTCTTACACGGATACGCTTCTACCGGGTCACGGATTTAGACTATGTAGTCATGTATTTAGACTATGTGATTAGACCTGCTGGGGACAGAAGGGAAGGGCCAGACAGTGACGGTCTCCCCCTCAAGCCCTTGCAAAAAGCTTATTCCTACTTTTGTTTGCTTGATGTTGATCCAGAACTTTTCAAGCTATCCATTTCATGCAATAGATACCTGCCATGTCATTAACAAGGAAGGTCAAGCTGTGCACAATTTCCAACTGAATTTGGAATTTCAACTTAGAGTTTGTTCTGAAGGACAGAGTGCTTTATTCTGACTACAGATTATCTATAGAAAAATGTTCAGCAAGACTGAGAACTCCCTCCCTTGAAAACTTTTGTCTCTTAATAAGCTGGTGAAAGCATAGAAGTGATCTTCCAGCATCCTATTAAGTATTTAAGTGATCTTTTTATTGTGAGTTTCTGGTAGAACAATCACAAACGTGTGAGTAGGTTTATCAGTGTTTTGTTTCGTTTTTGTTTCAAGTTATACGGTTATGAGGAACAAATCTGTGATGGGGATGAATGACCCTCCGTCAGCAACTGATCTCATCACTAAGTCAGAAAGAGATTGATTAGAAAACCTTGATGAATAAAAAAAAGAGAGAGAGAGAAAGAAAAAAAAAAAAGAAAACCTTAACGCCAAGATGAAGGTGAGATGTGGGAACAAAGGGGGGGTGAAAGAAGGCAGAGAAGACAAGGAAAAAAATATGCACAATGTGGGAAGGATCTTCCTGGTGACATTTCACTGAATAGATTCATTTTTCACAACTGACAATAATGGATAATAAGAAAAAATAACATGTGTCTTGCATTGGCTCCATGAAGAGCAGTCCAGCTAGTATGGGTTTGCTCCTTTTGTAACCTGACTAGAGAGAAAGTTTTATTCTGCACTTAAATTGGATGCATATTTCTCAGATTAACTAACAATATAAATTTGTTTGTGTTAAGAATAAGAGAGCCACCGAAACTCCTGAGAATCCGTCAGGCTTTCTTAGGCCTTCTGGACCAGATGTCTCAGCAGCAGTTACAGGCACTCCAGCACCAGTAAATGCAGAGAAAAGAGCAAATGGATGAAAATAAGCTGCACCTCCTTTTGAAGTGACTGCACTGCTCATAAACCTACAGATAAAAGGCAGTCTACTGTTTATTATAAAATGACTGGAAAAAATTCAAAGACTTCAGGGCAGTCCCTTCAAACAGGCTCAAGTATGTTTTCTCAGCACCTCCTCCCATGCCGTGGTGGGAAGCACAAAACAAAACAAAACAAAACAACCTGACCAGGAGGATCTCAGTTGTTATCTAGATAGGATCTCTGATTAAAAAGAAAATAGAAGAAAGGAAGGGAAAGGAGAAATAGAGTGGGAGAACAATAGAAGTGACAAGAGAAGAGAAAAGAATAGCAAGACATAAACCAAGTTAGGACATTTTCTCTTCTGATGACAACCAAGAGGGGAGAGGTCATTAAACTATCTCAAATCTCTCAATCAATTGAAGTTTTTCCACTGAAAATGCTCCAGTATGAAAGAGAATTCCACAGAGTATTTTTAATTAGATTACATTGCTCAAGATTGCAATCTGATTATTTTGGGGCAAAGAAAGCGGCCTGGGCTTTGCTCTTTCCGGAAACACTGGAACGGTGTGGGCTACCATGTATGGCTTTCATAACTGGGGTGTGTCACCAGCACCAGGCTCAATCAGAATATCAATGACAGAGTAATCTGATATTAGTTGCCAAATATCGTCCAACCACTCTTAGAAATTTTAATCTAATCAGAAGAATATATAAGATTCATGATTTTTTAAAAAAAATAACACCCACCAACTAATATACACAGAGGGACAAAGTTCTAGGCACTCAACTCCATAGATTCCATACACTCACCTTAAGTAATGCTCCCCCCACACCAGAAAAAAATTATGATCTTCTCCGGGCCTACAATCCTCTTCCATACTTCTTCTCCAGGTAAGGAGAAGTCCTAAAACAGAATCTGAGGCACCACTTCTTTGACGTCATTTACCAAATTCAAAGCAAAGATGTTTGCTTCTTCTGTGAGCTTCTATGTAGAGGCACTATGATAACCTGACATTTTGGCACAGGAATTCTTTTTTCAAATACCTCTCCTCTGGACTTCTTTGGGACAGGACCTATGCCTTGTTTACCTTTTTAAAAATTATTTGTTGGGACATCTGGGTGGCTCAGTGGTTGAGCGACTGCATTTGGCTCAGGTCCAGGGATTGAGTCCTGAATCAGGCTCCCCACAGGGAGCCTGGTTCTCTCTCTGCCTATGTCTCTGCCTCTCTCATAAATAAATAAATAAATAAATAAATAAATAAATAAATAAAATCTTAAAAAGATTATTTGTTGTGCTTCGACAGTAATTTTTCTCAAAATAGTTTTTTGGAAAATGTAGAAGCTTTAAAGATGCAGAGAGAAAAATATCAAGAGGTTTTCAGAGATGATCAGAAAATAGTTTTATTAGAATAGCAAGAAAGGGAAAGATATAAATTAAGAGAGATGAAGTGGGAGTGTGTTTAGGGAGACGGGGTAGGAGTGGAGGCAAATGGAGTTGAAATAGGGAGGTTGAATGTGGGAAATACAGAAAGAGCACTGTGTGTGAAGCTGAGAGATAATGTTGGGAAGGCTGTAACTTGAAACTGTGGGAATTAAGTCAAGAGGAAAAGTTGGTCATTTTGCACAAGGAGGGAAGGAGGAATTCATGGGAAAATATTGAAGGCTACACAAAAATGCTAGGTTTGAAATGAAAGAGTTGAAAGTAATGTACTGAACAAGACACTGCTGGATGCGTTGTGGCAATGCCAATAAACATAAGATTTAAAAATATCTAACATTTCTTCCAGGACTTTACGAAGTCATCAAAGGGAGGGATTTGATGTATGTAAAGAGGCCGGGGTACAGCTAATCATCCTATACAGCACAGAACTGCCCCCCACAACAATGAATTGGGCAGCCTAAAATGTCCAGCCTAGCAATTAGAAACGTTTTATCTGTTTGCTGTCATTGGTAAAATGTGAATAGTACCATGGTGGAAAAATTTTGGTATATAGTAATCCATTATGAATATTTATTTGGATAGCTTATTTATAAAAACAGATACATTAGGTACATAAACATTAGGTATTATTAGCAAATTTCAAATTACTCTTTACTTGAGTGATAGAGAGGCAGTTTGCTTTGTTTCACTACCTAAAAATCACTAAATTTTTAAAAAAAATCTTGTTTCTAATAATAACCATTGCTTAAAGTGACAAAATGTAAAGTCTACAGAACACATAAATCAGTGCCTTCCACAAATACCTCATAAGGAAAACACATACAGATGAGAGGGAGGGAAAGTCTTAGAAATGAGGGAGGAGACATATCAACCAGCTAGCCTGTATAAATTTTGTTTAAATTCCAATTTGAACAAAAGCCTCCTTAAACATTTATGAGATAATCAGAGAAATTGAACAGTAAATGGACATTTGATAAATATTAAACAATTGTTACTTTTAGGTATGGTAATAATGTAATATTATAATATGTTATAAAAAGAGACTATCTTTTAGAAAATATATGGAAATACTGATGGAAAAAATGATATACTACCTGGTATTTGCGGGATCAAGTAGGTGCTAGTGTATTATGAAAAGTGGTTATGAGTCGATAATTTTTGAAGCTGGGTGATGGGTAATATGGATTTATTATACGAATTTCTTTAATTTTGTATGTATTTTGTATATATGTGTAATCACTAAAAATAGTTTAAAAAGTACTTTTGCATATTTCCATTTGTGTATGCATATATAACATATACATATATGCCAACCTAATTTATCACAAAAGGAACACTACCACGTGGTGGGAGAGGTAGAGTTTTGTCAATAAATGGTGCTATATCAGTTGATTATTCATTGAGGGGGGAAAAAAGGAATCTTAACCGCTACTCACCCAAGTCAGAAAAATCAATTAAAACCGACTATGACTTAGGTGAGAAAGGTAAACCAATAACTTTAGATGAAAATATAGGTGGCCCTTTTCATGAGTTTAGGGTAGTTCATGTTTTCCTAAACCAGACACAGACAGCCTTAAACTTAAAAAGAAAAGAAAATTAAGATAAATGGATAACTTCTGTTTCTCAAAAGTTATTAGAATAGGAAAGAAAAATATCTATCAAACCTCTGCCCCACCGAAAATCATACCTAGACTATATAAAGAACACCCACATGGCACTAAGAAAAACAGGAAGCCTGATGGAAAATAAGCAAAACACTCAAACAAGCAATTCACATAAAAGCATATACTAATGGCTTAAAAATATAGGAAAAGGTACTCATGTTTGTTATTTACTGATGAAATGCAAATTAAAACCACAGTGTGCTCTCTCTCCTACCTCACCAGAATTGCTAAGGTGAAAAGACAAACAATAGCAGGTGTTGGTGAGAATCTGTAGCAACCTGAAGTTGTGTACATTGCTGGCAGGAGATATATATATTTGTACTAGCTCCTAGGACAATGTCAGTGTCCCCTAAAGCTGAATATATACATATCTTATGACCCAGCAATTTAACACCTAGGGGTGTATCCAACAGAAATGTATGCACTTGCATATCAAATGTCCTGTACTAGAACATTCAAAATTCCAATGAAACTCTAGGTATCAGTAAAAATGAGCCAATTGCAACTATAGCCAAAAGCAGTCATAAATCTCCTAAGCATGGTGTTGAACAGGAATATTAAAAACACAAAGAACAAAGTAAATACAATTTCATTTTGATAAAATCTGAAGACAGGCAAAACCAAGCTATGGCTTTAGAAGTCGGTAGGTATCATCCATGGGTGGGGAAAGGGGGGCAGTATCTGGAGATAGAATAAGGGGGGTTTCTGAGATGCTGGAAATGTCCTTTTTTTGGTTTAGAGGATGGTTACACACATGCATTCAGTTTTTTAAAATTCTGAACAATACATCTAAGATACCTGCATGTTTATCTAGATAATGTTATACTTTAATAAACAAATTACCTTAAAACCTCTATTAATTCTATTTTATGTGAAAGCCTAGAGCTTGCTATGGAATATCAAAATATCCTAGAGGAAGTACTTGGTCAGTCAGTTCTCAACAATATTTCTTATGACATTCTGACAATGCGATGTGATGATAGAATAAATGTGTTCTTAAAAAAAGAAAAACTAAATCGTGATAAAAAAAATCAAATATTGCACAGACTGATGACGGATATTGGATTTGATAAAATATCAAAGAAACTGCAATGAGAATTATTGTATTTTCACGATTTTAAAGTAATATTTCAAAATGAAATAAATCAATCAAGATGTGCAGAGATGTACTTGATTAAACCAAGCAATATCTTATGCAACTTGGAATGTATTTTTTTCTTAATGAGCTCATGCTTAAAACAAAGCAGATAAGAAAATACTGTAATTGAAGTGGCATTTCCCATTTAGGTCATTATTTACAAACTATGAATTAATTTTTTGTGGGGAGGTAATGTTTTGATATCTGTCAGGTGGTTTTCAATAATATTTTATTTATTTATTTATTTATTTTTAAAGATTTTATTCATTTATTCATTCATGAGAGACACACAGAGAGAGAGAGAGAGAGAGAGAGAGAGAGACAGAGAAACAGGCAGAGGGAGAAGCAGGCTCCATGCAGGGAGCCCGACGTGGGACTCGATCCTGGGTCTCCAGGATCATGCCCTGGGCTGAAGGCAGACGCTAAACCGCTGAGCCACCCGGGCTGCCCACGATAATATTTTTAATATAAACAGTATGCTGTCACAATGGGGAACTAAAGACGTACATATTAAATAGTATATCATTAAGAAATAATTTCTCTCTAGAAAAATGCTTATTCTCATAAAGTTATTAAATGAGAGGCAGTATTTGGTCAATAGAAGGGGAAAAGATTAAAATGCATTGAGTGTTTATCATGTTCTAGGTTTAATTCTTGGCTGTGTCTATGTTTTCTTCTTTAATCCTTAAAACAGTCAGGTGAGAATGATACTACTGTCCTATTTGAAAGGTGAGGAAATTCGGGAAGTTGCCTAAACAGAAAAGATAGTGAATGTTTGGAATTGTAACTGAGGTCTGAATCGTTCACGCAGGAGGGCATGATCAGTGTGGACCAAGATGACCAAGGGTATTTTCATAACTAGTTGATACTGAATTGCACTCTGAAGCATACGTAATGTAACATTTAATTTTGGAGAAAAGTTCAGGGCAAAAGTAGGAGGTAAGAAGTTAGATATAAGCTGTATTCATGTTATCTTCGATGTTTACAGTGGGACAAAAAAGGGTCCCCAAAGATACCTAAGTCCTAATCCCTGGAACCTGTCAGTGGTATCATATACGGGGGAAAGGGTCTTTGCAGATGTGATTTACATATCTGGAGATGGGGAGATTATCCCAGATAATCTGGGTAGACCCAAAATGTGATCACATGTATCCTTATAAGAGGGAGGCAGAGAAGAGTAATGCAGCTACAAGCCGAAGAGAAGAGAAGAGAAGAGAAGAGAAGAGAAGAGAAGAGAAGAGAAGAGAAGAGAAGAGAAGAGGCTCTGCCTCAGGAAGGCAGAGCTCAGGTCAATGCAGCCACAAGCCCAAGAATGTCAGCAACATCCAGAAACTGGGAGATGCAAAGAGTGGATTCTTCCCTAGAGCCTCCAGAGGAAGCAAGGCACCTGCAACACATTGGCTTTAGCTGATAAAAATAGACTTGGAACTTCTGGCTTCCAGAATTGTCAGAGAATCCTCGTGTGTGGTTTCAAGCCCCCAAGTTCATGGTGATTTGTTTATAGCTACCATAGGAAGTAACCCAGCTCTTAAATAAAGTTGCTTTGATCCCAGTGACAGATCCAGAATTTCCACATGGTAGGGGCTGATGCACAACGATCTGATTGGAATGGGGCCCTAGAGGTTTTCCTTAAGCTGTGTTTCATGCATGTATACTATTTTCACTTGAATTACAGGCTTAAGGGGGAGGAAGTGGCTTGGTGGGAACTTCTGTAGATTATGAAGATATTTAAAAAAAAAACCCTTCTTGAAACCTAACTGCTGATCTAAATTGCTTTCTTTCTTGATTTCCCTCAAATACCACTCATGTAAGGCGGTCAGTGAAGGGAAAGCAAGTGGGCGTGAACAATAGTAACGACCAAAGTGATGCAAAAGCCACATGACAGTGACACCTTCAAGTGACCTCCCTTCTTGCCCTGGCTGCAAGGCAGGAGGAGACCGCAGAGCAGCAGGACCCCTCCAGGGGAAGGCCAAGGCGTCTATCACCAGCTCTGTTCCCGTCTCCACAGTTCTCCAGCCTGAGGCCGGCAGGAATTAGGACAGCAGAAAAGGCTTGAAACTGGTTGAGACATTGAACCTACAGGAGGATCTTTCTTAACACCTGAAAGTCTATGCAGTTTGTCCAGGATCTCCTCCTGGGGAGGGGGAAATAATCGACAGCATGTGTGGTGTGTAAAGAAGCAACAAAGAGAGAATAATGTTCGTCTCTTACGTGTGCTCCGTTTAACCTACTATTAAAAAAAAATTACTTCTTGTATACCTCACTTAATTTGTACGGCACAGCTTTAAAAAGTCACAGAGCTGGTCACGTTAAATAACTCCCTTAGTGTCACACAGAGAGGAGAAATAATAGGAGCCATCGTAGGCTATTTTAAGCAGTTCTGGTTTTGTTAAGCGGGGTGTTTGGTGAATGATGTGCATTATCCCATTTAATCATCACATAACCCCACAAGGTATGTCATTTATCTCCAGTCTTCAGATGAAGAAACAGCCTGAAAGAAACTGAGCAACTGCTGACCGTACCAGAGCAGGGATTTCCCTTACCTCTATCTAATTACAAAGAATATGTGTGTGCTGCTTTGAAATGTGTAAAGAAAATAATAAATAAATAAATAAATAAATAAATAAATAAATAAATAACCAACCGAATTTGGACTTTCAGCAGAGCAAGGATATCTCTTGTCAATGGATGAGCTTGATTGAATTCATAAAAAGAAAAGATTAGGACTTGTGAGAGACCGTTGTGGGGGAGAATTTACTCTGTGACTTCATCAAATGAAGGCGATGCCGACTTTTACCTGTTTAAAAGGAAGACAACAAATTTATTTCCGAAAGGGAAATTTATTTCAAGTCTTTTCACGGACACCTGTGCTACTGCTCCAGAGGTTTGGATGCTGACGTATTACACGCCCACAATTTACCAAAGTAAACGCATAAATGTTCCAGCTGCAGAAAATCGGTGGGAATTGGATGATCAATCCTGGGCAAATAAATACCCTCCCGCCCAGATGCAGATCCGTGCATCAGTGCAGGGGAGGAGGATTCTGTGCACGACTGGCCAGCCTCTGGATCCTCGCTGTGCAGGCTGAGCTTGCTCCAAGAGCTGGGCCCCCAGCAGTTAAAAACTGAAGCAGCTGGCAATGCAGGCCGCAGAGAAGCCGCTCAATCTGGAAGGCACCAGTCACCTTCCATGCAGACACCGAACGCCTGGGTGCTCACTGCGTGTGTAGGGAGCAGATGGAAGTTTAGAGAAGAAAGATTTGTTATACTAGAGAGTGTGGCCTGCAAATGAAGCCAAGTCTTGTAGCAATGCTCTGAGATAGATGCATCCACTTTTCTGATCAAGCAATATTGCAATAAATTAGCCCAAAGACAGCTTAGTGTGGAGTAATCCTCCCAGACGTGTCATCAGAAGACACAGCTTACCATTTTGCTTCCGCCCCTGCTTAGCTGGTGATTTTGCAAGTATTCCGTGTTTTAGTTTGAAATCTTCCAAACTGAGTACAAATACTGCATATTTTCTACAACTGTGAAGAATTGCCAAATAATGTAGAGGCTTATTATTATTATTAATTATTATTATTATTATTAGGAATGATGATGTCGCTATTAGATTGGGGATTCCATCTCTTTCTGCAGAATGCTGTTTTTCTGTTTCCCAAGACATGAGAAAGAAAATGTAAATGTGACAGGATAAAGGAAAAGAAATGCCCTCGATGCATCAATGAAATGTGAGTTCTGCCTAGAATATGATCACGCCTGAGGTGATTACAAGCTGCCTTGCTAAATACTAAATTCTGCTGATGAGAGGCTCAGTGGATGTTGACTTCCTTTCTCTGCACTTGCACTACTTTTTAAAATAGAAATTATGACACATATTAGCATGACTTTTCATCCTGCATGTCATACATGCCAGTTCCCTCCTTCTCACTCGATCATTCAATCTTGGAGGCTGCGTACCCTGTGTTAGACGTCTCTCTCTTCCTGCTACAGGCTTGATGTAGTGCTAGGCACACAGAAGTATACAATAAATTTGTCATTGTCTATAAGAAATAATTTTTGAGGAGAAGCATTATATACAGAGGGTAAGAACATAAACGTTGGCATTAGATAAATCTGAGCTTAAATTATCCCTCTTAAAGCTTCCAGACCTTGGGCAAAATACATAATCTCTCTAATTCAATTTTCTCATCAGAAAAATGAGGGTGATAATATTATCTAACTACCACTATTACAAGGAGTAGTAAATAAGGTAATAAGCGTCAGATGCTTAGCCAAGTGCCTAGCATACATGTGCATACGTATGCCCAGTTGATGTTGGATATTATTTATCTTGTTTCTGCCAAGTCTGGCAATGACAAATGGTTAGTCATGAAAGACAGGGAGAGCTTCTACAATAGCACCAACAAAGCTGTCATTTCCTACTCTAATTTCATGTTATCTTATGGCATTCTTTTTTTTTTTTTTCATCATCTGCCTTTTATTCTTTTGAAAAACACATAGGGTTTAAATACATAGTCAAGGAAAACTATGAGGCGCTATTTTAAATAATTTTAGGCACAAGTATATTAGTGTTGCAAAAGTTGGCATATTTTAGAGTTCTGAGGTAATTACCAGCAAAAAGAATGAAACATTCCTCAAACCCGTATTTTATGCATGTTTTGTTAATGATCCATTATATTAATATTCAGGATAACACAAAAATTAGCACTGGTGGAGACATTAGATATCATCAAATTCATAAGTCTCATTTTGTAGGAAAGAAAACTGAGAAAAAATATGGCTGAGACTCACTACCAAGATCAGATTGGAAATTAGAAGCAGTTCTAGGGCTATAATCTCTTCTAATTCATGTTGTCTTCATTTTTCAATGATTTATTCACAATGACAGCCATAAAGATAAATGTTAACATTCAATTAAACTGGTACTTTTTAACTCCCAATTTGTCTAGCAATCCTGTATAATGAAAAAGAAGATTGATAACAAATTATTTATTGTTACTTGAGTCTATTTGTTGATAAGTAACGAGCCATCAAAGATTCCTTGTCAAAGGAATACCTCCCTACGTGCCATACTTCCTGAAATTTTATTTTCTCTGCACTTGATGTTCCAGCTGCATCCTTTATTAAAGGATTGTTTATTTAAATTAAATGATTAAACACTAAAAAGCCATTGAGAAGCAAGACTTGGTTAGAGGAGAAAAAGCTAGATGTTCAGGGGTTATCTGTCATTTATGTTTGAAAGAACGAAAAAAATGGATCAGTCAGATCTATGGTCACTCCTCTTATACCTGTCTATCTCTATAATGGAAAAATGGGCATTTTGAGGACAGGGATCTATCCTTATTCATCTTTATACCATTCCCAACTCCTTGTGCCTGGTACTAAGAGATTAATTGTTGGAGGAAATTTTAGTTATTTTTATTGGACATCTACTCTGTGCAATTCACAGTGCTTAGTACTTTTCAGTATGTCATCTCTTAGATTTAACAATCTTTTGAGCCATTTACACATGAGCAACCTGAAGAGATAATAGACACTTTGTCTAAACTCATACAATTAGCAAATAGCGGTGTTCAAATCTGAGCTCTAGTCTCTCGTAAGAGGCAATTCTTTCTCTCCACCAAGGAAAGACACAAAGTCCAGAGAACTATGGACCAAGAGCTTGAAGAGCTCCTCAAATTATCTACACATTCAAAGCTAGTCATATTTGGGATTAAATTAGTTTTCCTCACTCCTTAGCTTCTTGTTGATTCCCAATACTAGTGTAAATGAAGTGATCAAATGGACTCTTTACTCACCATTAATCAAAAACAAGGTAGGTAGATTAATGATAATTCTGGAAGGGAAAAAAGGGAGAATAATAGTAATAACTCATCAATTATTGTGCAATTAATATGTGTCAGGAATATTTATTACTTCATCCCATCACCACAGCAACCCATGAGGTAACATTGTTATTATCCTCATTTTACAGAGAAAGAAACTTAAGCTTGGAGAACCTAAGTTCATATGTGTGTAGTAAAACATTTGGCCTCACTTAAGATCCCTTTTCTGCTGATTGCTAAGAGGTAACCTCTAAACCCCTGGAATTTCCAAGTGCTAAGAGAGGCTTTGTTATTCATGGTAGACCCCTTGGACCACACCTAATAATTTATTCCAATGAGGTGACTCACAGAATGACTAGATATTGAGTTGAACCATGTGGGCAATTAGTCAATCAATTAAAAGAAATGCAAATCAAAACTATAATGAGATATCAGCTCACATTGGTTACAATAGCTATCATCAAAAAGGTAAGAAATAAGAAACATTGATGAGGATGTGGAATAAAGGAACCCTTGTTGGTATGAATTTAAATTGGTGCAGCCATAATGGAAAACAGTATGGAGTTTCTCAAAAAATTAAAAATAGAACCACCCTATCATCCAGTAATTCCACTTTGGAGAATATATCCAAAGAAAACAAAAGCACTATGTCAAAGAGCTATCTGGACCCCTTTCGTGTTCACAGCAGCATGAAAACAACCTAAGTGTCTATTGATGGATGAATCGATAAAAAAGTTATACAGACAAATGCACACACACACACACACACACACACCAGAATATTATTTAGTCATAAAAAGAAGGAAACAACCATTTACAACAACAACAAAAAATGGACCTGGAAGGCATTATGCTAAGTGATATAGTCAGACAGAGAGAGACAAATACTGCATGATCTTACTTATTTGCGGAATCTAAAAACAAAAACAACAAAAATGAAACTCATGGAAAAAGGGATCAGATGATAAGATTTATGGTTATGAGAGATGGGGGTGGGGCCAGAGTTCAGGGAACTGGATGAAGGTCAAAAGGTACAAACTTCCAGTTAGAAGATAAATAAGTGCTGGGGATGAATAAGTACAACGTGATGACTATAGTTAACACTGTTGTATGGTAGATTTGAAAGCTGTTTTTCCTTTTCTTTTTATATCTATACGAGAGATGGATATTAACTTATTACGGTAATCATATCACAATATATGTAAGACAAGTCATTGTGCTGTACGCCTTAAACTTCTACAATGTTGTATGTCAATTTTATCTCAATAAAACTGAAAAAAAAATCAATCAACCAATCATACCTACATAAGGAAGCCCCAATAAAAACTCTGAACATTGAAGCTCAAGTGGGCGTCCCTGATAATACTCTGCATGTACTGCCACAGACCCATTTTGGGAGGCATCTTGTCCTTCGGACAATGGAAACTTTCTACTGGGAACCCTCTTAGATTCCACTCTGTGTGCCTCTTCCTTTGGCTAGCTCTAATTTGTATCCTTTTCCCTGTAATAAACATGACTGTGAGTGTAATAGATTTTAATGAGTTCTAGGAGTTTTGTTAATGAATTATCAATCCTGAGGGCTATTTTTGGAAACTATTAAACTTGCAGTGCTCTGAGGTTTGGCATCAGACTGGAATAATATGCTGCTAGACTGTTCTTGGCTTGCTGGTTCTGCTAGACATCAGCACTAACCTAGAAAGCTACTGCTGCCTACTGGCATACACTTGGGCTGTGGGTGCAATGGCTATTATGCCATTTACCAGGTGTTGCTATGAATGTTCATCCTAAATTCAGAACTTTAAAGCTCTCTGAGTTGTATTCTAGGCTGAATTAATTGCCTAGATTCTAGATGACACTCTTGGGGCGGGGGGCACCTCTTCATGTTGATCAGCAATTAGTTTGGCTTATGATAAGATCCTCCAAAGGGATAAGACATGACTTCCCTCCAAATGCCACGGGACAACCTTCATCAGTTGGCCAGACAATAATACTGGCAAGTGATGAAGTAAACTGAGTTGCTGTTTTCCCATACATTTCAGCCTGCCCCTTTGTGCAGGGGGAGAATGCTCCTTGGAGGTACTTGCGTGTTCTGAGTATACATGGAGTCAGTGTGAGGACATTCACTTCAGGGATCATGACACAGCACCTCACAAAAGGTGGTGTTTTAGACATTAACTCCTGTGTTGTTGCTTGTCTGGCTGCTTTTCAAATTTGTCCCATGACCCAGTGGGGTACAAGGGATCAAGTTTTTAGAGATGAGTAGCACAATGCTAATGAAAAAGGAAAGGAGGAGTGAGGAAATCATGCAATTAATTCAGGAATATAAAATATGTGGAAAATGCATGAGGGTCTCATCAAGCCATGCTGCTTACTAGCATGCCAGGGCCATTATGTTCAAAACCACAGATGAGGCCACTGTCACTCTCCTGGAAGTGGATCCAGACCTCAAAAAGGTGAATTGGGATACCCTAGAGGGGAAGATTGTCATCTATGTACAGAACGTCTTAGGGCCACCAAAAGGTTATCTGCTAACCACCCATAAGATAAAAACAGAGATAGGAAATGTTTAAAACTTACACAACAACAATAACAACCACAACCCTGTCAAATGTAGTCAAATGTTGACTGTCAGTCTCATTATGATTGGCCTGGATGTTTTCGTCGATCTGTGCTCCAGGAGACCAAGTTCGCCAAGTAAGCCATTGCTTCTAGCAAACATGGCAAATACTGAAGCTTACATGCTGTTGGGCTTGACTTACATAAGCCCTTTAATCCAAAGGCCTCATCAGCTTGTCCATCAACCAAATTAACGACTGAGGAAAAAGTCCTATAGTAATTGGCCATAGACTAATGCTGGAGCTCGAAACTCAAGCACAGATATTTTAATTGACAAACCACCTGACACCCTATCTACATATACTGCAATCAGGCCATGTGATTTAAACCTAATTGCAACAAAAACCCTCTCATCATTGATCTAAATAAAACCTGTACTGTTGGGAAATTTTAGATTTGTCCATCCTTAATGAGGGCTTTAGTGGTGCCAGTTGGTTCTGACAATCCTGACAATCACGGATGCCAGCATCATCCTTGTTAGCTGTGCAGCCACAAATCCCTTGATTTAAAGATATTTACAAGTCAAGTTCCCAGGCCCACTGTTGCCTTAAAATTACACAAGTTGATCAGTCTCATTATAATACCATAGAGCTACTCAAACAAGACCCATATTAACCCAGTGGGTATTTACTTGGATTCCCAGTCCCACATTCCACACAATACCCCAGCTCAAGACCTTACTGTTGGAGATGACTTCACCCTCCTTACCAGAGATGACATCACTCTGGATGCTAAAACCTCTGCCCCAGTGACACCTATGCACTCCCATTCCTAAGGCACTGATAAACTGGACTCATATATTTATTGCTTTTCTTCCTATGATATTAAGGATTCTGATGTTCCCTGAGCTCATTGCCTAGCCCATGATCCTGAAAACTTCCTCTTATCCTGCCAAAACATATATACCCTTATGCTATCCTAACTTGAAGGGAATCTGATAGAGGTTACTACTGTCTGTGCCATTCTAAAAATTAATGGGTATTTTTGCTTTCCCAGGAGGCAACTGCCTCTTGACAGTCAACTCCTAGGTCTCCTGAGAAGAAGACAGCTACTTCCAGTAAGTTCTACTATCCCTTGTAGCTTTCCACTCCAACCTCCAGTCCAACATCTCTGACTATGGCTGCTACAACTACCCCTTTTCCTTGGTCATGCCCAAATATCACTAATCTTTATGAGTACTTTACTAGACTACTAACCACATAACTCTCTAACAATATAACTGCGGGACCCGCTAATGTAATTCCATAAAATACACACACACACACACACACACACACACACATACACACAATATTGTGTGTGCCTGTGTGTCTATCTGTATACACACTATACAATTTCACTAAGATATTATTAGAAATCTCAGAAATTTCAGATTTTTTTTTTTTAGCTAATGCTGTATCAGTAGGAAACAGTAATGGGCTACCTACAAGGACTCTTTAGACTTCTATTTGTGTTCCTCCTTTCTACTCTCATAACAAAATGTTTTATATGTTGTTTATAGCAACTTATGTGCTACTCTCCAATGGTCTCTTCTATCATCATTTCAAGCGTTCCTTAATATCACATCAAAGCATCACAGGGCCAACTGCATTGCCCTGTCTTATTTTCTACATTCTGATGCTTTAACTTGTGGGGTCTTACTGACCTTGAGAAGACTCCATCTCCATAGTGTTATTTAATTCTTAGAGAAAGTAAAAAACTTGCACATGAGCATGCCTTTTAAAGGCAAGCCAGCCAATCCAAAACCCACACCCCTCACAGCACCTCCTTTATTGAGTTATCATGCTCTAAGCCATTATTTACTTGACCTCATCACCCCAGAGCCTGGTACCAAACAGCTTGGTGTGGCTCTTAGGCACCAGAGCCCACTGCAGTTATTCAAAATAGCCAGTCCGAAACCTACCTCCCCAGTCTCACCTATTCCTTTCCAGAGAAACCACTATAAAGGCTCTTGCTCAGTTTGCCCTTTTCTCTCAGCTTCCTGATCAACCCCAGTGCTTTCCTCTGTGCTCTCTCTGGGTGTGGTATGCCCTCTACTCTCATGAATTGTAACTAACAAGTTTCTTTTCATTGGTAGTTTATCTCCTGATCTGTTGATCTTATCATATCTAAATAATAACACAATCCATTAAAATAGGAAGTTCAGCTTCCTTAAAAAAAAGGAATATGCTTATCATTCTCTTGAATGGCATGCTAGTAAGCAGACTCCCAATTTCCCAACAGATCAAGCTCCTATTTTCAATATCCTCTATAACACTTTCTTTTGGCCTTCGACAAGCATTGCAATAGAGCCAAGACTTGAGGAGGCTAACTTCTTGGTAGTCTGTGCCATCTGAGGAGAGAGGTAAAAACCAAACTAAGGTTGCCCCAAAAGCATCCTAGAGAGTATCCGGAGTAAAACACAAAAGGTTACTTAGGTATAGCCATGTGAGGAAAAAGGGGTGGTCTACGTAGAAATAACAGCAGAAATAAAGGCAGAATGTAGAACTGGGAGAGGAAGAAAAACAATGCACACGGGAGCCATAAACAGCCCAGTATTTCTAATGACAGGAAAGAAAATACAGGGAAAGGCCAAATCATGAATGGCCTACTACGACCTGCAAATGACCTGGGTCCATATTTATAGTTAAAGGGTACCTATCATGGAATTTTATATGTTAAAGTAATATAGTGAGATTGGCATGAGCTAATTATACACCAGACTTTTAATTAAAGAAAAGCAGAGTGAAATACCACTAACCAGTAGCAGTTATTCCAGGAAAAACATGGAAAGTTATGGCAAAGTTATGGTAAGTACAGGGAAAAAATTCTGATATAATTCGACTCCTCTTTTGATAAACTTTTTTGAGATGTATTGGAAAGAGATGGCAATTTTAGTTCAAGTGGGATGCTGAGCAAAATATTTTTCCCCCAGGTGAGAAGTGAGTGCTTACAACTGTGGAGTAAAATTTCAGTAGAGATAAAAAAAAAAATTGAGGAATAAAATGAGAGAAAGGAGGAACCTGTGGGAAATGAGAAGTGAGGGGAAGAATCAAGAGTACATAGATTGGGCACTCTGAGCAGGAGCATTTACTCCCTCCAGAAGACACATTTTTTATTGGTGGGAGTGCACACAGGCATGGGCTATTTTTAAAAAGCTTCCCAGGTGGTCTGACTGTACGGCCAGACTGAGCACCACTAGTGCAGTTTCAATGGTTATTTTATTATTTACTGTGTGCAAAGCACGGTGCAAAGTCATCTGTGTAAGTTCAACCTCTAGCTCACACAAAATTCCTCATTTTATTTTGTGTCAGTTTCAACAGAGATGTGTCATCTTAACGAACACGTTGCTTAGTAATCAGAGGAAGACTCTCAATATTAAGATTCTCCATTTCCGCTTCTGGATTTTCTTCTGCAGAATTCCTAAGTAAATAGCTATGGGTGAATCACTTAACTCCCTCATGAGCCTGTTTGTGTTTTCATGAAACAGACATATGCCCTTAACTATTCAGCAAAGGTTTTGAAATTTTCCGCAGTGTTTCATCATTCTTGAATAATGAAAACTTTCAAAATGGATGACATCTCAAGACTCCTGTTCTTAAACATAACTTCCCTCGTGGATTATGATTTTTCTTCAATTACAAAGTAAGGACGAATGCTACCCATAGTGAAAGGTGGCAAAACCAACATCCACGGACTGATAGACCAAAGCAGACACCAGATTTATGTTGTTTCTTGGTAGAACAGACTCCATTGTTCCAAAGTTGTCAAAGTCAAGAAGGTCTTGACTCCGAGTCGTACAGCTGTGGTTATGGAGTTAATCTCTGTTATTTCCACAGCTGTTGCACACTGCTAGAGTTTTGTTGTGATACAAGGAATTAACTGAATAATGTCTAGTAAAACTTTCCAAACATGGTGATGGTACCATAGCAGGACATAGACGTATTCCGGGGATCATAAATGCTGCAGGCAGAGCAGGTATCTCAGAGGCCTATCAGTGTGTAATTTAAGAGTTTTGGTAATGCCTGTACTATGCTGCTCATTTCCTTTTAGTAGGTAATATCTATACCAGACTCAGGAATGACCTGGGTGATACCAGGACAATCACTTCTGGAACCCAGGTAAATAAAACCTTCCCTGGGTGTGGAGTGTCTAGCCGGGTAAATGCTAAACACTTTCTCTTGAATGCCCATATCTATTTCACAAAGATGACTATTTCATGACTGTAAGATAACATGACAGGAAAGACTGAATGTCATTACACTTACGCGTGCACAAGGTCTACCTACTGTGGTAAACAGAGACTAACGAACTTTTTAAATTACTAGTTGGATGATAATGTTCATTATTCTCCTTTCCTTCCTTTAAGATTTTAATGGAGTTTCATTTGAGCAACTTACTAACTGCATTTGTCAAAAACTCACATATGTGTATAGAAACAAGAGATGAAGTAACTCTTCATAGCCCAAGATAGCTAAGGGACAGAGACAGAATTCCAACCCAAGTGTGTCTGATTCTAAAAACAAATACTTTTTTCATAATGTCACATCCTTGAATAAGGTATCTGAAAGTATCGTGAATATATTAAGAGTAAAATAAATGTCATATTTCTTTATTCTTTAAAAAATGGGCCTACCTTACAGGATCCTGGTCTTTATCTTGGATTCTAATGCCTTTACTTACTGTCTGTTACCAATTCAAGCTGCTATTCATAGGAACCATTCTTTCCAGTGAAAGTAAGATTATATACACACACACGAAGTAGAAATGTACTCCTCTCATTCCTTCTAAAAATCTCATGGTTCTATATAAATAGTAGCTATGGAATTTTTACATGGATTATTCATGTACAGAACAAAATAAATGGGTTTTTGCTTTGTTTAGATAAACCATCTATTTTTACTACAGTAGAGGATCAAAAGCATTATGTTGCTAATACTGACATGGAAAGGGATTAAATCACGGGTTAAATAGAAGAGATTAAAGAGGAAGGCATGGTTTTGTAGGCTAATTGGTACCTAGATTCTGTGGACCTATGTTTTTAATGGTAATACTGCTAAAATTCTGCAAAAGGGTTCCAAACTTAAGATACTGGAATGAAACTATGTTATTTCCTTTTCTAAATTGCCTGCTCTGCTTCTCAAAACAGAAGCTAATAAAAGCTAAGCACATCCTAGTGGGATACCTACACTAGTGTTTTGTTTTGTTTTGTTTTTTTCCTTTTGGCCTGTACCTACTCAACAGTAGATTAAAACAAAAACAACTATATCAATCAGCGTTGGTAATATACAAATGCTGAACTTTTACATAAGTTCAAATGTACAGGCATACTTTGGTTTATTGTACTTCATTTTATTGTGCTTTGCAGAGATTGTGTTTCCTACAAGTTGAATACTTGTGATAATCCTGCATTGAGCAGCTCTGTTGGAGCCATTTTTCCAACAGCATTGGCTCGCTTCATGTGTCTTTGTCACATTTTGCTAATTCTTGCAATATTTCAAACTTTTTCATTATTATTATATCTATTATGACAATCTGTGATCAGTTATCTTTGATGTTACTATTGTAATTGCTTTGGGATCTACAAAATCTTTTAAGAATTTATTTATTTATTTATTTATTTATTTATTTATTTATTTATTTATTTATAGCACAAACAGGAGGAGGAGCAGAGAGAGAGGGATAAGCAGAATCTGTGCTGAGTGCCAAGCCCAACAGGAGGCTCCACCTCAGGACCCTGAGGTCATGACCTGAGCCAAAGCAGGAGTCCAGGCTTAAGAGGCTGAACCACCCAGGTGCCCTGGGGTTCTCCAAACTTAATCAATAAACATCATTTGTGCTCTGACTGCCTCACTGCCTGACTGTTCCAGTCTCTCTCCTTCCTCTCAGCCTCCCTAGTCCTTGAGACACAAGAGTATTGAAATTAGACTAATTAATAACCTGACAATGGCCTCTAAGTATTCAAGTGAAAGGAAGAGTTGCACATCCTTCACTTTAAACCAAAAGTTAAAAGTGACTACTCTTGAGAGAAAATCATGTCAGAATCCCAAAGCTAGGCCTCTTGTGCCAGTTAGCCAAGTTGTGAATGCAAAGGAAAAGTTCTTGAAGGAAATTAAAAGTGCTACTTCAGCAGACACATGAATGATAGGAAAGTAAAAAAGCTTTATTGCTGAATGGAGAAAGTTTGAGTGGTCTGGATAGATCAAACCAGTCACAACATTCCTTTAATCCGAAGCCTAATGCACAGCAAGGCCCTAACTCTCCTCAGTCCTATGAAGAATGAGAGATGAGGAAGCTTCAGAAGAAAAGTTTAAAATTAGTTCATGAGGTTTAAGGAAAGAAGCTGTCTCTGTAACAGAAAAGCACAAGGTGAAAAAAGCAAAAAGTCCATGTAGAAGCTGTAGCAAGTTACCCAGAAGGTCGAGCTAAGATAATTAATGAAGGCAGCTACACTAAACAACCGATTTTCAGTGCAGATAAAATAACTTTATAGTAAAAGAAAGTGTCCCCCCAGACTTTCATAGCTGGAGAGGAAAAGTCAAGGCCTGACTTCAAAGCTTCAAAGGACTTTCTCATCAGGGGTTGATGTGGCTGGTGACTTTGAATTGAGGACTTTGTTCATTTACCATTTCAAAAATTCTGGGCCCTTAAGAATTATGCTAAATCTATTTTTCTAGCCTATAAATGGAACAGCAAAACCTGGATGACAACGTATCTGTTAAAAACATGGTTTACTGAATATTTTGTTGAGATCTACTGCTCAGAAAAATTATTCCTTTCAAAATATTACCACTCATTGACAATGAATGCACCTGGTTATCCACAAACTCTGATAGAGTTGAATAACAAGATTAATGTTGTTTTCCTGTCTGCTAACACACCATTCATTCTGAAGCTTATGGATCAAGGAGTCATTTCAACTTTCAAGTCTTATTATTTAAGAAATATATTTTGTAAGGCTATAGCTCCCATAGATCCATAGATGGATCTGGACAAAGTAAATCAAAAACCTCTGGAAAGGATTCACCATTCTCAATGCCATTAAGAACATTTCTGATTCATGGGAAGAGGTCAAAATGTCAACAAAATAAGAGTTTGGAAGAAGTTGATTCCAACCATCATGGATGACTTTGAGAGTTTCAACACTACAGCAGGGGAAGTAACTATAGATGTGGTAGCAATAGCAAGAGAGCCCGAATTAAAACTGGAGGCTGAAGATGGGACTGAATTGCCATAATCTCATGATAAAATGTGAACGGATGAGGAGTTGCTTCTTATGGTTGAGCAAAGAAGTTACTTGAGATGACATCTACTATAAAGATGCAGTGGAGATTACTGAAATGACAATAAAGGATTTAGAATATCACATAAACTTAGTTGATAATTCAGCAGCAGAGTTTGAGAAGATGGACTCTCATTTTGAAAGAAATTGTACTGTCAGTAAAATGCTATCAAACAGCATCACATGCTACAGAGAAGTTATTTGTGAAAGGAAGAGTCAATTGGTGTCACAAACTTCACTGCTGTCTTTTTAAAGAAATTGCCACAGCCACCCTGATCATTCAACAGCCATCAAGAGATGCAAAGTCCTCCACCAGCAAAAAGATTACCTCACTGAGAGCTCAGATGATGGTTAGCATTTTTTAGCAATAAGTAGTTAATTAAGGTATGTATATTGTTTTGGGAACATAATGTTATTGCATCCTTAACAGACGATAGTATAGTGTAAACATAACTTTTATATGCACTGGGAAGCCAAAAAATTCATTTGATTTGATTTATTACAATATTTGCTTTATTACAATTGTCTGGAACCAAACCTGCAGTATCTCTGAGGTATGCCTATAAAAAGGTAATCAGAAAGCAATAAATATGGTAAAAATGTAGTTGAAGGGTACTATTGTTCTGCAATGTTCCATATAATTGCCCAAACTGCTACAATTTTAATCTGTCAAGTGACTGCTTTTTTTTTTGCAATTAACCAAAAGCTGGATTCTTGTGTGAAACCTCCATAAGGAAAGTTATACATTAGTAGCTGAATATTGACCTTGATAGAGAAATTATTTGTGTTGGTAGTTCTCATTTGGGAATTAATAAAAATTACTTCTATATTTCTACATGGGTTTGATCTTTTAAAATGCTCTTAATCAGATGAATCATGGTAGATTACTAATTCCAAAGCATTCCTATGAAAGAGCCAGAAAGTGCAGGCAGTGTCCGCCTGAATCTTCTCTTTTAATCACACTCCCCAATCTTGCTAAATGAAGCTACTTTAAGTAGGTTTTAAAACAAAAGAAAACAAAGGAAACGAATAGTTCAATTAAGTGCCAGACTTAATTGAAGCATAATTTTCTGATTAGTTTACATCAATATTTGTTTTTATGTACTTAAAATCTTTGATAAGATTACTTTGCCCATTAACATGTTAATCTGGAACCAGAGCTTTCTCAAGTTTTTAAGAAATAAATTTAATAGATAACTGTTCTTGGTCTGCACCATGCTATTTTAAAAATAATATTTGCTTTTATTAAGTGAACTCTACACCCAAAGTGGGGCTCAAACTCAGGACCCAGAGATTCAGAGTTGCATGTTCTACTGACTGAGCCAGCTAGATGCCCCCATGCTATTTTGTAAGTTGTGTCCACTTTGTTCAGATTAGATTTATTATTTGTGTCATATCCAAAGTGACTTTGAGAAAACACATGTGATAATCTATTTGAAAATGAGCCAACTGGGATGCCTGGGTGGTTCAGTGATTGAGCGTCTACCTTCAGCTGGGGTTGTGATCCCACGGTCCCAGGATCGAGTCCCACTTTGGGCTCCTTGCCTGGAGCCTGCTTCTCCCTCTGCTTCTGTCTCTGCCTCTCTTTATGTGTCTCTCATGAATAAATAGATAAAATCTTAAAAAAGAAAAAAAGAAAATGAGCCAACTACTTTGGATACTATAATTCCAGATAGTCATAGAAATCTTTGCTTTCTGTGGGTACCTTGCAAGTAATCTTTGACAGGAGGTATCTTTGACTCTGTGGCCATACAAAATCTTTAACTAAAACCACTGTCTGAAAATTTTAAAAGTGAGAAAGATCATTTTTCGTATTCTACATGATATAAAAAGAGGTTTACTCTTCTTTATCTCCACTTGGATGACAGACATATGCTCCCCCCTCCCCTTTCAACCCACTGGAAATTTCTCACTAATCAATATTTTTAATGGATGGAAACTATTTACTGTGGTTATTGGGTTAGTAACTTGAGACCATCTTTCAGATGTGTTGAAACAAGTACATTCTATTTTTTTAATGAATTAGAAAAATCAGAGAAAACTTCTTTATATAAATAAAAATTGACTAAAAACTAACCATACAAATCACTAAAAACAAGTAAACAAAAAAGAAAAACGGATTAAAAAAGTAAAAGCCTGGTTTATTTTTTTCAAAATAATGCATTCCCTAAGGACATTCCAAACTCTTAAGATTCTATTACATCATTCATGTAAAAGACTGGCTAAAATGTCTGAGCTATTGGGGTTACAAACATTGTGGACACAATTCGTGTTGACTCCTGTAGATTCCCATTCCCAAATAGAGGTGGCTACTTTTTCCAAGGTAAATGCTGTTTAGATGAAAACTGAAAACTAAACTACTAGCAAAGTGGAACCCTCAGGATTCTCATTAATAATCATCCCTTGCTTTGAAACTCAGAATTCTGTTAAAACACTATGGTGGGAGAAGGGACGTGGGTGGCTCAGTCAGTTAAGCATCTGCTCTTGGCTCAGGTCATAATCCCAGAGTCCTGGGAACGAGCCCCACATTGGGCCCCCTGCTCAACCAGAAGTCTGCTTCATCTTCTCCCTCTGCCCCTCCACCCAGCTCCTGCATGTGTTCTCTCTCTCTCTCAATCTCAAAAAAATGAATAAAATCTTTAAAAAAAATCCACTATGGATGATAACAATAAGAATCACCTCCTAATCCATTTACTAGCTTACTTGGACTTGAGCAAATCCCTTGTCTTCACAGTTCTCAGTTTCACCAACTATAATATATGGAATGCTGAATTAGAAAGTCTTCAGGGTCTTTTTGCTCCTTAAAAACACTAGAAATCCATGATTCTAAAATTTGCTATTCAGTTAACTCTCTACCTAAACTTTTTGAGTACTTACTAGGAGCTATCCACTTTTCTAAATGTTTTACATGAATCAAGTGATAACATTCTCACAAAATCCTTATCAGGCAAGTTATATTTTGATACCCATTTTATAAATAATCTGAGGCATAGAGAGATTAAATATCATGCCTGAATTCACAGTTAATTTGTGGTAAAAACAGGATTTGGACTTAGGCAATTAAGTCTTTGTATTAACTACTCTAACTATACTTTTTCTAGTTTTCTCCAAAGTAGTCTGTGAAACACTAGTTCTCCAAAATTATTATGGAATAAAAATAGGATTTATGGTCTATCAGTTATGACTGTTTCAGTTTTCAGGGACAGAAATATTAATTCAAACATACTTAAACAAAAATGAAATAAGCTCAAGAAGCCAAATGTTGACTCTGATTTTAGGAATTTTAATTCAGATTATATCACTATGGTTTGATTGCTCTGCCTTTACCTTTGGTAGTTCCAGGCAATAGAAAGATGGGGCAGTGACACTGGTCCTCACATCCTCAGCCTGACTCATATCAGAGTGACAGATTGTTCCCTAAGTCCCAATAAAAATATAATTGTGTCATCGTATCTTTCATTGGCTCACATCTCCATCTCCAAATCTATCATTTCAGCTAAGAAAATTTTATCGTTTGACAGTTAATAAGCCTGTATCTGATTCTCCACATTGGGGTTCCTGGTGGAATGACATCACCAAAACCAAATGCTTAGGGTAGAAGAGGTAGATTTCCCAGACATAAATTAGTTTGTGATTACTAAAATTGGTTGAGAGATGTCAATAAGTGTCTAAGATGTGTAGTTTAGTTTTTAAATATTTAGAAATATTTCATAATTATTTCTATCTCAGAAGTATCAATGTAGATGAGCATCTTAAAATCTCCAGGAAGTTCTATAACAAAGAAGTGGTTTCAACTCATTTCCCAAACTTATTTGGTGTGAAACAAATCATTCAAGCAAGATTAATTAACATCTCTTTGAACTAATCTGAACATATTTTGAAGGATGCCACTGCAGACCCAATTTCTGACATTTAGAACTAACCTAATAAAGAAGCCATGCAAATAATTTCTTGTTTCATGTCTTCTACATCATCAACTTACTATGACTCATATCATCTGCCTTATATTGCTCAGTGTCAAAAAAATAAAACTCAGTCAGCAAATATTATTTCTAACAATACAACTGACTAAATGCTTCCATGATGTGCCTATATAACTATTAAATTATCCTGTGGAAAACAGAATCATGCATTTGAATGGCTATAATTTATAAGAAGTATATTCGTTTTTGAAAAATTTGATCAAAATTTAGTGGTATAAAATTATAAATATTTATATATTTATTTAAATTTATAAATATTTATATATTCATCTTCTTGTCTAGTATTTGGTGGATTGGTTGATTTGCAATGGCTTATCTCTGCTTTATGTGGTCCCTTTTGCCCAAATAAGCAAGCCAGGGCTTTTTAATAGAACAGTTTCATGTTTCAGAAGATCAATAAGTGAGGGCAAACATCAAAGTGTAAGTACTTTTCAAACTTCTGCTTTCATCATCTTTATCATCTTTGTTAATATCCCAATTGCTAAAGCAAGTTACATGACCAAATCTACCTCTTATGAAAGACACTGCAGTGGTGCATTGCAAAGTGTCATACAGAGCATATATATAAAGTCAGGATGAATCAGTGGCCATTTTTATAATCTACCAAAGAGCTCTTAAAATCTGTTTTATATATTCCCAGACTTAGTTTATCAAATTTGCTAATCACTTAAATGAACTATAAATATCAATCTGTGTATTGAAAACAAAGAGAAAAACCTTAGATTGCTCTAGAGAATACTTAGAGAATATTTAGAGAATTTAGAGAATATTTTGGAGGCTAGGTATCCATCCTGGAATTATATACACTGACAAACAAGAGGGGATTATAGTCTTAAATGATGGGACCTATTAAACAAGATCACAACATATACATGTAGGGGAATGGTAGTTTCTTTTCTTTTTCTTTCTTTCTCTTTCTTTCTTTCTTTCTTTCTTTCTTTCTTTCTTTCTTTCTTTTTTCTTTTTTTTTTTTGAAGTTTCCCTAGAAATGGACTCTGAGATGCAGATTTGCATGCAGGAGGTTCAATGAAAAATACGTGTGGAAAATACTTGTGAGGAAGTGAGGAGAGCAAAAATGAACAGAAGGAGAGGCTGAATGGTGAAAAGGTTGCAAAATAAGCTTAGCTCACTCCACAGGGATCTCAGAGATGAGATGGTCTTTCTGAGATGTCCAGAAGAAGGCAAAGGGCTGGTGGTTTGTAGCACCTTCTGCCCTCAGTTGAACAATTATTGGATGAGGGCATCCCTTAGGAAAAAGATAAGCTAGAACAAGGTGGATTCCTTTAGCTCTGAGGAATTTCTGGAGTGACTTAGCAGTGAGCCAGCAGCAGCCAACTTTAAAAAGGCACTAAATCAACACTTGGTGATTATTTTTGTAGGATCAAATCATAGGAGTTTTGACTAATTTATCTCAAGGTCTCTCTTCAAACCATGAGATATTATGACTTTTTATTTTTTTGCAAAATGAGTTTTAAAATAGTGTCAGGAATGCCTAGATGGCTCAGCAGTTGAACACCTGCCTTCAGCTCAGGTCCAGGATTGAGTCCCACATCGAGCTCCTTGCAGGGAGACTGCTACTCCCCCTGCCTGTCTGTCTGTCTCTCTCTCTCTCTGTCTCTCATGAATAAATAAATAAATTTTTTAAATAAATAAATAAATAGCATCAGAACCATTGACAAAAGAAAAAAACCTGTAGTGATTTTTTTGGAATGTATGTAAAGTGTCTTTTTTGAAAAATCTTAGAGCATCGGTGTTCAGTATTGAGTTTAAAGTAGAGTATGCCATCTGTTTAGTTCTATTCAGTTGAATTTAAAGAGAATATCCAGTTAAACACATTTCATTCATATCCTAGGTGCTTTTCATTGATATTTACATAGAGACTTTTCCCTAAAACATAGTCAAATGTGGGGTTAAGGAAACATGACTCTAAAGACATCATGGCTTGCAAATGTCTGGTGACAAAATGAAAATACATATGTTTAGGATCCTCAAGGGAAATCTGCAAATTAGAGAGCCATGTATGCACTCTGAAATATTAAACACATAGTTTGTGACCGTTTATGCAATTATGTGTAAACAGTCAAACCATATGTGAAATTATTGAGGGGAAATTTCCATAGAAATTCCAAAGAAATACTGGATATTTTGTAATACTTCTGAAAGTTAAAAATTCTTGAAATATCTCTTTTAGAAATACCTATTTGTAATACTTGATTTACTTTGTACAAGACGTGCTATACTGATTCTTTGTCATTTGGTGATTTTGTTTTCTTTTGTTATAAGTTTTAAAAATTGTGTATCAAACTTTTCTAGAAAAATTGCTTTTAAATATCACCTTAGTGTATTCATAAGGGTTGAAAATTTGCTAAACCTCCCATGCTTTATTGGAGAATGCATCCCTCAATGTGTCGTTCAACCCAGAAGTGGCTCAAGATAATTACTCTCAAATAAATCAGATATTCCATTTTTTGACATGAAATATATGTCACTCAATTCCAAACTAAAAATACTAACTCCTTGCTTTATTTATTTTTAAGATTTTATCGTTTGTAACCTAGAAAAGTTCAGATATCTTTCACCTACCTAAATTGTCGCATGCAGATCAAGCCTTCACTGAAACATATGGTATAATACCTGTGAAACAACTTTTCTGATTTCTGTCTTTTATCAGTAAGATATAAGTACAATAAATACTTATTATCATTCATAATATGAATGATAAATATAAATATCATTTATATCAAAAGAATTATCATTTTACCCATCCAATTGTCACTTGAGTGGTGTTAAGAATTTGGCATTAGTTCTTGGCACCCAGAACTAATAGTTTTAGAATATACTTGATGCCATGACCTATATAATAAATCAAAGTTAAGGATTAAAATAAGCCACAAAAACACTGCTAAGCTTCACCAGCTTCTTAGTTATTTACTTCAAAGTGGATTTAGCTAGTGTTGAGAAACATCTCTACTGCATGCAACTCTAATTTCAGAGGAATTGTCGCAAAATTAATCTTACAGAAATAATTTTTAAATGTATTTTCATAAGTTGAACATTTCTAAAATACTTGATAATAGCATCAAGCTTATTTTTAACATAAAATTTTATTTAAATATTATAGCAAAGAAGACTCCAAATTATTTATACAACTTTAGAATGTTTCTTGATAAACTATTTCATTACAAGTATTATATGAATTTGAGAAAATTTAAGTTCTGTAAATTAAGATGTATGACAGAGTAGAAGGAGATTTATGAAGACAACGAGCACCAGAGGCTCATCTTGTCCCTTATATATTCTCTTTTCACTCCATTCTTTTTAGGAAAAGAAGCCTCCCTCTTTGGGCAAATGCAAAGAAACTTTAAAATTATGGCCTGCTTTATTTTCTCACATATTTCTTAGATTTGAAGAAATAAACTAATCTAAATTATCTAAATAATAATTAGGGAATGCATATAATATCATTCATTCTACCACAATTATAAGTATGAAATGAGAAAAAATGTTCATGAAAAATTAACATTTGGATAATTTATAAATAATCCAGCAAGATCCTATGCTGCCAAATGACTGTAACTTTCAAAGGACCAAAAATCACAAGGTACATTGAACAAACTTAATATTATTTAGGAATAATTTATTTAAAGAAATAAAAATGTATGCATAATAATATGCTGAAATTTATGAAGACCCAAATGGTAAAGTCAAATATCAATTTATCCATGAGATTGGCAAATATTAAAAGATCAATAAGTATATTGTGGTATATTTGTTAGAAAATGGACACACCTATCCTGCTGAACGTGAATAATTTTATGAGGAACGCTTTGGCAGTATTTATCAGAAATTATAATGTCAAGAAATTTCTCCCCGGCAATTCTACTTCTTTCTTTTGGCAATTCTACTTCTAAGGATCTATCTTTCTGATACACACAAGTACTAAAAATAATTTGAATATGTCTTAAGATGCTTATTGCAGAATTATTTATTATTGCAAAACTGGGAAAAACTAAATAAAGAGAATAGAAATATTGGATTCTGAGATCATTCTACAGACTTGTATTAAACTCTCAGTTCTAACTCTTACTAGCTTCGTAACACTTGGAAATGGACTAACTCTTTTAAAAACTCAGTTTATATAACTAGGTATAATAACAATATCAAGCAAATAAGATTGAATGTTAATTAAATTAGATTATACAAAAAAAATTTCAGAACATTTAAATAATCAATGTCACTAAAGTATGGTATGCATCTGTACAATGGAATAGTATACAACTGTAAAAAGAATGGAGTACCATAATTAAAATTTTCTGTTCTATCATGGAAAGATACCATCTGGTAAACAAACAAACAAACAAAAATGTGCCAACTAGTAGCATGTGATTTTCACATTGATTTTATATATATAAACCATCTTTTGAAGATTGAAAAGAAGAAACAAATAATTGCAGATTATTGAAGTTGGAAAGATTCTAGTCTTTATATGATCAACCCTCCTAGTTAATGCTTGAGTTGTTCTACAACACCCTCTCAACAATATCATACAGGCTATTACTGACCGTCAAGTTTTCCAGAAAAGAAAGTGTTCCCACTAGAGGTGAGATTCAGAAGCCGAACAGTTGCTATCAAGCGTATGCTCAAGCTTTTCCTTGATTTAGTGATTCCATTGAGGTAAACAGTGTGCCAATACAATAGCTTTTTGAGCATCCACATTAACTTGCTAAGCACCAAGGGGCTGGACATGACATACTTCAGCCACATGGAAACTCTGAGCAGATTTTTGTCTTTTCATATTTAGATCTTTCCCATTTAAATTATATGATATAGTCATTATTTTAATTTCTTTTCAAAATATGTGAAGAGGAATTAAAATGATTATTTTTGTAATTCAAGGTAGGGTACTTTTGCTTAAAGCATAAGTAGTAAAAATTCTTTAAAGGACACATCTAAAATACAGCATAATTTTTCTTGCCATTTTTTGATGGAGGAATATGAATGAGTTCAGAAGAAAAACCTGGATCTAATGAAATAAATGTTCATTGATAGATGATAGAGAAATGAAAGATAGATGATAGATAGATAGATAGATAGATAGATAGATAGATAGATAGAGTGTTCAAACACATATATATGTAAGTCAGCATGACCAGTCCAGGGATAAGAAAGTAGGATAGTTTAACTGGAATTTAGGCTGGAGGAAGAGGGAGAAGCAGGCAATTAGACTGGAAAGGGAAATTTCAGAGAAAGAATTGACAAAATTAAAAAAATAAAGAGAAGAATAAATTCTAGTACTCAGAATGATTCCTGGGTCTAAAAGCCAAGCCATGGGGATGGATAATACGAAAAAAAGATAAAGAGTCTGGGAAAGCATACAAGCTGACATTCATGATATAGTATAGGTTTTACCTATGAACCATACAGGTTAAGGTATTCAATACAAAGTTGGATGGATGAGCCTGGGACACAGAGGAAAGATTTATGTTGAAGTTAAAGATTTGGGAATCTTTACCGTTAAAGGGATTATAAGAGAAGTACAAGGAAGACTGAAGATAAAACCCAAAGATTACTACTGTACTTCCTTTTTTATATGGGTTCTTACACAGTAAAAATCCTCTGAAAAATACCAACATTCTCATCCACTTGGTGGTGGGGTGGGAGAGGCTTTCACAATCTCTGTCCCTCCACTCACTTTTCATTGAATCGACAAGATTCATTGTATCCAAGAATCATATAATTTAGGAAAACAAAGAATCACAATTATTTTTCACCATATATTCACCCATTCAGTTATGATTGTTTGCAACTGGACAGCTGGGAAACCTCTAAGAGTCTGATATTTTATTGTTTTAACTAAAAAAAAAAACATACATACAACAAACCCCCCAAAATATGCAAAATATAAACTCAATTTTTGAACTGCTTGTTTATAATTTATGACAAACACAATAAAATTAATTTGTGTAATAATAACAAATCCAGATTTCTATTTGTTATCTTGGGGTAATTTAACATCTCACCTGGACATGGAGACAAAATAAAAACCCTTCTGTGGATTATCTTGCTAGTTGAATTAATGCCGCCGAAGATCATGATGAGTCACAATGGACTGATATGAAACACTGGATTCATCCTACCCCTCGGGACCACTTCCTTGTCAGGTTCTGTTGAACTCTGTCTAGCGCCAACTTTATCATAACCACAACACTCTAGATATTACCCTGTATTGCTATGTACAAAACTGCTTACCCGATGCTAGATGGGGACCAAGTAACCTGCATCCTTGTTCATCATAAGTCAATGAGTCTCTACCTGACTTCTAGTTTGGAATCAGTGGAACAATAGTGTGCTGATTCTGCAAATAATAAAAACATTTTTCTGCATTAAGTAGGAAAAAATTATGTTCCTCTTGAATTGCGACAGGTGGATGAGCTAACATGCCAAATGGAGAGAAGGGTTACAGCAAAAATTGTTGGATTTTTGCTTTTCTCTTGAAATAGCTAAATTAGGAGTAATGTGCTTGAGTTCACGACATATTTTAGTTCACTTATTCCTTATTATAAACAAGTCTATTTATTTATTATTTTTGACCATTTATACTAATTCATTGCTGGTTACATCACTATTAATTAAACCATGAACTTCCCCCAAATTTTACTCTCTAGGAATGTGGACACAGGCACACATTTTGATAGCAAACAGGAAGTAGAAACAATAAAATCTAGTCATTAAACTGAGAAGTCTTTTTTTTTGCAGGAGATATTTATTAAGCACATATTTGTTTTTGTTTTTTTTCTTGTGTTGATTTTCAAACAAGAAATTACCATAGCTAGACGGGTCTTCATTGATCTGTGCTTACAGATATTTCTGAAAGTATGGCATGAATATGATCAATTTGTAGTTAAAGCAGTAATTCTGAATAATATCACTACTAAGTATTTAGTCATCAATATAGGTTAAACATTTCTTGTAACAGTTTTGTCTTAATGACAAAATGTCTATTTGACCAATTCAATTTGATCATTTATAAAGTAATCAATTATTTTAATTATTGATCTATAAATGACATATCAAGGAAATCACATAAGACTAGAGTCAGGCTCTTTAGAATATAATTCAAATATATTTTTGACTCTGACTTACAATGTACTAATGTAGATTTGCATCACATGAATAAAAAAATAAAAGTTTTCATCCTTTAGTTTGACTATTAAGGCTGAAAGTACAATTGGAAGACTTTTTTTCCTCTTTAAATGCTTACAAAATAATTTTAATTCAAACTCCAAGGACACAAATTCACAGTGTTCTGGTTTGCCATGGTAATCAAAAGTTACTTCCAAATCTAAAAATGCATATATCCATCTCTATCTTGTTAGTAGCAGAAGTTTGATGTCTAATTATAAATCATTTATTCACTATTTTAAAAATAAATGCTAAGCTTATTTGATTATAACTGATCAACAAATAAAGAGGATTTTAGGTTTCCATTTAATTAATTAACATTTTATTTTAGCAAGAATGTATTACATATTAAATAATATTTTGTAGAAATGGGAAATTATAAAAAAATAAGGACAATAAAAATCCATCAAAATGCTTTTTTTAAAAAAAAAGATTTTATTCATTCATGAGAGACAGAGAGAGAGGCAGAGACACAGAGGGAGAAGCAGGCTCCATGCAGGGAGCCTGATGTGGGACTCAATCCCAGGACTCTGGGATCAGGCCCTGAGTCGAAGGCAGATGCTCAACCACTGAGCCACCTAGGCGTCCCAAAATGCTTTTCGTAATAAAAAGAAGACTTCTTTAAGAATATTTTTCTATAGTTAGCCAATTAAAACTGCAGCCAGTATTTTAAAAACAGGTGCTTTTTCTCTACTATAATGGGGAAGGGGAAAGTTCTGGATAGATACACACTAAAATATTGTTTAAACTTTAAAAGTTTATTTCTGGGAAGAAGTAAGGCTATTGGTGTTCTTACATATTGCCTTTCTGTTTTTGTTTTTTCTGAAAAAAAATTTTTGCAATGAACATTTATGGATATGTAATTAGAAAAGGAAACCATCAAGTAAAAACAAAAATTGGATGAATAATATGTTTGAAAGAAAATTCACATCATCATAACAATAACTTGCATTCTTTCTTTTTTTTCAAAATTGCTTGATGTTTTCCCTTGCAATTTCCCTGTGATATTCATAGGGTAGGTATCATTAATCTCCTTTAATTTGCCAAGACACAGGCAGAGTAGTGCATTGAATTAAAGGTGAACTTAGGGTAGAACTGAGGTATTCAGTGTTTATCAATTCCCCAAATATTGAGAATTATAATAATTGCTACCTTATCCTATTGTGTTCTGTTTCTTCAGTGATATATCATCTTTATTTTAATACTTTTTTTTCTTTTTAGGTTTTTTGTAGAAATTTTAGTTATAAAAAACAGATTGAGAAGATTTGTGAGATTTCATTAAATTCGAGGCACACCAAATCCACTCAATTGAATAATTCAGGGGATATAATTTGATATGTTTTTACTCTCTTCCTCTATTTATAGCTTTCTCTGAAGGTTGCAGTATTAAGGTCAGATAATTCACTTTAAAATATTGCCAATTACTTTTGAGAAGATGAGAATTACTGAGACAGGAGCATTTTTTACAGCATTTGAGAGAAAAATTTCAACTCTATTGTGAAATAAGAGTAGCAGTGGTCAATATTTTTTCAATGACTTATTATTTTTATTTAATATACAGAAAAGAAGTAGGGCGTAACTATTGTATCTTAAGTGTTATCGGATATAAGACTCAAACACCATGATAACTGGTGAATCCTCCTAGTCTAATATCAGTATTATAGACTTCAGTGGCTTTTAAGTTTGTTATCTTCAAGACTCAAAATTTCATGAGATTAATAATTAAAATAATAAGGAACATTTAAGTCTGAGTTGAGATCACATTCTTAGCCTCTTCTATACTTACTTAACCTTTGATACAACAAATAGTTTGTAATCAACAATACCACCACTTTCTACTAGTGGCTGGACAATCAATCTAACTACAGTCCTGCATCTTGGGTTTGTGACTGGTAAGGAAAGAGAAGGAAAAACCAAACAAACTTTAATTAGTGTCTTTAATGTACCTAATGTTTTATATTCATTATCTTGATTAAATCTTAATTTAAAACTATGAGGTAGGTATTGAAATCCTAATTTTTCAGATGAGGAAACTGATGCTCACAGTGGCTAATTAGCTTGTCTTAGTCCTAATTAGCTTGACTTGTTTACAAATGGTGGAGCCAGAATATGAAACCAGTTCATTCATCTTTGAAGCTGGTGACATTTTCAATATATCGGTGTTTCTCAATCTGGGGGATACCCTGGGATTTGCATCCCAAATGCTAGGGAAACATGTTAATTTACAAATTCCAATTAATCAGACTAAACTAATTGAATCAGTCTCTGGAGGTAGCCTCAGGAAATTCCAGTTGAAAAAAATCACTCAACTGATACTTACATATGCTTGACACATGAGACAACCTCTGAGTCATGGTACCTCTCTTTCCTTAAGCCCTAATGCAAATGCATCTACCAGTAAACAATCAGATGTTCCTGTGATATTTTTTGACAACTTTGGGTCACTTTTTCCTTCTTAATGATGGAGATCAAGAATTGTTGGTAGAGACAGTATCAATAATTGGATGAAGATACAGACAACAGGTTGATCAAAATAACTGCTAACACTAAGTTAAGAGGAACATGTTGAATGAGTCTATTACAAAATCAAAATGGTCTTGATAAGAGAGAACCATTAGACAAATCAAACAGAAAATATAGGAGAAAAAAAATGTAAGAGAGACAAGTTCTATATACTGCAAAGAGAGCCAAAACACTGACCACAAGAGAGCAGTAGAAAGAAGATAGGGGTTAGTCTAAAGTCACATGGAAAATATGACTCTTCTTCATAACACAAAAAAAAAACCTCTCAAAATTAATAATAATAAAATTTCATGAAATCCTATGCTTTATTGTTAGATTTAATAAAATAAAGGCAGGTATAGTTTTTCCTCCTTTTAATTTTGTGTTAGTTAGACTGCTCCTGGAGATAGGCAGATAATTCTGAACACCACAATTGAAGAGCTGAATAGTCACATTAACAAATTTCACTGTATACTGAGAAGATTACTCCAAAGGGTGGGGAAATGTGATGCCATGTCCATGGGGTATGGATGAAGACAAAGGGTATGTTTAACCTGAGAAAGAGAAGTTAGTAGATATATGATAACTATCTTTTTAAATTTAAAAAATCTCTGGGATTTTTAAATTTATTCTATGGGACTATAGAGACTGAATTATGAACAAGGAGTAGAAATAGTAAAGATAACAGGTCAATATAAAGAAGGATTTTCTAAAAATAATTAGAAGGATTATTAGAAACAGGAAATAGTCATGCCAATACATATGCACTTGTTCAGGGCACTGTAGAGAAAGTCAAGCTCCATCACTTTTGCTCCATCATGGCCTACATCTTGCCTACCTTGATTGCCACTTTATCCTAGCACTTGGCATGAAGTCCTCTCTTAATAAATATCTTCAATGAATCAATGGACAAGATTCTATGACTCTGAGTTGTCATATGTCTACTCTACATCTACTCATGTTAGAAGAGTTAAGTTCATTTTTCTGCCAGTGCCATCCTGTGTCCCATGCTCAACTTCTATCCTCTTCTAGCCAAACTAGAGAAAACTGGCCTCAGTCTGATTAACTGTGATAGATAGCTGAAAATTTGGTTTTACCAGTAAAACTGTGCTACCTAGAAATCTTGAGTTTTTATGGTTTTAGCAAACAAGTCACTCGAATGGTCACAAAGGGCTGGGCACTTGACTAAACTATGGAAAGCTACTGGGAAGAACATGTGCCAGAAAACGTCTTTCAAAAAGAAAAAAAAAAGATACGTTTATAAATAAATCTTTCTTGATTGTGATTAGAAGTTTGAAATATGTGACTTGCAAAGGTGGATGTGAATATCTTTAAAACGGATATTCAAAGGGTGCCCAGTCGTTGGAGCATTGGGACTCTTGGTTGCAGCTCAATCATCAACTCAGGGTTGTGAGATCGAGTTCCATGTGGGCTCTGTGCTCAGTGGGGAGTCTGCTTGGGATTCTTTTCCCCCTCCTTTGCCGTTCTCTCTGCTCCTACCCTGCTCTCAGATAGATAGACAGATAGATAAATAAACAAACAGCTAAATAAAACATTTTTTTAAAAATTCAAAGCTACTGGAAAACTATGCATAATAGTATAAAGACAATAAAACCTCCCCAACCAAATACTGTGTAAAGCTGCACTATTAGAGTTTAACTTATTTTTGACTATTATATTCTTAAATCTATGATAATATTTTGTGGAGGAGGAAAGAAGATTTGTGCTAAAGCCTATATAAAATATTCACATTTTTTTATATAAAATACACTACCACTTCAGTCAATGCAGATCAATAGTTTGTTTGAGTCAACTCCGAGTTCCAAAATTCTTGGGATACCTCCTGGTAAATGTGCACTAGATTTAACTAATAGGTAACTGATTTGGAAGGACATAATGCTGACTGAACTACATAATTTTAGATTTTTCTTTTCAATAGATGCCTTATTTTTATTCAATTCTCTACAACATTGCTATCTAAGGTTTTAGGATTTAGATTCAAGTCATAGTACTTAGCAAGTACTCATTGGAGGTCGCATTTCTTCTCTGCCCCTCTCTTCCTTTGGAAGGAATTGCTGTTTGGTATTTTCCTCAAATTAAATCCTTTTTTTACTAGTATGTATCACGAGTTTCTCAGTTTTTGCTATTTATATGTTCTGTTTAACTTTCCTTAGGCATACGGTAGTATAAATACACACAAGATCCCTGGGAAGGCTCTATTCCAGTGATTTATCTTCTGTAATATGGTTGTGGTTGGAAAGTAATAATGGTAACTACATAGCAAATTATAAATCTTCTGTAAACATCAATACATCTTAAATCATAAGACATTCCTGAATGCAATGCATACTGAAAACAGGTAAGTTATCCAGTAATAATTTGATATTTGCTGGTAAAAAAAAAAAGCTTTTTCCAATTATTTTATCACAGAGTTTGTCACGCTCATTAGAACAGCCTAAGGATATATGAGTAAAGGCATTTTCCTTCCATTCAAAAAATTAGAAAAATTAAGGAAATGAACACTTCATCTTTAGACATGGTTCAGGTTTAACATTAACAACATATTTTTACTATACATAAAAAAATAGTAGGTGGTATGTTATTCAGTATTTCTTTCAACAAGCTTTTTATCATTGAACATTTATTTTATTAGCTTGTGAACCAAGAATGTTTATTAGTTGGTTCACACAATTTTAAATACCTTTGCTGCCTGACTACATTGGCTTGCCACTGGGACTCTACTTTTGTGTTGGATCTCGTGCATTATAGGAACTCAGACCAGTGATCAAGATCTCCAAGGATTTCGGTTTCCTAATTCACAACAATTTTATAATTGGCTTCGTATTGTGTTTTTATAAGAGGATCTTACCCTTGAACACACGTGCACAGACACACATGCACAATCCCATACATACATCCCAGCTGCCCAAAAAAGGACTGGGGTTTCAGATTCAGAACCCTGTATTCTGCATTCATGGCAGCATGTGGGAGAGACACGTGGGAGAAGCAGAGCAATGATAGACACAAAAGGGAAAGGAGAACTTATTCAAAGCAGGAAGGGTGTACTTTATGGGACTAAAAAATAATGATATGAAGGCGAGTTAGGGCATTGTCACAGTGGCTTAAGCAAAAAGTGTGGTAAGAAATGAATAGGAGAAAATTAACTAAAAAATTACCTAGGTGGTAAATTGATCTACTACCCTCTCCCTCCATCTCCAATACCTTTCCCTTAATTATTCTCTCCTAGATTCTCCAATATTTTGAACTATTCCTTACACATTTCTGGCAATTAATTATAGTACTATGTTTACACTTTAAGTACTGATATTTTCCGTGGATTATTTCTCAGTCTGAATTATTCACTTATGTATTCATTCATTTATTCATTCACTTTTTATCCACAGTTACAGAGTATACATAATCTATTTTATAAGATACTGAAATATAGAGTTATAATATTCACTCTCCATGAAAACAAGCATCTGGTCTCATAGGTAATAAAATCAAACAAAAACTAAGGTACTTGGTAAGCACGAACTTGTTCCCCAAAAACATCTCTGCCCCCACTTCTTCATGTGATCCCTGATAACAAGGTTTACATATTATTTTTCTTTTTTAGCCTAAATGTTAATATCATGCCTGACTTCTGTAAGAAACTAAATAAATGTTTGCATTCTTCAAAATTTAATATTTTGTTCTAACTAAATTAATTTTAACTCCCCATCACAAATAATCTGTGAGTTTCTTAAGTACTAGTAAAGCTAAATGTCATTTGTCTTTATTAACTCTTCATGTTTACTGGGCCACTTTAATCAATATAATCATGACAGAAAAACGGGATGTCCGCCCCTTGGATGTTTTTCTATGAAAATATCTGATGCTAATATTTTATATTTTCTAAATAAAATCATGATTATTATAATTACTTATGAATTTATTTATATATTGCCTCACTACATCATCTTAGGGTTGAGTGTTCTTTTAAATATTGAATTGATTTTTCAGAAGCCAGTGCTGGAGCCCAGTAAGTGGACATTTGGCTAGTTGCCCAGTGGCTTCATATTAGCGTGCACTTGATGAGTGAAAATGAAAAAAGGAGCATGGTTTACTGATGGTTGGTTGATTTATTTCTTATTCTTGTGCCTTCTACTTAGTTGTTTAAATGTGGTTACTAATAATCAACATACTTCGACTGATAAATGGTACCTTGAATAATGCAGTTTGAAAAGGAACAATTTCTTTTAGCACCTAGAATGTCAGAGACACTGTGTTGGGCACCACAGAGATTTTTTTTTAAAAGATATATTGCATATGTCTTGTATGTTAATATTGTGCAGATATATAACCTGAAATATTTCTGAGATATTAGCAAAAGATCTTATAGCCCCACCATGAATTTCATTTGCTCTGAAGCTTTATAATTTGAAAATCTCAGAGAGACTAATAATGAGACTATTTTGTATAAAACCCAGCAAGTCCTGGATCTTTTTCATTTAAATTTCTTCCTTTAGCTTACCTCTACTCTCCCATATTTTACAATAAGCAGCAAGAAGAAGCTAGTGGTAATTTCAATATGCCTGAAAATCTTAGCTAGATCATCCTATACATTAGGATTATTTTCAACTTTCCTTTTGGCCACAGGGCACAATATTGGGAAAATTTTGCTACTATATAACAAAGATAATATTTCCTTCAGCTGTCCATAGCATTTTCCTCACTTTTTTTCAGTCTTCACTAGCAGCTTCCTTGAGGGCTAATCAAACTTCTATTAACAGTCTCTTTATGATCCTTTAAAATGTTTCTCAGACTTTCTTCAACGTCCCTCCATTTTTTTTGCACCTGCATCCTGATCATGAAGCCACATGTTACGGGCTGTGTTAGCTTGGTGTCCTACTCCTAATACAAAAATCTGGTCACTATGACTGCATAACAAGCTGGTACAAAGCTTAGCGGTATAAAGCAACCCTATATTATGGCCCAGGTTTTTCCGGGTCAGGATTTCAGACAGGACACATAGGAAAGTCTCATCTCTGCACACTCTGCTTCAGCTAGAGCTGCTCAAAGACTAGACCTGAAATCATATGAAGATTCACGTATCTGTCAGGTGATGGTGGGAAGACTCAAACAGCAGAAGGCTGGAAAAGCGGAGTTGCTCAGGCACCTCATGCTGCTTGTAAGCACCCTAGCATGGTGCCTTCGGGGAAACCACACTGCTCACATGTTGGCTCAGGACTCCGCAGCACGTTTTGAAGGAGAGGTAGGCAAAAGCTGTGTCACCTTTTCCAATCTAGACTAAGAAGTCATAGAGCATGACTTCTGCCACTTTCTATTAACTAGAAGTAAGTCACTGGCTTGGGACCATATTTTCAGAAAAAAAGGATTAGACTCCGTATCTTGTGGCAGATATGTCAAAGAAATGTCAAAGAATTTGGAAACATGCATAAAACCAAGACATATGGGTATAATATGGAAAAAAATTAAAAAGAACATTTTAAGAGAGAGAATGCAGAATTACAGGACACAGCATGGAAAATCATGGTCCATAATGTGGATCGATGACATCACAATTTGGCTGCACCTTGTATGCCCTTTGAGAAGTCTTAAGATATATGATCAGAAATTTTGATAGTATTGTACAATATCTCTCTTACCAATCCTACTATTTCTCATTCCCCAGAGCTTAACCTATTTTTCGCTCCACCTGTGGGTCACTTGTATGTATGTCCACAAATCAAGCCTACCTGAAAACAGGAGGTACTCCCTGATGTGTATCTATTTCTGTTTCCCTCCTGTGTTATGAGTTATTGAGACTGATTCCCTGACCCTTAAGTCTCAGTTCTTGTACATGGACTCCTGCTTTTATTTCCATTGCATCATCATTTTCTGGAAAAATTTTATTCAGAATTATGTTATCTATAGGCATGGTAGGCTCTCAGATCAGACTTCTAAGAAGGGGGTCCGGGACCAATGCAGGCCTCAGGCAGTTTGAACAGTTTAACTGCATACATGGATATCAAACCAAATCATACAATTTACATTAACAATATGAATGACAAAATTAAAAAAGAAGAATTGAAGAGATCCCTATACACCCTGTTTTCTCAGTTTGGCCATGTGGTAGATATTGTAGCTTTAAAGACCATGAAGATGAGGGGGCAAACCTTTGTTATTTTTAAGGAACTGGGCTCATCCACCAATGCCTTGAGACAGTTACAAGGATTTCCATTTTATGGTAAACCAATGCAAATCCAGTATGCAAAAACAGACTTCTAAGAAGGGAAAGTAGTTTCAGTGGAGAGCTGAGGAAAAAAGGCAGTTAATGCTTATTAAGTTCATTCTCTAAAGTAGACACTGTTGGATACTATATACTCCTAGGTTAGATCCCTTTATCAAGGCTGAGAAACAGGGAAGCGAGTCCATCTCCTGTGTATGGCTGGGTGGGACTGGGATACCAAAGAAACAGGCTGGATTAATATTTTCTTTTTTCAGGCTGGATTAATATTAAAGGCTGTAGTCTCAGAGAAGATTAGCATGGCCCCTGAGCAAGGATGACACATAAATTTGTGAAGCATTCCATATTAAAAAAAAAAAAAAGGCTATAGTCTCTGCAAGGATCATATCCAAATGAGATCTAGGAGAGACTCTAGGTCACAAAGACTGGATAAAACGGGGAGAGGTTTGTACTAGGTGTGTGTGAGTGTGTGTGTGCATGTATCTGTAGTTTACTAAACTTTAAATTGCACAAACATTGCTGGTCTCATATTCATATCTCCAGTGCCCAGTTCTAAGTTTCAATACATTTTTGTGGAATTGGAAAAGAGTTATTAGGTACATGGGTGCTGGTTTAGAGAAAAATAAAGGGAAAAAGGATATATGTAGGGAAGCCAGACACAAGACAATGCTTAAATTTTAAGCAAAAACTAAATCTTAACTGCTGTGAGTATTGGGCCCCTATTTTTAGGATTGCTTCAAAAAGTCAGGAGAACCACGGCTGTGGTTTCAACTGTCTCAAGGCATTTTTAGGAACTACAGTCTCCTATAAACAAGCAGGGAGATGACACTTCATGAAAGATCATAGTCCTTGCCCTTATCTTGTCATTCTCCTTAAAAACTAACTTCTTTTAGAAGACTGGGGTCCTATTTCTTATGGATAGAACCAAACACAGGTAGAGCAGGACATTACTCTTTCCAGCTTCTTGCTGTAATTGTGTGCTTAAAAATTGAGAACCCTTTACTTATCTGTTGCATTCCTCTATTCCACTGTTGATCTGGACTGAATTCAGAGATTGCAGTAATTCTTAGGTACACAGAGAGATCTGGGCGCTTTCCTCGGCTTCAAAAATTGAATAACCAAGGTGAGTTATAGAAACATGTGAGACTTCACACAAAGGAGAAATCATATCATAGCAGATATGACAGATGGCAAGCTGTTACAATTTCCCTTCTCTAGGACACACAGCTAGATTCCATTTCTCAGGCTCCTTTGTAGTAAGGTGTGCCCACGTGACCACGTCTAGTCAATAGAGTGTAATTTGCAACAAAGCCCCTCCCAGTTTGATTTTATCTGACACACTCTTCTTAGGAGGGTATTGGACATGGCAAAGTCACAAATGGAAGGTGACTGGGATGCTGTATTGTTACCAGGAGGAGAGTTGCCTAAATAATCAGAATCTCTTTTTGAGAATTTATAAGTAAGCTTATATTATGTAATGTTTCTGAAATTTGAGGGTATATCTTTTTTTTTTGAAGGTATAATTTTTACATCAGCTCCCATACCCTTAACTGAAAAGGAGGTGTTCTTGGGCTAGGAAAGCTAAATACATAACTTTTAACCTCACTGAGCTTTTAATATAATCTGGGAGAATAAGCATGACTATCGGACAAAGTTAATGCTAAGGGGTATTAATATATAAAAATGAGCCCAAGTTCTGTGGATAAATATCACTGTATGTTTGATTTGTCAGGGAAATAAAATATTAGCTGCATTTTGAAAAATTGGTAGTTCTTTTAAGTAAGAAAGAAGGATAGGAAGAGTATTTGAGGATGTGGTACTGGGGAAGGCAACTAACAAGAAGGGATGTGTAATTTGGAAGACTGTAAACCCACAAGGCTGGCTAGAGCTTATAGTGTGTGCAAGATATTAAAGATGAGTATGGATATAAAGGTTAGGAACAGATTTCAGAGATGCTTTAAGACGAGATGGAGTATTTGTAATTTATATGAGATAAAAATGAATTTTTAGATAGGATTGAAATGGTGAAGGCAAGATTTTGGAAAAGGTAAGGCATGGGATAACTGGCATCTAGAATGCCAGTGAGAAGAATATTGAAATACTTATAATATTGGCAAAAAATGCCTAAACTAAGACGATAACAATAAGTAAAAATGCAGGACACTGAGGCATCTGGTGACTCAATCGATCGAGTGTCTGACTCTTGATTTAAGCAGGTCATAATCTCAGGGTAATGAGATTGAGCCTCATGTTGGGCTCCACACTCAGAAAGGAGTCTGCTTGAAATTCTCTCTTTCTCCCTCTCCCTTTCCCTCTCCTTCCCACTCTCTTTCTCTTTCTCTAAAATAAATAAATGAAATATTTTTAACAATGCAGAATATTTCCTCTTTGGGCTATGTGGAGTGGTGTGTGAGACCAAGGCTCACACCGTCAGCAACTACAATAGTTGGGGAAAAAGGTGGGAAGCAATTGATTTAGGCATCAGACAAGAGACAGAACAAAGCAGTGGTTCCCGAGGTAAGGAAAACTTGTGCTCCAGGAGTGCCAGGGCTCTCTGCCTAAGGATACTTTATCAACCATGGCATAGAAGAAGAAGGAAGTAGTATGGCTAAAGAAGCAGAGGCAGAAATCAGAGAATGCAGCTGCTGATGGAATTTGTGGAACAAAGCATACAAGACGAGGGAGCTCCCCAGAGGAAGGACTTGACAAATCTATATGGAAGTCCCTTCAAAACACGACTTATCAATGTTAATTCAAGAAGAAAGATAAAAATCTGCATGGCTCTCTGTCTATAGAAAAATAAAGCTCATTACCAAACCTTTTCACAAAAATAATTTCAGCCTCAGGTGATTTAATTGGTGACTATTGGTGAATTCTATCAACATTAGAAAGGAGATAACACCAGACATAAAAATTCTTTCAGAAGGTAGAGAAGGAGGAAACTAATTTAGTAAAAAGCATAATCCTGCTCATAAAACATGAGAAAGGTATTGCAAGAAAAGAAAATTGCAAACCAAGATCCATCAAGAACATAGATTCTGTCAAGATCTTCAGCCAGATATTAGCAAAATGAGTCCAGCAACATAAAAAAAACCATATAACACATAATAACCAAGTAGAATTTATCCAGGAACATTAGATTGGTTCAACATTTGAAAGTTCATAAAATTCACCAAAGTAACAGAATAAAAAGGGAAAAATCATATAAATCAATGAAAGAAGTAATGTTGGTCAGTAAAGTCCATCTAGGGACCATATAGGAGGTCAATTGATTTTTGATGGAAGTGCCAGCATTTTGAATGCTAAACATTTGTCTCTTTCAACAAATAATGTTGGAAAACTGTTATTCATCTGGAAAAATACAAATGTTGACTACAACCTTACAACATATGAAAAATTAATTTGAAATGAGTCATAAACCTAACTCTAAAAGTAAAAGCTATTAGACTTGTGAAAAAAGCAAAAGAAAATCTTTGATTTGGTGGTAGACAAAGACTTATTGAATTAAAAAAAAAGCAGCACTAACCATCAGTGGTGTATCAAAGTTAGGGTGGTGGAAAGAAATGCCCCCAAATTTAGATGTTACATTATTTGTGGAGAATTCTTTTTTTATTTGCAGAGAATTTAAGATAAAAAAAAAAAACCTAGCCAAACTTAGTTTTTTGTTATCACCATATATTCACAATTCTAATAAATACCTGTGATAAAATATTCCTCCTGGGGCGGGAGAGGATCTCTTTTCATGGTTTAAATTCTAAACAATAACTATGGTTACTCTGAGCTTTAATAATATATATAAGCTAATATGAGCTACTAATTGTGTATGTTTTAGTAAACAGTATATTGTACATGGAAGTTAACTCATGCAACTCCCAGTTATCCAGTGTGCTCTCAACAAGCCCAGGATTAGCTGCACTGTTCACGTCAGGAGTAAATTTGTTTTAGAATTGTTCAAACTTGCACTGGGCTCAGATCATGCCTCTGTCCTCTTTGCTACTACTATTACTGTATCTAAACAACAGCTTTGAAATAAAAAAATGATAGCAAAATAATTGTAAGACCAAGAAATAAACTGAGTTAATTCAATTCTGTCTTTTCATGAAATTTTGGAATTTTATTTCTGAAAAAAATTAAAACAGTGAAACAGATTTTGAATTGTGTGTTATAATGTTTTTGCTTTTAAGTGAATATTTTAGTTCATAACTGAGATATTTTTGAATGCGAATAGCATTTTTAAATTAAAACACTACTTCTTTCAGTTGATAATTATTTGTATTAAAATTAAACAATGACTTAAGAAAAGAGAGATTGTAATACTACCATCAATTTCTGTGAAATTAATTAGGCTGACGGAAGGTCATTTCCTTTTGTAGAAATCCTACATTTACATAGGTGAAAAGTAATGAGGCATTACTCTTTCCTTTTTTAGCCTTTATTGTCTATTTTATACTGTATTTCTAGTTAAATATTCATTGATATATATTGATAGTATTTATACCTATATATGTATACACACACTTTGTGATGCTATACTAAGAGTATTCTAGAATAAAGAAAATGGTCTTTGCTCCTAAGAGAAGACTACATCTACCCTCGAAAAAAGTAGCTGTTCTTTTTACCTTCCACAAGTGGATAAGTCATAACTTCTTTAAATGCAACTTCTCTAGTGGTTTACATATGAATATATCGCCTTACTTTCAACCTCTTCCTTTACCTAATGGAGTTTATGTTCAGAAATTAGTTACTATGCAAATGAACAATGAAGGCTTGGCAAAAGACATAAAAACCTAGTGTTTACAAGTACAAAACAACCATGTTCAATAGAAATGCTTGAAAATATTTGTTCTTAATTCAGCCTATTGGTAAAGTTAATCAGATATTGTCTGTACTCACACTCTTGGCAAAGCTTTTTACTCCAACAGATGCCCAGCCATTCTGCCCACTGAGTAGACCTGGGAATGAGAGAAAGCAAATATCCCAATGTCAGCAATTTACCAGACACAGGACCTGGTGACAGTTTTGTCCCTTTGGAATGGCAATTCATGGGCATCTTCTACTTGGGAGACAACTCCAGTTGTCCATGGCAGTGAACAACTCAGAAAACAACTTTCAAGGACACACCTTTATACTGATTCTTACCTTTCCTCTGTTTCTAGCTCTTCAGTCTTGTTCGTCTTATCACTTCCCAAAATAAATTACTTGCATACAAGCCTTTGGCTCAGTCTACTTGTTTGGTCAACCCAGGCTCAATCATTAAGTAAGATAGTGTTTTAAATATTTTTTCCTTATTTTAGAGACTGCGAACCAAGCTGTTCTCTATGCTTATATTTTTGTCTTATTTCACAGAGACCATTTCCTTTAATGACACCTGCTCACAAAAAAATGGCAATACAAATATATGTGTGTTTATGTGCATCTACACATGTCATGAAAAAAAATTACATTTGTTATCCTGACATTGAAGACCCTCTATATTCAGGTCCCCTGACCATTTTACCCTAACACAAAGAATTGATTAAGTTCAAACTTTTCCCCTTACTTTCCTCCCTCAAATCTCAAACTTGTTACGCTTCTAAATATTTCTATTTCTGGGGCACCTGGGTGGCTGAGTGGTTGAGCGTCTGCCTTTGGATCAGGGTGTGATCGAGTCCCACATCGGGCTCCCTGTATGGAGGCTGCTTCTCCCTCTGCCTGTGTCTCTGCCCCTCTCTCTCTGGGTCTCATGAATAAATAAACAAAATCTTTTAAAAAATAAATAAATATTTCCATTTCCACGTCTTCATTTTATCCAATCCTACCTATTTCTCACCACTTAACGGTATACAAAGGTTTAATATTCGATAAATATTCACATTGTATTATTTAAAATATCACCTTGTATTATTTCCAGAATAAGCAAAAGTCTTCACAAATAAGTAAGAATTTGCCTGAGAGGCAAAGAATGAAGAAAGAAGGCAAAGCCATTCTAGGCAGAAGAATCTGCTTATGTACATATACACACAAACACGAAAGAAAGAAATGTATAGGAATGTATTCTCGTGTAGGAGTCTGATTATACAAGGCAAGGAAAGAAAAGAAAGAAAAAAGTGTGTTCAGTAAATTTTAATTTTAGTAAAATGTTAAGGAATAAAAGTCCAAGAGAGCTTTGGAGCAATCAATTTAAAAAACTTTGACCAAAAATAAAAAAATTAAAAAATTAAAAATTAAAATAAAAAACTTTGACCATGATCCACACTAAAGAACAGGTTTTATTTTGCCATCCATTATTAGGGTCAACATATAATTTCTCATCTAACCTGGGAGTCTGTGACCAGGACCACTAGAGATAATGAGGCTGCGAGCACAGACATAAATGAGGCTTGTCCTCGGCAAATCAGGATGCATATTCACTCTAACAACTGGTCCCTGCTCAGGTGTCTTCAGCTTTACAGTGAGTGATGCACACTGATATTTCTCTTTTCTTCCAATCCACATTTTTTGAAGTGCGGCTGTGACCCATTTTATTGATGTCATGCTCACTAAGGGTTAAAAAGCACTGGCTTAGAGGGAAACAGATGTACTTGAAAGCCCCTACATTTATTCCCCACCAAGAACTGTAGATAACAGGTGAAAGAGAGAATGTGGGCACTGAAGTGACCTGACTCTATTTATATGTTACAAAGGCTGTTCTTAGAGGAGGTGGGCTTTGAAGTTGACAAAACCAGGGGTTAAATCAGAGCCGTCTTTTCCCTTAATTCCCACTCTAGATAATTAAGCAGATCACTTAAGGAAGATTATTTAATTGTTCAGTCTGGACAAATTAGAATTTTCTATAAATAAAAATATAAATTTATATACACACAAAAAAATATACTAAATTCATTGGAGTCTAAATGGATAAAAATTTCTCCACAGTAGTCTATTTTCTTCACTCTGTGTCAACTGAAACTGCATATTTCTTGATCTCTTCAGATTATTTTAAAGTATAACATTTCTGAGCTTTCTTATACATTCCACTTTTTTCAGCTTCCAAATTCAGTTTAGGTTATGGTGTATAAAGTTTCCATCTTATTCTATGCAAACTAGAATTTGAGAATAAGCAACAAGAAATTTAATATCTTTTGAAATTATATTCCATTTGTTCCCAGGAAAAGTGATAAAGCCTTAACAACTTTAAACTTTATCTGGACAATCAAGACAATTGCAGCTAAAATGCAAGATGATATATACTAACGTTCCCAATTATGTGATCTACTTCATGATTCTATAAAGGAATCAGAAAAAGCGTGAGCTGATAAATTCTAGGAAATCTCTGTGATTGTGATATTACTTGAACCTACACCTTACAGAATAAGATGTGACAGTAATCATTCCTGGGAAATAATTCAAGAACATGCTTGATCAACAATGATTCAATAGTGTCATCCATGTCTTGATTCACTACAGAAACTCTAAAAAGCAACAGAACTTATTAGTTTTTCACAAATTTTGTTTCCTATAGTATGTCTTTGACTCGTGATATATTGACACTGTATAGCTGTATTTAGGTTAGCAATTATAACCAAGAATTCCATAAAACACAATTTATGAACTATAAAAAGCAAACACTCAAATTCAGATGAGATCAGGCGCATTCAGGGTGGTATGGCCGTAGACCCAAACACTCAAATACAGAGTCTAAATAGCCTTCAGCAATTGGCTGAAAAGGAACTGCTAAATTTGATCATGTGGAGAAAACTATCGCTTCAATATTTTTAAGCTGGATTATAGGGACAGTGTTCATTAGAATTCACTACATCACCAATTATTTTAAGGGATTCAAATATGATTTCATTTTTTTATTATTTTTAAAAGATTTTATATATTTATTCGTGAACGACACAGAGAGAAAAGCAGAGCCACAGACAGAGGGAGAAGCAGGCTTCCTATGGAGAGCCTGACATGGGACTCGATCCCAGGACCTGGGATCATGACCTGAGCCAAAGACAGTTGCTCAACCACTGAACCACCCAGGTGCCAACAGCCTTTTCCAATTATGCTCAACCACTAAGCCACCCAGGCACCCTTGAATATGATTTTAAATAACAGTTAACCTATTTATCTGCATGTTTTCAAAAGACTGGAAGGCCTATTAGAGCAACCTAGTTATTAGAGCAACCAATATATATAATTCAGAATTAAAAGTGAAAAGTTATATTTACAGTGGGCTTAGCCCCAAATACCTAGAATGGGAGGGGAAAAATGGTATCTGTAATTAAATTGGGAAGCATTACTAACCTTAAAGCTATGAGCTAAGAAGATAGAAAATGGACAGAACGGGAGAATATCCTTTTTAAAACTGCAGAGGAAAACAAAAAGAGCATTTATAGGCATATGAAATTTAATTTTACTATTAAAGGAACTCCAAATACAAGGCCAAAAATTAATGTATCAAAAAGTAACAGAAGTGTTGTTGGTTGCACATGTTAGAAGAGTGGAAGAGGGGACTCTGTCCTAAAAAGTAAAAAGCTGACCAGACTGAAATATTAGCAGCTCTCCTTGGGTCTTTAAGATGTAGGAGGGCAGAGGGAAAACACCACCCCCAAGACTGGGGTGACATCACAGGCAAATACAGGGAGCAGTAGCTTACCAGAGGGGAGACTTGGGAGTAGAAATCAGGTGGGCCCAGTGTAAGGGTAGGAAAACTGGAAGAGTAATTAAGGAATTGCTGGAGGCTCAGAGCCAACAATCCAGAGTTAAAAACTCCAGAAGGACCCAGGCATCCATGGACCCTCGTAATATTGTAAGATTTACCTCCAGGAGCTCAAACAGGTTCCCACAGTAAATATCAGAGAAAAACCCCCTCGTGCTTCCAGTAGGAGGAGGGAAAAGGGAACCATTTTGAATGGTGCCAGCATACTCTGTTCTTAACCAGGCCTGCCCACAGGTGAAACCAGTTATCCAGAGCCTCACCTGATGGCATAGTATCAGAGCTTAACCTGAGGAAGGGAAATATTCCCTAAATAACCAGTTTTAGCCTTCCATATGAGAAAGGAGACAAATTCTAGCCTATTCTAGCCATCTTGTTCTACCTACACTGTGGGGGAGGGGGGAAGGAAAACCTAGAAAATCTTGTGAGGTTCACAGTTCAAAGCATAGGCTCAGTAAAAGATTAAGGCCTAAGGACTGTAGAATGCAACCCCTCCCTCCACACCTCACCATCACATCACTAAAGGAATAGTTATAGCAGTTACTTTCAGCCAGTGTATCATGCTTAGCTAAAAGTTTGTTAAAAATAATAACACCAAAAATGTAATCTATCACATATGTTTATGTATATATCATGATTATGCTTCTAGCTTATGTACGCCTATATAGAAGTGAAACGAAGGACATCAATTATATAAGGGGTGTGAGGGAAGAATCAAAATTGCTTTGTTATTATAGGATATTCAGTCTACATAGAAGTGCTATACTGTTATTTAAAAGAAAGCTTGGATTTGCTGTAAATGTATATTGCAAATATTAGAACAACCAAAAAAGTTTAAGTATAATCAATATGCTAACACAGAATGAAAATGGAATCATATAAAGTGCCCAGTAAAAAAAATAAAAGGAAGAAAGAGATGAGGCACGTGGATGGCTCAATGGCTGAGCATCTGCCTTTGGTTCAGGTTGTGACCCTGGGGTCCTGGGATCAAGTCCTGCATTAGGCTCCCTGTGGGTAGCCTGCTTCTTCCTCTGCCTGTGTCTCTGCCTCTCTCTGTGTCTCTCATGAATAAATAAATAAAATATATTTTTGAAAAAGAGGAGAGTAGAACATAAAAACAGGAATAAAGAACAAGGCAATGAATAGAAAACAGTTATAAATATGGTAAATATTAATCCACATATATAAATAAATAACCACTTTGAATGTGAATGTTCCAAATGTACCAATTAAAAGACAAATTGTTAGAGTGGATCAAAAAACACAATCCAACTATGTATTGCCTACAAAAACCTGCTTTAAATGTAAAGACACATAGAGACAAAAAGTGTATGGACAGAGGAAAATACCAGGGTAACATTAATAAAAAGAAAGCAGGAGAAGCTATCTTAATTTCAGACAGAGAAGACCTTAAGACAAGGAAAGTTATTAGGAATATAGAGGGGCATTAGATAATGATAAAGGGAGCAGTTCTCCAAGAGAACATAGCACTCTTTAACATGCATGTGCCTAACAACAGAGTGTCACACTATGTGAGTTTAAAACTAACAAATTGGGCAGCCCAGATGGCTCAGCAGTTTAGCTACCTTCAGCCCAGGGCATGATCCTGGAGTCCCACATTGGGCTCCCTGCATGGAGCCTCCTTCTCTCTCTGCCTGTGTCTCTGCCTCTCCTCTGTGTGTCTCTCATGGATAAATAAATTTAAAAAAAAAAAACTTTAAAAAAAGAAAAATAAAATAAAACTAACAAAATGCAAAAAGAAATCAATGAATCCACTATTATAGAGACTTCAACGCCCCCTCTAACAGAAATGGATCCAAAAGGTAGAAAATCAGTAAGGACATAATTGAACTCAACAATTCAACCTATCAACTGGATATAATTGTTATCTAGAGACTACTTCATCCAACAACAAAATAATACACATTCGTCTTAAGCTCATATGGGACATGTACTAAAATAAACCACATTATAGCCCATAAAACACAAGTTAATATATTTCAAAGAATATTCATCCTACAATGTCTAATCTAAGACCATAGTGGAATTAATCTAGAAAATCAGTAAAGAAAAGACAACTGATAATTTCAAAATGTGGAGATTAAACAACATACTTCTAAATAATACTTGGTCAAAAAGAAGTCTTAAGAAAAAAATTGAAAAATATTTCAATCTAAATGGAAGTGAAAATGTAACTTATAATTTGTGAGATGTAGTGAAACAGTGCTTAGAAGGAAATTTATAGCATTGAATGCATATATTAGAAAATTTAAATATTAAAGTGAATAATTTAAGTTTCTACTTTACAAAACTAGGAAAGAACAAATTAAATCCAAAGGAAGCAGAAAAAACACAATACTAGAAATTAGCACAAATCAAAACTGAAAACAGAAAATCAATGGAGAAAATCAACAAAATTGAAAGCTGACATTTTAAGATCAGTCAAGTTGATAAGCCTTTAGCCAAACTAGTGGGAAAAAAAGAGAAACACAGAGAGAGAAAAGAAACAAATTATTAATATCATAAATGAAAGAAGGTAGATTGCTACATATTCCATGAACTTTAAAAGGACAATAAAGAAATATCATGAACAAGTCTATATCCACAAATTTGATAACTAGATGAAATGCAAAAATTCTTTAAAAAAACACACTGTCAAAACTCACACAAATTTATAGATTTATATATTATAATATTATATTATGGCAAGTTTGCATGGTGCAAGGTTAATAGAAACCAATTGATTCCCTATATACCAGAAATGAAAAAGTAAAATTTGAAATTAAAATACAATATCATTTATATGAGCATCTAAAAAAACCTGAAAATAATCAGGTATATATTTAACCTAATATGTACAAGAGCTACCTGAAGAAAACTGTAAAGCTTTGATGAAAAAAAATTTAAAAAGAGCTAAATAAGTGAAGAAATAGTTCATGTTCATGTATAGAAAAACTCAATATTGTCAAGATGTCAATTCTTTGCAAATTAATCTACAGATTCAATGCAATTCAAATCAAAATCCCAAGAATAATTTTTATGGATATTGGGGCAAGCATAAGTATATGACAGACTGTCCATGTCATATGTCACTTAAAAAATGCAAATTAAAACAACAATGAGATACTACTACACACCTATTGGAATGGCCAAAATCTGAAACCCTGACAACACCAAATGCCAATGAGGAGGTACAGACACTGGAACTCTGATTCAGTGTTGGTGGGAATTCAGAATGCTATAGCTACTTTGGAAAACCATTGGCAGTTTCTTACTAAATTAAACGTACTTTTACCAGATGATCCAGCAATTGGACTCCTTGGGATTTTACAAAGGAGCTGAAAACTTATGTCCTCGCAAAAACCTGCACAGAGATGTTAATAGCAACTTTATTCAGAATTTACAACACATGAAAGACGATGATATTCAGGAGGTAAATGGAAAATAAGCTGTAGTATATCCAGACAATGGAATATTATTCAGCACTAAAGAAAAATGAGCTATCAAGTGATACAAAAGATAAGAAACCTAAACTGCATATACCAGGTGAAAGAAAACAATGTGAAAGAGCTACATATTGTACAATTCCAACTAGATAAAATTTTGGAAAAGGCAAAAATATGGGGATAGTAAAAATATCAATGATTTCCAGGGGTTGGCAGCAAGGGGAGGGTGGGATGAATGGGTGAAATGCAAAGAATTAAAAAAAAAAAAAGAAATGCAAAGAATTTTTAGGGCAGTCAAACATTCTGTGTGACACTCCAGTGATGAGTGCATGTCATTACGTATTTTTTCCAGATCCATAAAATGTACAACATGAATTGTCAATCCCTAAAGTAAACTATGGACTTTGGATGATTATGACCTGTCAACATGTGCAACAAATGTAGCAGGGGCTACTTGGAAAACCTATGTACCTTCTGGACCATGTTACTGTAAATCTTCTCTTAAATTTTTTATTTTTATTTTATTTATTTATTTATTTATTTATTTATTTATTTATTTATTTATTATTTATTTATTTATTTTTTTTTTGAGAGAGAGAGAGAAATAGAATGGTGGGGGTAGGGGCATAGAGAGAGAGAAAATCTTAAGTAGTCTCCACAGTCAGCATGGAGCTTGACGCTGGGTCTGATCCCAGGACCCTGAGATCATGACCTGAGCTGAAATCAAGAGTCGGACACTTAACTGACTGAGCCACCCAGGTGCCCCCAAAAATAAAGTTTTAAAAGAAAATAAAAGAAATCAATTTTTGTTGTAAGTATGGAAATGGTAACAGAATAAAGATCCTAAAGGAAATAATCATGGCTGGGGATTGAAATGATTGGGGCTCAGAAGAATAGGGCCAACTATTATCATTATAAGCCATTCAGCATGATTTGATTCTTTTAAATTAAATGCATGTATTATTTTGATTAAGCCAAAAAGTTTTGGGAGATTATGTGAATGTAACTAGAATAGTGATAGTGATTACATTTATAACACTTCTCATAACTCTATAGACTGTCATACAATGAAGAAGTAAAAAAAAAAAAATCAGATCCGACATTTGTTTCACTCATATTATTGTACGGCATTTTTTTTTTATCTTCCATAATTTGGATACAATATTTGTAATCACAATGAAAAATAGAATAGCTGGTCTTGTCGAATTCTCTCACAATGTAGCACAAGACAATCTTTAACAGATTTAAGAATTAATGTTTAATTTAAACAGTATTTTATGTATGTCATTTTTGGGGTAACAAATTATTTTGAGATAGATTTTGTAAACTTTAAAAAATAAATATGTGTTTTTACAAATCAAATACTTAACCAGGGTTTCATTACAGAGATGAGGTCATCTTTCTGGCTAGATATACTTTGGGTTTGGTCAGGTTAAAATGAATACTTACAAAACACAGTAATCTAGAGAATGTTCTGCTTTACTAGATTTTTTAAAAAAAATTAATATCCATGATTCATTAGTTAACAGATTTTGTTAGATATGAAGGGAATTATTTTATCATAAGGGTCCAGAGAACAATGAAAACATTGAAATTGTACATCCTACCTTGAGTGTGTGCACCTTATTTGGCAGACTTGAGCTGACAAAAATTCCTAATTCTATTAAAACCATATCGGTTCATGACCATACAAGGAAAGATTTATGGAAAATAAAAAAGATAATATAGAAAACTATTAAATTTTTCTGATAAGCTGTAACAGTGCTACAGGGTAAAGGACAATGCCTAGATTCTTTTCCTTTAGTGGCAAAAAGGCTCAGCCTCAGAATATTCATCAGCAGTATGAACAAAGTTTAGTTTGTGAAACAAATAAATCCAGTCTATTTTTACTCTGGTGGATTCCTCATTAATGAAGATTCCTTCCTACTGCTTCAATATAACAAATTTCTATGATTATTAAGGGTAAGATATACTAGTCTTTGAGGTCCCTAAATTAAGGACCACTATTATGGCTAGTTTTAATGTTGGCTTATATTGCATTTTATTTTTTGCCTATGCAAATGAAGTTGTAAGCTTTTGCTTTAGGTCCAAATCAGATGAACTGAGTCTAGTTGCATCTAATTCATCTAGATAAATCTAATTAAATCTTACCCAAGGACCCGCTATATAACAGCAAATCAGTTTTGTAATATCAAGCAATTGCTCATTGATTCTCTTTTCACTAAAACATAGTATAGAAACATTCTTCTTTTGCTGGATATATGATCTATTTATAGAAGACTTTCAGTGGGGATTTCTTAAGTGGGGAGACCCAAAACAGTAGAAATTAGGAGTTTAATTCCTGAATTTTTACTATGAAGCCTGGAGTTAATTTCTCTCTATCAGAAACACCATAGGGTTTTGAGGTTGTAAGTAATTTCGTGATCAACCCTCACATATTTTTCTCTCAGATGTATGTATTTTCTACTTCATATCCATTGCTCAGATTAGCTCTTTTCTTTGAATTTTATTATAATAGACACATTGGGGTTGGCTAGTCCTTGTTCTATCCTTTCTTGTTAAGAACCCTGTCATCCTGGTCCAACGGCTTTGTATATGATTCAAATGTTTCCTTTCACAGAAGCAACTTTTAACCTGCAATGCAAAACATCATCATTATGGGAGGGATGAGAACAAATGACAGCATGATACAGCTGTCTTCTGAACTGTGCTCTTATTGACCTATTTACCAATTATAGCTATCTCATTTATGGATATGCATAAAGGACAGGAGGTAACTCTTATGAAAGTAGAATCCATACTAGTATGAGGGGGAGATTACTCTATTTCCTATACAATTTACCAAAAGGGAAGCACTAAGAACATAAATATAAGGTTGAAGGTCTGAATTAATCCACAATCATTTCAGTGGTATTATGGTGGATTTGATGGACGAGGTAACAGTTCAGCGTGCATTAATAAAACTATTAATGTTATAAGTATGCTATGTTGCTGCGATAAAATGAAGGCTATTTTTACTTTTTTTTCCTCAGTAATAGTTTTCTGGAATAGGATTCCAGAAATATCAAAAACATTTCAGAGCAATGTTATAGGAGTCATTTGCCGTTGGCAGGTTCCATTTTAGCAAGGAAGGTTTAGTAAGGAAACTATGTCAATCTACAGGGTCACATCTTTGACATTTCAAATAAGCCAAGTGCAAATAGTTGTGTGTGTGTGTGTATGTCTCTGTGTGTGTGTTTGTCAAAATGGATTAAATGCCCTTTGTACAATTAAGCTCGGTGAAATCATCAGATGATATAGAAAGGATTAGAAGCCAAATCCCATAATTCTCAAAATTTAAAGTTATATTCATGGGAACCATTTTTAATTATCTTTCCTTAGAAAGTGCCAATAATACCTTAAATCAGTTCAGAATTTTTTTTACTGTAAAGGTGTTTCGACTTATACGCCACCACTTTCCATTCTTTTCAGAGGCAATAGAACTGATGGAAATAACTTGTAAAATAGATATGGAAAATGTGCCTCAATAAGAGAAATATGGACAATTCATTATTTTATTATGAATATTTAAAAATATTCCAGAAGTAAAAGTTAGCTTTATAAATCTATTTAGCTAAATTATTAACAATCCCCAGGCAAGAAAAACATCTACCATCAAGAAAAAAATATACCTTTTGATTTTGCCTAGAAAGGTTAGTAGTCATTGAAAAAGTAGGTCAGTGAAATAACTGGATTACTGAAAATAATCAGAACTGACAGGTAGATACTAGGAGTCTATAGGCTATAGATTTTTGGTTTGAATGTTTTTGTAAAGATGGCATTTCTTAGGAGATAGATGAAAATTAATAAGATTATGCTAATTTACAGCATAAATTAAAACGTTTCATAAGACTAATACCATTGAAGACTTTTACTGGGCACTGTTAAAGTTTAAGTAAAACTTAATCATTCTAATTGTGTATTAATTTTATACTTTTCAAAATCAGTAACTTTGCAAGTCAGTTATCTTAATGCAAGTACACTTTCGATGAAGTATTTTATAACACAGAACCTCAAAATGATGATCAAATTTCAAATACTGCAGTAGATTCTGAAGTTCATGTGAGAAGAATAATCAAAATGATATTTTTAAAAAATAGGTTTAAGCAAGTGTAAATACAATGTTTTATTTTTTAATAAATAGTTCTATGTAGTTTTAATGCTTCTGTGTTATTATACTTTACAAATTTAACATGCTTAAAAATGTATTAGAAGACTAAAATTTTAGAGAAGAGTGATAATGGATTTACTTATGCAGGTCAAGCTTTAAATTTTGTATTATTCTGAAACGGCTTCTTATGTTACTTGATGTGTCACTACATTCTCTGGATTTCAAATTGATGGTAAATGTCTTTGCCCCCAGTTGAAGATCCCATGTCAAATATGCTGTCTGCAAGAAAATGCATCACTCTAAAGTGTATTTTAAATCTATTAATAAAGGCACTTTCCACCCTGGTAATTTGCATAGAACACAGTGAAGCAAAGAAGCATGCAATGCCTTCCAGCTAGATGCTAATAAGGCCACAGGGAAAAAAAATTTATTTCAAATATATTCTGCATAATACCCCGTGTCTTTCTCTAAAATAGGCTGAAGATTCCTCTATTGCTTATACTGCAAAAATTCAGAACACTTTCAAATAAAATAATCTTTACCACTTTTCTGGAGGAAATTATTACATGGTGCTCTTAACTGATCTATTTTTAGGAGCCAAAAGCAGCAGGGTATGTCAGAAAGGGCTGCTTCATGAATTATGTATTTGTCCTTTTTCCACTTGGCTACATTCCCTTTATTTTATGAATCCTTGAAATCCAGAGAATGTAAGTATTAGGTTGAAATTTTCAAAATTTCCTGGCCACGTGCTTAGTTGTCTAGGCACATCATTCTACTGGTCACTTGCTCCTAAGAGAGACAATCCCGACCTTTTCTTCATGAAGTATACTAAATAAAATCATTTTCTTAAGTGATGTCTATAGATCAACTGTATTGCTTTTTGTTCCCATCATAAAGTTATTGATTACCACTGCTCACATTTTCACTTTTGTAAAAGGTGTACTTAAGAGTTCAATGAAGTTGTATGAGATTCTCAAGCCTTGCATCATATTATTTAATTGATATTTTATTATCGGCTTATTGCTTTACCAGAAAATGACAACAAATTGTTGAAATTGTAAGTAAAAATGGAAAGTAAACTGTTTGTACCAATCCTACAATTCCCATTAGTAAAATTATAATCCTATATGCATAAAATTCCTCTATAAAACTTTGAGTAACAAAAATAATTCTAACAATTGTGACTAATACTCCAGAAATAAGAGAGCCTTTTTTCCAGACCCTGAGATGAATATTGAACACAAAAAATATTGATTTGCTCCTCATTCTCACAAGAACATTTACTCAGATGTGAATAGGAGGAACTGGCTTACAGACAGAAGCTCTCCCGCTGCCCCCTGTATCCTTTTGTCTTTATCTAATTCCATCATCTCAAATACCAAAGACTCCCTTTCAAAGTGGTTTGCAGTTGCTTGTCATGCATGACCTTCTGTATTTTACCTTCTCCTTTCTTTGCCCCTAGAAAAGCTGAAAAGGAAAAAAAAAAAAAAGTAATAGTTTTCTTCCCTTTCCCAAAGCCTGTTCATGCTCAGTGCTCTCACTGGAACAGGTCAAAGAAGGTGAAACTCCTTTCCGATAGACTGTTTTCTTGACCTTCGAAGTCCACATTGTACTTACATAATATATCACATGTAATTTTAGCTTTTTAACCATGATTTCAGCCAACAACCAAAAACATTTTTTGAAGAAGTTAGCTGAGATTTACCATGAACTATTTGTAACACTGTTATAAAGTTAGTGTGGTAGTAAAACTTTTTTCAATCGCCTTTTTAAAGACTGATGATTATTTTCATTGATAATTTATTAGAAATATAATATTAAGTAAAAGAAAATGCACTGTTTAAAATAAACAACTTTTTCTTGCATAATGATCTTTCTCTTCTCAAAAGCCATTTAATTTGCAACAAATAATTATTAAATTTTCAATAAATTAATTTTCTGAAGATATTTTCCAAGGAAAGTAAAATTAGTACTTATCCTTTTCAAAATGTTAAAACCATTAAAAAATTGTTAAAACCAGTAATTTCTGCTGATGTTAAAATATAGCAATAATACATCAAAATGAGTATTAAGTATGAGCAAAAGTTAATGATGGGAAAGAATAAACCAGTGTGTAAAGAGAAAATTAACAAAATATGCACTTCTATAATTTCAAAATTATTGTTGAAAAAAGGAAGTTATCACTTGTTTACATTTATTTTATCTGTTTGTTAATCTATATTGCTTTTAAAATTTCTTCATTATTTCTCTATCTTAAATCCACAGTTTAGTTCCTTGTGAATTCATCATGTACTTCCTATCTTTCAAGTTAAAACAAAATTTCAAACTAGGATGAGCCATTTTTCAGATATAAGTAAATGATTTGTAATGAGCAGTTAATTGATGGTTTTAGAAACTTTTCATCTTCTTCTATTTCTCAGGAAAAAAAATGTTTGTATACCATACAAGGCAATAGTATCCCTTTTAGTCCCAATGTCTCTCTTTAGGGTGGTTACACTTAATGCACAGAGTAATGTAATGGAAATGTAATGAGATATTTGCATATTATTTATAGGATCAAAGCCAGTTACTAACCTAATGTCCAGTGATATAGCACAAAATGTAGATTCCAACATGCTTAACTTTTCTAGAACATTGAAGTTTTTCAGATCAACCTAAGTATCAACAAAAGTATCATATCTATTGATAAATACACCCTTTAAATTATTAAGTTGAGATTATTTTCAAACTTATTTGTAAATTATACTTTATGAATTGATTAAGGGACTCATCACTAAAATAATAAAGCACCTGTAGTTTACTAAATTACAAGAACTTAGTGCTTATAAGGCCACAGGAAAACAAACAAACAAAAAAGGTTTGTACCTCCTTCTCCACCCTACTTTTTATTAAAATAAAATGAATCAGAAAAAGAAAGCAGGTGGATTTGTTTTTGTTTTTCTTTTTAAAGATATTTATTTATTTGAGAAAGAGTGAGATCATAGAAGGGTAGGGAGAAGCAGACTCACCACTGAGCAGGGAGCCCAATGTAGAGCTCCATTCCAGGACCCTGAGATCATGACTTGAGCCAAAGGCAGATACTTAACTGACTGAGCCACCCAGGTGCCCCAAAAGCAGGTGGATTTGCAAAAATATTTCATAAAGGGAAAAAAGAAGCCACACTGCAACACATTAAAAGGATTAGTCACCACAATCAAGTGGGATTTACCCCTAGGATACAAGGATGGTTCAACATACACCCATCAATCAATGTGATGTATCATATTAATAGAAAAAAAAATCATATCTCAATACATGCAAAAGAAGTCATTGACAAAGCAACATCCATTCATGATAAAAAAAAAAGAAAACCTCAACAAATTAGATACAAAGAAATGAAATTCAGCATAATAAACGCCACATATGACAAACACACCTAACATCATACTCAATGGTGAAAGGTTGAGAGCTTTTTCTCTATATTCAGGAACAAAACAAGGGTGCCCACTGTCACCACATCAATATAACATAGTACTGGAAGTGTTAGCCAGAGCAATAAAGCAGGAAAAAGAAATAAAAGGTATTAGAATTAGAAAGGAAGAAGTAAAACCATCTCTATTTGCAGATGACATGATGGTACACATAGTAAATCCTAACAACTCCACCAAAAAAATTGTTAGATCTAATCAATGAATTCAGTAAAGTTGTAGGATACAAAATTAATCACTTTTCCCAGTTGTAGTTTCTTTCCATTTGTTTTACAATCCACTTGTATACACTAAATGTTGCACTATGTTCCCTATTACAGAAGTATAATGACAAAGCTGTTTATTATGCCCCCCCAAATCTACGTTTTAAAGATTACATGGATTGTTATTCAATAAATTTACGAGGAAAGAGAAACATCACCCCTAGAGTAAAAGCTATCTGCTTTGTATTTCCCACTATTATTTTAATAAGAGTATATTATGTATAATTCAAAATCTATAAACAAAAAAAGCCAAAACCAAGTAAGAAGGTGAAGTTTAAAGTTTGAATCCAATTCTCACCAAACTTTTGATGAAACAGCACAAAACAGGGAAGAATAATTAAACCAGCAGTTAGAGAATCAAGTTCTATTTTTTTTTAAATTAGCCATATGTATGAATGGGCACTCGATTTCCTCCTAGGTCACCATGAATGTCAACTGTGACCATAAAGATAACTGTCCAACTATAAAAAAATCATAAAGGAATTATTTATACAAAGCAACTAAAATCCTAACGTGGAAGGTATCCTTCAGTGTAACACTGCATATCTTTCATGATGTGATCTCAACCTGCCTTTTCAGCGTGAGGCACTACCCGTGTGCTTTGCACGCCAGATCCATAGGCGTTTCAGAGAGTTTGGTTCCCACAGGACTTTGACTCATGCGGTTTCCTCAACTTCCCATTGGTCACAGGTCCCCTCTAACTTCCACTCACAATGAAGGGACAATTCGAATGGTATCTTCTGTGTGATCTTTTTCCAGTGTCCACATTCCAAACGAATCACTCTCCTGATCATATTTAGCTCTTTATGCCTATACTGTGCTACATACACATGCCTCCTTCATCAATTTGTTAGCTTCTCAATGGACTATGGATTAGTCTTCTCTGTCCCTTTTAGCACCTAGCACAGTGTATTGCAGTGCTCATAGATGTAGAACAGATCTGAATTAAAAAGGTATTTTTATCAAACATTCATAGGGGCATAGGAAAATTTACCACTCTTGAATCTTGTCCAGAGATCCATTTTTATTTTCATTTTATTTTTTTAAGATTTTATTTATTTATTCATGAGAGACACACACACACAGAGAGAGAGGTAGAGACACAGGCTGAGGGAGAAGCAGGCTCCATACAGGGAGGCCCACGTGGGACTCCTTCCCGCGACTCCTGGATCAGGCCCTGGGCTGAAGGCAGCACTAAACCTCTTAGCACCCGGGCTGTCCCAGAGATCCATTTTAAAATTAATGCCTTCTCTTCATTCTAACAGAAAGAGTCATTTGATTATTGCAAAGTTCTTTGGTCGTGAAATAACTTCTTTGCCAACTGGATTTGCAGACTGTCAGGAAATTCGGTCTATTCGAGGATACCATTTTATATAAGGACAACTTACTTAATGGCGACATTGAAAAAAATTCCACATAAAAGTCATGAAATCAGCCCCTTTCACCCCTGTGCCAGTGGCTCATGGTGTTTCTAAAACGAGAGGAAGGAAATAGTTATCTCTAATTATGTCTTGTTCAATTGTGTCATGTAAAGCATTAACCTGTTTTTAGCAAGGCTGTTTTTAGATATTCTATCTTTACTAAGCAAATGCTGCTCCTTTTGCAGTCTTTTCCCTGGAAACTAGTTTGGGTTATTTGCAAATCATTAAGATTAGGGAAAATTAAAATATATATTAGCCTTAATTTCCAAGGATTAGAAAGTGTTTACGATGATAACTTATGGATAAACTTAGCAAATCTGGTTCTTCAAGAAGCATATATATAGAAGGTGGATCTTAGAACTCCAGTGTTGTCAAACATGTATATTTGGAAAATACTGCTCACCCTAGCCTGCTCTCCATTTTTCACTAAGCCAACAGTATATTAATGCCTGAGTGGAGATATAGTAATAAAATATATTTGTATTACTTTATCCTGGATTTCTCAACCTTGGCACTATTGGCATTTAGGATTTGATTATTCTTTGTTGGGAGATACTAGGGGGTGGCTTCCTGTGTACTACATGTTTAGAGCTTTCTTGGCTTCTAGCCACAAATGCCACTAGCACTGTCCCCTCTCTCCCAGTCTTAATGTCTCTACAGGCTGGCAAATGTTGCCTGGTGGACCAAATCAGTCCAGTTGGGAACCGCTAATTTAATCCAAGCATTTTCCAAAGGCTTTAATCCAAGGATTTCTACAAAATTTGTATTTGTATCACTATCAAAATAAGGCCAGTGGAGGGAGAAATTTTACTGGAAAGTACCTTAACTCTTCTTGTACTACTAATAATCACTAGCTCTTGTATCTACTATTAATTATGATGCATGCACTCTTCTGAGCACTTTTCACTAAAATTCATAAAATCAACACCACAATAATACAATATTTTAGTACTCTATTGCTTTTGGATAGTTGTCTTACACATGAAGGTGTACATAGAAGGAGGACATAGAAATGCCTTTTTTTTTTTTTTTTTAGTTTGCCTTAGACATAAAAAGTAGAGAAATCAAGAGAATAAGACAAGCCACAGGTTGAGAAAAAATATTTGCAAAAGACATATCTGATAAAGAACTGCTATTCAAAATATATAAAGAATTCTTTATAAAGTATATTAAAAGACACTGTATGTCTACATTATATGTCATTAGGAAATTGCAAATTAAAATAATGAGATACCTTGAAGTCACACCTATTAAAAAACCCAAATCTAGAACACTGACACCACCAAATACTAGTGAATAGGTAAAACAGCTGGGAGTTTCTAGGACGCCTGGGTGGCTCAGCAGTTGAACGTCTGCCTTCTACTCAGGGCGTGATCCCAGGGTCCTGAGATCCGAGTTCTGGATCAGCCTTCCCTCGAGGAGCCTGCTTCTCACTCTGCCTGTGTCTCTTCTTCCTTCATGAATAAATAAATAAAATATTTTAAAACAGAACAACTGGAAGTCTCATTCATTGCTGGTAGAAATGCAAAATGGTACGGCCACTTTGGAAAACAGTTTGGCAGTTTCTTGCAAAACTGATCATGCCCTTACCATACAATCCGGCATATGGGTTCCTTAGCATTTACTCCAAGGAGTTGAAAACTTCCGTACGCACAAACACACAAATATTTATACCAGCTTTTATTTATAATTCTACAAACTTGGAAGCAACCAAGATTTCCTCTAGTAGCTGAATAAGTAAACTGTGATACACCCATACAATAGATTATTATTCAGTGCTAAAGAGAATGAGCCATCAAGCCATGAAAAGACAGAGAGGGACCTAAAAATGCATTTACTAAGTGAAAGAAGATGGCCTAAAAAGCCTGCATTCTGTATTATTCCAAATATATGATATTCTGTAAAGGGCAAAACAATGGAGATAGTAAAAAAGATCAGTGGTTCCTAGAGGTTAAGGTGGGGAAGAGCTGAATAAGTGGAGCACAGAGGATTTTTAGGATGGTAAAACCATGCTGCACAACACAGTAGGGGTAGATACACACACTATACACTTGCCCAAACCACAGAACGTACAATACCCAGGGTGAAACTTAAGCCAGAGTAAACTGTGGATTCTGGGTGATTATGTGTCAGTGCAGGTTCATTGATTATAATAAATGTGTATCACTCTGGTGTGGGGTGCTGATAATGGGGAAAGCTTTACATGTGAGTTCAGGGGGGATATGGAACTCTCTACTTTCTGCTCAATATTGCTTTGAACCTACAACTTCTTTAAAAAATAAAGTCTATCTGAAAAAAAATGTGGATGGGTGATAATTTAAGCATGAAATCTTCAGGAATAATTATTGCGCATCATTGTAAACTAGCCCAACTGCATAGAAGTTCTCCCCAAGTCTGCTTTCCATTTACAGGGGCTCACAAGGAGACAGATGGTGGCAATTCTCAGTGCACACACGGAGGACCTTGCTCATAAGGACCTGATAACTTTGTACTCTTCAGTCAGAGAGGTCAAGAATAAATCAAAGTGAAGAGAAAGACAGAAATAGAACTAACCCCACCTTCCAGGAACTCTGGCTCTTCCTAAATATCTCTTCAAAGCATCACCTTTCTTTCCTTTATTATTTTTTTACACGTATTTCTTGTAAATACAGAAAGTGCAAGGAGGAAGAAGAACTCTATCGCTGGGAAAATGATGATAGGTGTAGTTGAAATCTGGAGTGCTGTTAAATTTTTAACTCAATCTCCTAATTATAGCCCTCCTGACACTTTCTGTTTCTGAGCTCCATCAATGCATGGTGGAAATGACCTCAATACATTTAGTTAACTGGATCTCAGGGTTGTTTTTTTTTCTTCCTCCTTTAGTCACTTAAGTAAAGCAACTCTCAACCCTGTCTTTCCTGTAAAAGGTGAGATCTCCTTCTTGAATCTGAATGACTCCCTTGGGGTTTGAGGGTCATTTACCTTTGGTTAGTACAGCAGATGGAATGTTGTATGCTTGGCTCAGGGCTCCTGGCTCAGTGCCCTGGGCTGTGAGGACAGTTGCTAAACTCAGAGGGTGGCTTCAGATTCAAGCCTAGACCATCTTTCCAAGGCTTGAGGCTACTTGAGAAAGCTATGAATTACCCTTATTAAAATGTAGCTACAGCATCCTAGACATGGTGTGTATTCTAGCAAGATGTAAGGGTCTGAGGGCCTGGGGCCCGAGCGTAAGCTCTAATTGGTCACAGATAAAACAAAATTAATACATTTTCCCAGCACAATCTGGTTAAGTATGAGTAAATTTGCAAATCTCTGAGAGAATCTCTTTTCCCACCCTCCCCAATTCCATCTTCCCCCTTATTCCATCTTTTATATCTTTTAAACCAACTGTATATTTTATTTTTTTTAATGTTTTAAAAATTGATTGATTGATTGATTGATTTAAGAGAGCAAGCAGGGAAGAAGAGCAGAGGGAGAGGAAGAAGCAGACTCCCTGCTGAGCTGGAAGCCTGATATAGGGCTCCGTCCTAGGACATGAGCCATGACCTAAGCTGAAAGCAGACGCTTGACCAACTGAGCCACCCCAGGCGGCCCCAACTATATATTTTAATAGTAATATGTAGGTAGCTAGTGAGTAGTATCTTGAGTGTATTGGATGATAATTTGAAATAACGAGCAGGGCTAGATTATTTAATATTTTAATCATTTTTTTCTTCCCTCACTTTCCTCTTGCCTTTCTTATTCTCATTCAGCATATAGTCAGTTCTGTGCTCAACGATTCAGGAGAGGGAGTAGAAAACAGAAAATAAAAATAGGCAGCCATAGGTTCCTTTTTTAAAATTTTTATTTAATTAATTCACTCATCCATTCCTTCAATTTATGAAACTCCTGAGAGAATTCTACGATTGTAGCATCTTTTCTTTCTAAAATATGTTAGAAGAGTCATGTCAACTCATAACATAACCTCATATTCCTTTATTCAATCAACAACTTTGTGTGTAGGTGTGTTCCTACTATGTGCCAGAGCATTCTGGATGCTGGACGCTAAAGATAAAACAGCAAGGAGAAAAAAAATCCCCTTCCATGGGCAAGGAGAGGCCAGACAGTAAAAATAAAAGCAAATAGATATATGATAAAATCTGAATACTGAATAAGGGAATGATAATTTTCTTCATAAATTTTCTTTTTTCTTTGATTAAAATTCCTTTACCAAAACAAAAGCCCAGGTAGGGGGAGAAAAGTTGAGACACAAACATATGAAGACAGAGAAACCTGAAAAGAAAAAGGTTTTCCTCAGATTAAGATACAAAGGCAATTGATGAAAGAGCTGGTCTTTTTTTTTTTTTTTTTAATGTACCGCAATTTATTTTATTTTTAAATTTAATTTTATTTATTTAAAAAGCTTTTGTAAATTTAAGTATAATTAACACACACTTACATTAGATTCAGGTGTACAACGTAGTGATTTGACAACTCCATACATTATGCTGTGCTCACCACGAGCGCAGCTGCCATCTGTTACCGTACAATGCTATTATAATATCATTTACTGCATTTCATATGCTGTGCCTTTTATTCCCATGACTTACTCATTCTGCAGCTAGAAGTGTGTATCTCCCACCTTCCTTCACCCATTTTTCCCATCCTCTCACCCTCAAAAGAGCTGGTCTTGATGGCAGACGGCATCTCATCTCCTATTCCCAGTAGAGTACATCAAAAAGAGAAAATGGCTTTGTATTGCTTCTAGGCAGAGAACAAACCCTCTCTCCAAAATCCCACTAATGAACCATGCATGTACGCCAAACTGATGTGAGCTGCAGCAGCTACCTGTGTGGCCTGATGACCAACAACCAAAGGGGCCATCCTCAACTCCTTGGTATTAATTAGGACCTCAAAACTATAGCACAATCCTATGTAGCAGGACCTCAATAAGCATTGGGATTTGAAGCTGAAGCATTTTGTTCCCCAACAATCTAAGGGAATTTGAGACTGGAGTCAGAAATTAGTTTATAAAAATGAAGTCATGTATCAGTGCTCCTGGTTTCACAGATTAAGATTCATATCAGTATAAGAGTAGGGTACCTGGGTAATCTGTCTTGACATCTTTCTATCTCTTAATGCCACATTAAAGCAGTTGTCGAGTTCTGTGTATTTATCTAAGTAGTTCTCACAACGATTGCTGCCTATCTTAACTACTATTTCCTTGGTTCATCTCTGTGAATTGCTACACTGACTCTTTGGCCAATGTTCCTGTATCCAGTCTTAATGTCCTTCAGTCAATATAATACCCAGAGCAATTTATTTAAAATCCATATCTCACAATATCACCCTCCTGTTTCATACCCTCTGTACTTTCTATTTGCCAGAGAATCAAGAACATAAGTCAAGAGACCTCCATGGACTCTATTCTCCAGTCTTCTCTAGCCTCAACTCTCTCTCTCCATCTTTCATCGTGGTTTCTCTTCTAGCAACATTGAATAAACGTATATTTTTCCTAGCTTCAGTTACTTTGTTCATGCTGTCCTCTCTGCTCAGAATCATCCCCCTCCCCAACTCATGCACCCATTTTGCCTGTTTAATACCTGCTTATTTTTTTTAACTTTTATTCAGGCATTCCTTCCATCAGGAAAGTCTCTGATTTCACTTTAGCCCACCTCCTGGAGTACCACTATAATTTATGTAACAATTACATATAATTCCATTTTATATTCTGTGAACATCTAATTATGTATTTGTCTCTGCCCATAAACTGTGAGCTCTCTGAAGACAGGAACCATACTTACCTATCTGAGTCTCCATTGCCTGGAACAACGCCTGGCCTATAACAGGCATTCAATTCATGTTTGTCAAACCAAATAAAATATTATCTACACAGAAATCTGGCAACACTTCAGAAATCTTTCATCAGGAATCTAATTTTAGAAAAACCAGATGTTTCCAGACAAGCAAATTAATGTGCCAGTAATTCTTCAGGGACCATCAATGTATATACTTTGATGAGTTTAAGAAGTTATCAGATGCTGCCTCACAGATGAGAACATCTAGAGCTGTTCCTAAGGCAGGACAATTTAATCACGTGGATATGCCCTTCAGATCCATGTTCAGTTGTGCTATTATGACTATTAGAGTAATAGTAATAGCAAGAGTCCTTTGCATTTATATAGCCTTTCATGGCATGCAAAGAATTTCCTTGAATATAATAGCCCAAAGAGATAAACAGGGTAGGCATCATTATCACCACTTTATAGATGAGTAACCAAGGTTCAAAGAGATTAAGTGTGTAGCCTAAGACCTCACACCTATTAAATTGCAGAGCCAGGTTTGAGCTGGCTTGTTAATCTTTCATTCTTGCTAACTTCTGAAATTCAAGTCAACAATCATGTCTTCCAGAGAAACTAGGAATTTCCAATGGAATTGACTTCTTCTAAGTTCAAAACTAGACATAGGATAAGCCTACAGGAAACAAAACAAACAAAACAAAACACACACAAATAGGTAAAGATTTCTGTTACATACTGCTGCTTTGAAGTTCTCCAAATAAGTCAGCTAAACTCAACTCAACTTCTAGTAAATAAGTGAGTAATGTCTGTAATGGCTGTTGGACATGTGACACCAATGAAATGCATAGCTAGCTGTTTTCAAACCTGAACATAGGATTTGCACAGCTAAATAAGAATATAAAAATCAAAGTCTTTGAGGGCCTTGTCGGTCTCATTTCTTGTGTCCTCTCTCTGACTCACCACTCCACACAATAACTTAAAGCAACTAATCTCCTGGTAAATCTATTCTGTGCTCATGGCTTACTTCTTATCTTAGCTGTCAAATATCATAAAGGTGGCATTAATATCTTAATCAGCCTCATTAATTTATTCAATAAGCATAAATTAATGCTAATTCTGTGCCAAGATTCTGAGATACTCTGGTATTACCAATATAAGTAAGACCTAACTAGTCTCAGTTCTTCTGTAGAGTATACAATCCATTGGGAGAAACAATCAAGAAAAGCACTGTTTTTGCAGGTTACAGGAGTGTGTGATATCAGAGCTATTGCCCAAAGAAGGAAATAAGCAGTTCAGCAGGAGGATCCTTGTCACTCTTGAGCTTCAATTTCACATATGTCACCAAGCACATGGCATAAAGTAGGTGATCAATAAATAAATATCTGCTAGTTAATGACATAACCTGGTCCAAGTTAATTTTTTTAATAGATTTTATTTATTTATTTGATGGAGAGTGCAGGAGAGCACAGGCAGGGGGAGCAGCAGAAGGAGAGGGAGAAGCAGGCTTTCCGCTGAGCTGAGCAGGGAACCCAGTGCAGGACTAGGATCATGACCTGACCTGAAGGCAGACACTTAACAGGACTGAGCAAACCAGGCACCCCGGGCCCAAGTTATTTATCAAATCATTATATTCCATTTCCTAGAGGCATTAATCTTGAAGCTTCATTTGAATTTGTAAAATGAAGTTTATTAGAAACTTCAAATACCTCAAAAGGGTGGGTATGATGCTCTAGGCAAGACACCCCCCCCCCCTAGCTACATTTGGGAATCACCTCTAAGTCTGTGAGAACAATAGTACCTTTAGTCTCTTTTCAGGATACTGAGTGCCTCCTACACAGAGAGGTTGGTTTCTTGCCTGATTTAGGTCTTTTCTCTACTCTATGTTCTAAGATTAAAAGTGTAGTAAATAGAGGTTCTTCCCACCTACCCATTTCTACCCATTCTCAGAATGAGTCAATGTGAAACAACAGAAGATTGATGATTACTTAAAATATTCTGTGATCTTTTAGAGTTGACCACAAATTAAATTCTTTAGGCCTCCCTAACTGGCTTTTTTTAGGTGAAGTCCAATAAACCAAATTAACTGCCACCTATTACATTTTCTCCTTGAACACCTACTTTTATGCAAATCTTTTTGGAAACACTTTTTAAAAAGATACTAGGAGAACAAAAGCAATTCTAATCTTTTTTAAAGCTTCATGTTTCCCAAGATGGAATCAAAATTTTTTGACAACATATATTTCTGGCTCCAGGAAATTCAAATAGAAATATCTGTGTTTAAAATCTTTAATAAATCCCCAATGGAGCTATAGTCCTCTGGAACAAATGTGAAATACTTTCTGCCCTTTGGATATATTTCTTTTGCACAATCCTTATTTTAAGAATTTCCTAGTGACAGTGACTCTAGTGGTATACACTAGCTACCTAGAATTAATAAGTCTGTAAACTCAGCTCACATATAAATACTGTGTTGGATGCCTAAAGGCTAAAATTAAATAAACCCTTTCTATACCATTTTCCTCCCTATCATTTCCTATCCCACTTTCCAAACCGAAGTTTCATTGTCTGAAAGTAGAGATCAAAAGACTGAAATGTTAGTGACTTTTGGAAAGAAGAACAGATAGCATCCAAAAGGACAAAAACTTTTATATGATTCTTGCAAACATGACCAGTTTTAACATTTAGTTTGTTGATTCCTGCAGAAATGTTTTTCGAAAAATGGGGGGAAATTATTATAAAATAATTAGTATAGTACTTATATAGAAAAAGCCTCAGGGAGTGCCTGTGTGGCTCAGTTGGTTAAGCAGCCAACTCTTGGTTTCAGCTCAGGTTGTGATCTCAGGATTATGAGATTGAGGCCCTAATCCAGCTCCATGTGTGGAGTCTGTTTAGGACTCTCTCTCTCCCCCTGCCCCTAACCATCTACTCCCACTCGCTCTCTCTTAAACACACACACACACACACACACACACACACACACAAAACAAAAACTTCATAAACTTCATAAAAAACACTTTCTTCACCCAAAAGTCTAGGTGAAAATCTAAAATAAAAACTTGTCGAATATTACTCTAAGCTAGTGAGGTAAGGACCAAGCACTCTGTAATTTTTATCTAGGTCAGGTGAAAACTAAAATGATTTGCTTCAAATCAAAGGGCAAAGCAGTAACGTGAAAGCTAGGATGTTCTTTATTTTCTTCTTTTTTTATGTGAATAAGCCTTCATTTGGTATTATTATTCTATGATGAGTAAATTCAGAAACTAACTGTGCTTTCACCAATTTAAATAAGGATGCTTAGTTGCCGTATATTAATTTAAAATAAATTGTCCTGAATAAATATAAGAGTCTAACCTTAATGATTTAGGGGATCACTCATCAAAAGTAATATATAATATATAACACAGTGGAGATAATAATGAATGGCAAATCAGAAAGATCAAGACTTTAGTCATAAATTTGCCACTTTTTAGCTGCATGACCTAGGAAAATAAGTAAATATATTTAAATACAAAACAAGACAAGTGTATAATTTATAACTTCCCTGAAAATCTCATTGGTATTTCATGGGATGCCAGTGTGATAATGTATGAAAAAGAGCTGTTGTAGACACTTTACAGGTAATGGAAAGCAAGTCTAAATTAATTTATGACACTTAAGACTGATAGAATCAAAATGGAACATAGAAATGGGACACGGAAAGAATGGTTAAAATTTACTGACCCCTTACTAAATGCCAAGTACTAAGCACTTTATCTACTAAACTATCATTCCTCAGGACGACCTTGGTTGTCATTAACAGATGAAGAAACTGATGTTAACAGTTCTTTTGTTCTTTCTAGTCTTTCTTCTGCTTCCACACTTCAGTATAGGTGACAGATCTTTAGTCATTCACAGGTTAACACCAAGATCTTCCTACAGAGTAATTTCTAGCTGAGAGGCTAAATTTCAGGTAACAAGAAGCTAAATTTTATTTATGAGTTTTATTCCATACTACTTCTAGGTATCTAGTCACCATCCCAATATATATGTGTCTATTAGTTAATTGTCATTTCAATTTCTTTCAAGCCAAAAGTTAATTATTATATATAATAGACTATTGTGAGACCTAGAAATTCTTTCTTTCTAGAATTTTTTTCCTAATTATTGTTTCTATAATTTAGGTAACAAGAAAAATAAAAAGTATAATATCTTTCCATCAAGAATATAATGTTATTAGATAGCTTGCATCATCAGATACATTTTTCCTTATTGAAAAATGTACAAATTGTTTATAGTGAAAACAAAAGATTCCATTTGCTTTAGTTAATTCATTATTATCCTGGCTTTAAAATTCTGAATATAAAAATGTTTCTCTGTACTGATTTTAAAGTATCTAATTTTGTGCTATTTAAATAAAAGCCAGTTATTCAGAAATTTTGAAATGAATAAGTCATGCTCTTTAATACCTATGCTGTGAGTAGTGAAAGGACACTTGAAGTAACCACTTAATATGTTTTAAATATTATCTTAGTTTGAATAAGTAAAGCCTTCAATTTTTACTCAGTTGTCTCGGTTCCAAGAAGTTCAAACTTAAAGTGAACACAAATTTTGAATACATAAACTTTATTATATTATTTTACAGAGCATTACATCTCTATATAGTCTAATTTAAAAATAGGTCTAATACTTTTATGACTTAAAAACATATTCAATATTTATAGTATATATTATTACATCAACACTATAACAACATCAGCTTGCTGAGAATCTTACACAAAATGTTTAATCAGTTACCCTGTATGAATTCAATAGTAACTTGAATGAGCCCTATATTGTGCTAAGTGCCATAAGGAATATACAAAAACTTTAAAAGGCCCCTGCCCTTCTGAGCTTAAAATGAAAGGAGAAAATATTAAGCACATTAAAGATTTCAGAACCGTACTAAAATGTACACAATTAAGTATAAGCCCTAAAGGAGCTGTCCATAAATAGAATATAAAGACAAGAATCTGGGATGGAGTAACTTTTCAGATACATGTAAAATTTATGTCATCTAATTCCACAGAGTCTCCAGCAGAAATAAATTATAAATTCTAATATTTTCCATCTGAATTCATGCATTCATAAACATTTTTTAAAAATCTATTACATGCTAAGCTTTTTAATGCACTGTGGGGAATACAAAGATAATTAAGCTAACCAGGTATTTGAGAAGGAAAAAAAAAATGTACAGCAGCAAATATCACACAAGTCAGAATGTGTCAATTGGAATTCAGGGAAGGGAGAAATCCACTTTTAATTGAAGTAAAAGAAAGAAACTTCCAAGGGCATTTGGCTGAAAACTAGTTGTGATGGAAAAGATGTTTTTGAGAGCAAGCAGGCAAGGATACACCAGGAAGGAAGAATAAGAGCAAAGATATAAAAGAAGAAAAACATAAACTCATTTAGGGGATGTGAAAGAGGTAAGAAAAGGATGGCTTTCAATCAAGCAACTAAGGAGTACAGAATTTTGTCCTTCACTAAGCAACTCCTGATTCTCATAGGAATAGAAGATATGTACACACAGAGGTAATGACCAACCAAAGAATAATTTTTATTTCTATGAAGTTGTGACTGTAAACGCTAATGCAATGCTTTAGTGAACTAACTTGACCTAGGTAGAGAAACCCTTGCCCTGGGCAAAAGGCAGCCTGGAACACGAGGACCAAAGTATTCGAAATAATAGACTCTTCCCCTTTCCCCAGTAAAGATCATGCTCAGGATGTGGGTCTTTCAATAAAAGACAGAAAAAAAATATATATATATATACAGACTACAACTATGGAGTAAAGAATTGTGAGAGCTTAACAGTCAGAGCGAGAGTGTGAATCAGTGCTATGCCAATCTGTCTCAGGCCTTCTCAGACCAGGGAGGCTCAAAGGAGAAGCACAAAACCTGGCCTTTTGGTTGTTTAGGCACCTTGGAGTCCTGACAGCAAAGGCAGAGATGGAGAGAAAGAGAGCTGGCTCTCCAGCAAGGATTACTGCCTCAGAGCAGGCTTTTTCAAATTACTTTATTAAGGCTCCATTCCTAGAAAATAAGGTTCAGTGGATATCCTTTACCTTAACCAATTCATTTATTCAGCAAATATTTATTAAACAATCACTATTCAGCAGACATTCTTATAGGTCCTTGGGATACATAAACGAAGAAAACAAAGATCCTGAAAACACATTGTAATGAACTTAAAATTTCTATTTGCAATGTAGGCATGCACATGTATATTTCTTTCTCTCTCCACAAGTGTACTAATCCATGAACTCCCATGCCCTAACCTTTCTGATCCAGGAAATTTACTCAATTCTCCAGTGTCAGTGGAACTACTCAGAGAGCTCGTCCTGCAGTTAGAGAGAAAGTGAGACCTCAATCTGATCCAGCCTGGGAAAACTAAATTAACCAGCAGGGATGGGCCAGCCATTTGCTCCAACAGATGAGTGAAGAGAAATCACTACTTTTGTGGTTTTGGCCTGAACTCCAAGAGACTGTCAAGGCAAAATATGCATGAGTGTTTCACAAGGACAAAATGTAGGCTGTTCCAGAAAAAGAGTTGACCCTACAGCCATTTTTCTTTCTTCTTCTTAGACTGGATAGAAGAATAACAAGATTCTAAAGAAGAAAGTCGGTTAGGATAGATCACTGAGAAACAATCAAAGGTTAATTGAGAAAAATGCATCACCTGTGTTATAGGAGGTACCTCTGATAGTTCTAAGTGAAAGAAAGATCTTTTTTTAAATCTTTATAAAAACACCCAGGAGAGAAAAGATCAGCTTTAAATACCTGCAAGGCACAGATGGAGTCACCATCCTATGACAGTACTGAATTTTACCTTCCTCCCTACCTCTCCTGCCCCGAGATCTTGGGTTGATCCCAATGGGATTCAGAAACTATGGTTAGCCAGATAAGGAAGAAGGCATGGAAGTGTAAGTTACTTCCATATCCCTACCCCCTGCTTCCTGCCTAAAGAAACCTCCACGTGAAGCAAAAGAGAATTTTTAATTAAAAAAAAAAAACAAACTTTGAAATGTTGAATATTAAATGGCACTGGACACAATTAAGAATGAGCCTTTATTTAAATTGACCATGGGATGCCTGGGTGGCTCAGTGGTTGAGTGGCTGCCTTTGGCTCAGGTCTTGATCCCAGAGTTCCAGGATTGAGTCCTTCATTGGGCTCCCCATAGGGAGCCTGCTTCTCCCTCTGCCTGTGTCTCTCATGAATAAACAAACAAAATCTTTAAAAATAAATAAATAAATTGACCATAAGATTTACTACCTAGATATGATTAGAGAAGTGATAAGCTCGCCTTTAATTTTCATTTGGGGGCCAAAGCCCCCTGAATAACTAATTCCTGGAAAGTGTGCTTGTGGAGGGAATATAAAATTGTTCCTTTTTTACTTCCCACAAGTCTGGCTTGGTTCAGCCTTCAAGGTCATACCTAAATCTCGGATGGCATTCAGAATTAACAACGACTTCTAATAAACTCCAGGCTTCAAGATCTCGCCTGTCCACTAGCCCTCGCTAGTCTCCGTTGAGGTGTTGGATTGTTGACTAACTGCTGAATCAGCTGCTGAAGTAATTCACTGCCTTCTCTCTCAGCATGAGAAATGCACATTAATCACTTGAGGAGGAGCTTAGTGGCCTCTGCCTATTCAGCTAACAATCTAAAAACAAGTGGGGGGAAGCCTCATTAATGAAAGACCTCTTGGCTCGTGAAGATTATGGGAATTCCTAAGACCTGGTGCGACTCCCATTCAGTGACCAAGTGGTATGCTCTACTCTGGAGCTCTCTGCCACAGCATCATTTTTCTCCTTATTTTGGCTCCTTTTTATATTCCTTACTGGGACAATTGAGACACCTAGATCTTCTTCATACATCATTGGAACAGTGGGAGATGGGCAAAAACTCTCTCTCTCTCTCCTCTCTCTAGCTAGCTACCTAGCTCACTGGTGTAGAACAGTCTTTTAGACTGCAAATCATAACATCTTCTCCAGAAGAATATTCATGAACAAGAGAGTACATAGATTAAAACTTTGTTCAGTATATACTATAAATTGGAGATAGATAAAAGATTCAGATTAGGTACTCATTAAATGTCTTCCCCATGAGATACAATATAATTAGACAGATAAACTAAGGCATTGGCAAAGAAACAAGGGTATGCCTGGGAAGGCTACAGCTGAGGCAAAACTAGCAACCTGGATTGCTATTAGATATGGGGGAAAGGAGAATCAGATGACTCAGAGTTTCTCACCTAAGTAATTGGGAGAGGGATCATGCTATTAGCAGAAACATAAAACCAGGAGGACAAGCAGATTTAAGTTCTGTTTTGAAACCTGGAGTAGGAGGTATCAGAAGGGTAGCCAGCAGGCATTGGAAATCAGGCTCTGAGCTCGGGAGTGAGGTCAGAACTAGCAATCCACATTTGGCAGATACACCTAGTGCAGTGTCATTTGAAGCTGTGGGAGCAGATGTGATCACTAAGGGAAGAGAGAGTTGAAAGATAAGGCCAAAGTCAGAACATTTGGGAGCTCCTATATTAAGGGGAACAGAAGGAATAAAAACAAGTAAAAAAAAAAAAGCAACATAGAGATTGTATTGAGTCATTTTTATGGAAGATACGCTACAACGCTTGTTCAGACCTTTTCCTCAAACTTATACAAGCTGAACTGCATTCTGTAAACCAATTTTTAAAAGACATGTTAAACCCCAAATACATACCAATGAAATGTCCTGTTCTTGTTAAATAATAAAATGTGTCTATATAACTTTACTGTACATCTTTATGACAAATAATATGGATTTTTTTCCCAATAGTTTTCTTAAGTCAATATGTTATTTTTTCCCATTTTTCTAGGACTATGAAGCTAGCTCATTTCATCATCAACATTACTGGAAAATATCATAAAGTGGGAAAAAATGGAGGAACCTAATTTACTATTTATAGTTCATGGTACTATGTGGTGAAATAAAAGTTCTCCTTATCCTAGGATCTGACAGGGGAGTGGTCAGGAAAATAAAATGATTCATATGATTTAAAGACCTGCTAAGTCTTTCCTGTTTATATTTATGCCAAATAAGTAAAACCATATTAATGAAGAACAGGAGGTAAAACTACATTTAGAATGGTCACCATCACCACATCCTAATCATTGAGTAAAATAATAAAATATATCACAGAAATTGAAAGAGCACACAAGTATCAATAAGATTGATAGAAATACTACACTAAGAGCCACAAAGTCAAGTGTGAGGATTTCAAATGATTTTCTTTTTTTTTTTTTAACTTACAAATTACTGGAAATCCTCAAAAATGGTATTCTCTAGATTTGGGGGCATAAGTCAGAATAAGACAGAATTAAGCAGTGAGTGGGGATAGAGGAAATGGAGGCAGAATGTCTGGACTTTTATGAGGTGCAATGCTGCAATAAAAGAAAGACCTGGAGATTTTAACTTAATGAGGTGGCGGGGTTGAGAAAAGGTTTTCTTTCTCTTTTTTTAACCATCATAGAGGTTTTTAAAATGTTTGTTGAATGAATGTTTTACAGAATGGATGGCATAATTACCATGGTGGAGATGGTAATGTTCACAGAGAATTACATACAACTTCCCTGTTTCTCCCAGCCTCCCTTGAGGTTAGGTTTGGCACACATAATTAGTTCTAGACTAGACTCTGAGGAGAAATGATGTGCATCAATTCAAGAATAAATTCTCCATGATCTCTTTTTCATTAGCCAGGGTAATTTTGAAGTCTCGTGTTGATATGGTGCTATCACAAGATGGAAAGGCCCTGGATCCCCAAGTGCTGGATATATTAGTTGACTGTTGCTGCATAACATTTTACCCCCAAACAAACATTTATTATATCACAGTTCTTATGGGTTAGGAACCCAGGCACAGCTTAGCTGGGTGCCTCTTTCTCAAGTTCTCACATGATATTATTGTTAGGCTCTTCACTAGGGTTGTAGTTTACTCTGAAGGCTCAACTGTGGTGGAGAAGGATCTACTTCCAAGGGTGTTCCTGTTTGCTGACACGCCTCAGTCCTTTGCCATGTGAGCCTCTAGATAGGGTTCACTCATAACATGGCATTTGGATTCGCCTAGATAAATGTTCCAAGAGAAAGGGAGAGACAGTATCCAAGATTAAAACCATAGTCTCGTTATAACCTAATTTTAGAAGTGATACTGTATGCTCCTGCAGTGTTTCATTCATTGAAATGAGGCTATAGTTTCAGTCCATACTGAAGAATAAGAGATCACTCAAGGAGATACAGAGGGGATAAGTACAAGGGGGCAGAAATCACTAGAGACCATCTTTAAGGCTCCCTACTACCCCAAATGAAAGAAAATACCCAATTCTGTGGTCTAAGTGTTTGTGACCTCCCAAAATTCAGATGTTGAAATCCTAACCTCTAAAGTGATAGTACTAAATAGAGGGCCTTTGGGAGATGATTTGGACACTGGGGGTGGAGTCCTCATGAATGGTTATTGCTCTTATAAGATATGCCTGAAAGAGCTCTCTCACCCCTTTTGACCTATGAAGTTACAGAGAAAGGACAGTGGGCCATCAGCCATGAGAGAGGCTCACCAGACACCAAATCTGCCAGCACCATGTTAGACTTCCTAGCCCCTAGAACTGTTAAGAAATTAATTTATTTATTTCTCACCCAACTTGTAGTATTTTGTTATAGCAACCTAAAGGGACTAAGACAATCACCAACATGCAACTTTGCATGAATAAGAAAACAAATTTTGTTTTATGCTATGGAGATTCTTGAGGTTGTTACTTCAGTATAGCTTCATCTGTCATGACCAATAAAAAGGTCTAATGGAAGACAGAACTGAACTGAACCATACAAAAGCAAATCATGAAAGTAGATGGAGATGATAGGGCATAATAATGCATCAAAGTTGTATTCAAATATTATGTTCATAAGAAACTTTTAAAAATAATTTGGTATAATACTTTATATAGAATCTTTAGTGTGATAGAATCTTTTTCCGTGGTGAATATCTATGGCTGCCTGTATGTATGACTGTTAAAACATGTCTAGAGACTTTACAAACAGATGGTTCTTTGGATCTTTCTACAGACTGTCAGCATGATAGTTCAAGTAACAGCTTTCTGTGATCTTCCCTACCTCTACTTCCTCCTTTTAGTTACCAAAATTGATTTTAATTTTTTTCTCACACCTCAAGTTTTGATAATCTAAAGTAGGTCACTCTGTAGCATCTAAAAAACTCACAGTAGCTCTGTTCAGAGAGGGTGTGAAGTCAGACACTTTTAAAGCATTCAAAGTGAAAGCCAGCACTGGGAACAGAAACATAAAATGTGTTCAAGTAGTTCTCTAACAAAGCAAGATACAACCCAGTTCCTTTAATATAGTATATAATATTGTAATAATTTTCAATGGGATTCTGTGCAGCTTAGGATATACATTGGGTTTGGCCACTATAAGAAGCATCATTCTCTTGTGGTTAGTTGTTTTCCTGCGCCTGTCATATTTCTGGGTGCTGGAACTTAGAGTCTGAGCCTCAAAAGTCATGTGGAAGAGAGATACTGGGTCAAATAGCATTCCCACAGTATTCACTTTCAACTGGAACCTATAAATTTACCCTTATTTGAAAATAGAATACTTGCAGATGTAGTCAAGATGAGATCATGCTGGATTAGGATGGGTCTTAAAGATACGAATGCTGTCCTTATGAGAAGTGGGAAATTTGGAAATAGACATGCACACACAGAGAGGGAAAGCACCAAGTGAAGACAGAGGTAGAGATTGGAGTGAATAAACTATAAGCCAAGAAGTCCCAAAGAATGCCAGCTACTGCCAGAAGCTGGAAAAGGCATGGGACAGTTCTGCCACAAAGCTCCAGAAGGGACCAACCCTGGTGATGCATTGATGTCAGACTTCTAGACCCCAGAACTGTGAAAGAATAAATTTCTGTTATTAACTACCAAGTTCGTGATACTTTGTAATGGCAACCTAAGAAACTAGTACATGAAAGGAGGAAGAGACTTATGCCTGGGGAAGTTTGGTCACATAGCCTTACCCCAGTCCTAAACTGAGCCCCAGCCCTGCTCTAGCCCCAGCCCAGCCTCAGATTCAGCCCGAGTGTCAGAATCACCTCTAGCTCCAGCCCTACTCCAGCCTTGGCCCCAGTCCCAAAGGCCAGCACTATATGTAGCTCCAGCAGCCCCCCTCCCTCATTCAGATGCTTGGCAGGAAGAACAGTGAGGATAAAAGCTCCAGGCACAGTCCTTCTTCTCTAAAAGTTCCCTGAGCTTTTAAAAGAAAATTAATTTTTCTATGAAAGTCCCATCAGTTAAATAGCTTCAAAACAGTCATGCAAAAAAAAAAAATGTTTTTTCCTTCATTCAAAAGGCCTATAACATCTTTCTTTCTTCCATTTATTTCTTGTCTTTATTTTTAATATCTCTCATCCTTTCCTTTCAAAGATATCCTTCCCTATTTCATCTTTGATCTTAATGTAAAATCAAGAGATTACACAACTCTTAGAAGAAAATACAGGAATAAATTTTTGTGACCTTGGATTACACAATGGTTTCTTAGCTATGACACAAAAAACACAACTGATGAAAGAAAAGAATAAATTGAGCTTCATCAAAGTAAAAAAGTTTTGTCTGCAAAGTATACCATCAAGAAGGTGAGAAAGCAATCCACAGAATAGGAGAAAATATTTGCATATCACATATCTGTTAAAGAACTTATATCCAGAACATAAAGTATTCTTATGACTCAATGATAAAAGATGCAATAACTCAACTACAAATGGGCAAAGGATCTGAATACATATTTCTCCAAAGAAAATAAGCAAATGCACAAGAAGCACATAAAAAGTCGTTGAACATCATTAGATAGACATTCCAGAAATGCAAATCAAAATCTTACCATGATACCACTTCACACACAGTAGGATGACTATAATCAAAAAGACAGACAATTACAATTTCAACAAGGATGTGAGGAAACAGGAACTTTCCTACATTGCTAGTGGGAACATAAAGTAGTGCAGCCATTTTAGAAAACAGTTTGGGAGTTCCTCAAAATTTTAACTATAGAGTGGCCATATGACCTGGCAATTTGTCTCATGAGTATCTATCTATGAGAAATGAAAAATATGTCCAGACAAAACATATACATGACTATTCATATGAACGTTACTGATGATAGTCAAAAAGTGGAAACCACCAAATGTATATTAACTGATGAATGGACATATAAGTGACGTGGTAAATTCATACAATCAAAAATTATGAAGCCATAAAAAGGAATAGGAATGAAGTATTGATGCGTGCTACATGAATGAATCTTAAAAATATCATACTAAGTGAAAGAAGCCAATCACAAAGCACTATATATCGTATGATTCCATTTATATGAAACATCCCAAACAGGCAAATCTATGGAAAAAGACAGTAGTTCAGTGTTGTCTATACGGGACTATTAGTGAGCACAGGGTGTCTTTTGGAGACAACGAAAGCATTCCAAAACTGGATTGTGATAATGGTCATGTGGTTCTTTGAAATATACTAAAAAAAAACACTGAATTGTTCAAAATAAAAAATGTTATAATTGAGGATCTATATTATTTAAAAATTTAAACACTATAGTGCAAAATACATTTGTGAATAACATTTGCTTTAAAAGTTTTGTGTGGCTCGTGATATTTTAATATCATAGCAAAGAGAAATCATCTAAAGGTCCTCATCATAAGCATTCTTTAGAATTAATAATAAAAATAAATTACTTTTTAAAATATGTTCGATGGAGTAAAAATAAGTATTTTTGAAGTGAAAATATTTTTCATGAAAATTATCTTCGTTTGATTGAAATTTTAAGATCAAACTTTTCTTTGCATTTCTCTCTTTGACATGACCTAGCTCCCAGTTTGCACATCCGCTGGTTTCTGCACAGCAGCCTTCTCAGATTCCCAGGCACCTATATGTGAGAGTTCATCCCAGCTTTCCTTTTCCTGTCTTTCTTACTTTACTTTTGCCTTGGGGTGGTAAGGGTAGGACAGAGAAAAAACTATTTGCTCCCTCTTGTTTAGCAATGCTTGAAAGGCAGCAGTCCTGTGGCAATGATTAAAAATATTTTCTTCAGAGTCATGTTATACTTTTACAGGAGTCTGTGGTTTTATGCTTGAAATGGGAACCTGGAAACGAGAGGGTCCTTTGTAGTATTCTCACATTAAAAAAAAAGTGATGCAATGTAACTTTACTTCGGGGTATTAATTCACTCAATTTACCTAAATTTGGGTATTTTTGCATTCTTAGTTTCTGACTTTTTTTTTTTAATATGCCCCTCCTACTTGAAGAGCACTTTAGCTAATGATACATGAATTTTCTTGGTAAGAGTTAATAAGAACTGAGAGGACTCATTCTTTTAAAAACCAAGGACAGTCTCACTGCCTTGTATGATTTTAAATGTATGCACAATTTAACGATACCCACAGATGGAAGCATCCGTCATGCGCTTGTGGCCAAACACCGCATACACCACATGCTAGAGTTACTGTCCTGTGGTGAATGGGGATTGCGAGTATTTACCCGCAGTGAAAAGAGAAAAGGAAAAACCAAAGTATTCTTTAATAGAGATAAAGAAAGAGGTTAATGATACTGAGACTTATGAGCTCTCAAAATCCATAAAAACATACAAACAAATTATTTTCCTTTCCCCAAGAATATGTGAAGCATTTCCTCCTCAGTTCTTCGGAAGTGCTATTGTGGATTTTTCCTGTCAAGGCTTAAATGCCTAAATTTTCCAGCGAGAGAATCTCTTTGAAGTCAGCCTGAAGTAGTGTCAAAACATATGGGAAACAACCTAAAACATTTAAAACTCTCTTTTAAAAAGTAAAGAAAATACCTCTTTAAAATGATGAGTTGAAAGACAGTGAGATGCTCACATTCCAAATCTTGGTATTGTTTTGCTTGGATTTGGGGGGAGATGGCGGGGGTAATTCCAACCTGTATTACTTTTCTTCCCGACTGGAACCAAAGTAGTGATCTTATTTAGCTTCAGTTTAGGCCTAAGCATTTTCAGATCTATGCTGGGTGTGTTCCTTATTATAACTTTTTCATTCTGAAGACAGATGATTTCAGGAAGTGTTTAATTTTTAGACACATATAAAAATTCCATATTTGATTTACACATTATTTGATGCAATATGCCTCCAAATGTCCTAGCAAATGAAGAGAAGGAAATTAATAGCTGTTTAAATCAATTAGAGCCTACATGAGGTCTACTACTACATAAATAGGAGTCTGACTTGGTTGAAAAGCAGCTTCTAGGAATTAATAAGTGTAAGCTCTGCTTTTGTGGAGCTGTTTGGAATAATCATGTTCTCATTTATTCCTATGAAATCTCCTCTTAAGTATTTGGAACGGGGTCATTCTAAAATCCCGATGTGCTGATCTGAAAAGATAACTGAGTAAAAAAGACAGAAGACCAAAGAATTGTGTAATATATTATGATCAACAGACACATCCAAGTCCCGTTAAGTAGTTCCATCTCCAAATTCCACTGGCATCTGAAATTCAAAATATCCCAGCTTGCTAAATTTATATGCTCATTCCCAATCCCCCAATCTGTCTATTCTAGTCTTTATCTTGGTGAATGCTGCCATTTTTCTCTAAAGCAGCAAGTCTAGAAACTTTGAATCATCATTAATTCTTCTTTCTGTCTCACCAGCAATACGTTCCCAATCATTCAGCAAGTTCCACATACTCTACTTCTGTGCGTGTTTTATATGCAGATCCATCTACACATTCCCACTGCCATAAATTTAGGCTTCCGCAGACCACTTCCAATCTCTCTTCCCAATCAAAACTGGCATTTGTCTTCTTCCCAAATAGAAGGCAGAGGGTTCTGCTGAAAAAAAATAATAATTCAAATTGTTTAATTTGAAAAACAATGCCTTCAGTGTCTGTTTTCATTGTATTGTTCTAACTTCAGATTCCTCTAAGTCCAGTCATGTTCTCTATTTTCGCATTCACACCAGAAATTTCAATCCACTCTGAGCCTATCTTGCGCTTCCGTATCTTTGTGTATTTGTCCGTGGTGTTCTTGGATCCTGGGAGTCTCTGCTTTAATATCCATATTAGATAAGATGCTTTTGGATGCTGAAGCCCTAGCCCCTAATGTGATGATATTTGGAGATGGGGAATATTTGACTATTTGGAGTTTTGATATTTGATATTTAGAATCAGTATTTGATATTTGGAATTCATATGTTGAAGCCTTAGCCCCCAGTGTGATGACATTTGGAGGTAGAAGCCTTTGGGAGACAATTAGGGTTAGATGAGGTCATGAGAGTGGGGCCCTTATGATGGAATTAGTGGCCTCAGAAGAAAGAGGAGGGGAGAGAGAAAAAGGCCAAGTGAGGAGACAGCAAGAAGTTCAATGTCTGCAAGCCATGAAGAGAGCTCTCATCGGGAACCACATCGGCTGACACCTTAATCTCAGACTTCCCAGCCTCCAGAACCATTAAGTAAATTTCTGTTGTTTAAGACACCCAGCCCATGCTACTTTGTTATGATAGTCCGAGGAGACTAAGACATATACATACACATACGTTCATAAAATGATGTAGACTTATATACATTTACAAATATATTTAATATTTTTATCACAATTCAATCTTTTAAAACAGGCAAAGCAAATAGCATTAGCTGTATTTTTTGTTTGTTTTTACAGCTGAAAAAAATCAAGGCTCTGAGCCGTTAGATGCCAGACTAGTTGATGACAGGATTAGGGCTCGCAATCATAACTGAATTGGGTCCTAATTGAAAAGTCATGTCTTCTCACACAAACCTCCGTGTTTCTAAAACACTGTCCTTTGATTAGAAATGATATTGCATCTAAAAGGGGTGAATATCTGAACTATGTCTTATGGACTATAAACTAAAAGGCTTAATCAGGGACAGAAGTAGTCTTTTAAATAGCATCTTTATATCCATCACAAGATCTAGCAAAATATAAATACTCGAACATGCCTGTTAATTGGGTTTTCAAAGACTAGAAAATCCCATTTTCTAACTTTTCTCAGCCCCACATTAATTCAAACGTACTCCCGGTGGTTGCATTGGATTGGGCGAAGGCTCAGAAGTCAGACAGTCCTCAGCTCTCACTAGAGTACCACCACCTATAGCTGCGTGACCACAGATGTTAGGCAACGGCTACGTCGACCATAAAGGACCTTCGGAGAGCATTAAAAGCACCTCATTTTTACCTCCCCATCCCATCAAATTTCTTCTCTGGGGTTAGAATGTTTCATGGCTGTTGGAAGAAATTTAGAGCAAGTTTCATGACTTTTTACATCACTCTTAGTTCAGTAATCTAATGTCCTTACCTGTTTAATAGTGAAAGTTTCCAACCTCATTTGAAGAAAATCTTCTCCCGTTTCTCCACCCTGGCTGGTTTACAGCTGGGCTGCCTATAATGCAACAGGTGACATGGTTACCCTCCTGTCAGTCCTTCCTGATGCTTCTCCGCCTCCCCACTCACTGGGCTGCCAGGAGCTCCTCGCTGAGTGAAGGTGAGGGGCAGGATGACATTATCCATGCAGGGCGTCTGCACATTCTCTGGCTTGAGGAGCTGAGCGGGGTCACTGGACAGCTGCCACAGTCACTGGGGTAAATCCCCTTCACAGGTAAAGCCTGGAGCTTCTTGGGTGCTCACTTTAGACTCCTCTAGCTCGTAGGCTTTCACTTGCAACTTTTGTCCATCTAATCAGGAATCAGAGAAAAGCATCATTCTCTGAATTTTTAGATTTTTTTTTGGGGGGGGGCGGGGAGTAGAAATGGCTGAAACTTGGTCACAATGGTAAAAATCTACTGGAGGCTTGGTTACACCTGCTGAGTCTTTGAAAGCATAAAAACATTGCAATAAGGTGGCATCAGCAATGCTGTAAGAAAATGATAATGGATGTGTGGGCACGTGAATATACCAGGTCCCATTAAGACATAACTTTCTCAGGCTAAGGCCCTTTTCGTACATTAGCTCGTTAACAGCAAATCCTGTTTACCTCCTACCTTCAAGGATTGGCACCACAATTCATTAGACATTGAGATTTTACTATGCGAAATGTATTCTAAAAGAGCTTACAAGAAGAACAAAACCCGGAAGGGTCAAAGGGCATGCTGTACTGTTGATATACCACTCCTGCACCTCGGGTTTAATTACCACCTCTGTAACAGCTGATTATAATAGCAAAATTACAGTATTATTTTAAAATGATTGCTCCTAGGTGAGAACATTCTCGTTGAAAATGACGGTGAGAAAGGAAAAGTAGTGACAAGCTTTTTATTGACAATACTGAATGTATTTCTTAGATATGGGATTGGGTAAAATAATGTATTTTACAGATTGTTTTATTTGAGAGAGAGAGAGAAAGAAAGAGAGAGAGAGAGAGCGCACCGGGGGTAGGGGCAGAAGAAGAGGGAGAGGGAAAAAGAAACTAAAGCATCGTGTCCTGAGTGCGGATCTGCTCATGGGGCTCGATCTCAGGACCCTGAAATTACAACCTGAGCAGAAATCACGAGTCCAGCACTTAATCGACTGTGCCACCTGGGTGCCCCCAAAATGATGCATTTTAAAGAATATAGTCTAAGAAGCATTCATCAGAAGCAAGCTTGAGAATGAAGGGGCAGAGCAAGATGGAAGCAGCACAGAAGTGACCATGCTCCGAGGTGTGTGTCAGACACAGAGGCTCTTGAGCACCGTCATCTAACACCTGTTCTTATATATCTGGCCTGTAAAGTCAGTCCTGAAGCTCAATCCTAAGATTTGCTGCACTTCCTTATCTCTTGAAACATGTAAAAGTAGAATAAAGCAACCTTACAGACGTTTGTGCTAAAAATGAAAAATTAGAGATTGAAAGAGATGACACGTGGTAAAAGTTGAGAACACAAAATCTTCAGTGTTCATCTCACTCTGGCACATTTAAACCCTCGCTGGTTAATGTTTCCACGTCACTTGTCTGTTGCTGTATTTTAGTCTTGAACACCCCGCAGTGCTCTCTCTCCTTTTGGTTTACCTTCCTCACTAGGTTACAGACCAACCTGCATGTGGTCGCACCCGAGTGTGTCAGTCAAATGTCAAGGTTACAACTATTTTAAAAAGACAAAATAAGTCATTTCTAAAAATATGTAACAAACACATACAATTTAATTAAATAATGAGAGTGAACTATAAGCCTTTACATTGTCAGGTAATAGATTTTTTAAATGTTCAAGAAAACATGCATCAGAAAAACATTTTTATTTTGTGACTTTTTGGAATTTGTTAATTCAACAAAAATGAGTGTTCTAATGCTATTTATACTTATATTTAAGTGTTCAAATTTTCATGAACTTCTTTTATAATAAGCTCAAAAATATAGAATATTTTAAAATTAATCCTCTGTCACTATAATGGCCTATACTTTCCCTAAGTATTTTTTATTTGTCTATATATTTCACAAAGATACTTATTTTCCAACAATAACTACTTCTTGATTAAACGTGGAAAGTCATCAGATTCAGAAAACAAACATGATAATCTAAATGAAAGAAGTTAAACTCTAAATAAGCAACAAAATTAGATAAAATTTGGATTTATGTGCTTAGCAAATATTCTATTCCTTAGACAAAATATCTTATTTTCTTAATTAATGGGACCCAAAATTATACCCACATTGCACAGAAAATGATGACAAGATTTTCTGATAGTTGGAAAATAGTTGCAAAATAAGAAACTTATTTATTTTCTGAGCTTAGTTATTTATAACACTACTGGAATGAACTCAAGAAGTTAGGTACAGGTCACTCAATTAGTATATGAAGTCAAAATGCCTCATTCAATTGCAGAATGGTTATTTTACAAGCCTGCTAGAAAACTGTCAACACTGTAATACGGGGCAAATAAAATCAAGGAAATAGAATGGACAATGCTCAGTTAATAGTGCAGTAAGTTCAAGTTTCTTATGTAAATTTTTAAAGGGTTTTATTTAGATTTGCTATTCAAATTCAGTATTTAATATATAACCTAAAGTCTTAAATTTTAGATTCCTTTTTAAAAATTATCTAAATAAAATATAGTATTTTCCCCAAGCTTCATATAGATGTTCCAAATCTACTACAGTTTACTCCCAGTAAGCCATAGAAATATTACTATTTTCTATGAAGCATGATATGGAATAAAGTTCATGAATCATTGGACAAGTGCTTCTCAATGGTAGGAATGTAGCTGATTACTGAATCTATGCCTAAACCATCTATAACTCCTCAAACATACTAAAGAGTCAATAAATATTTGATAAGTAAATGTGATGAATAAATGAATGAAAAAAAAACATCTTTTTATCTCTATAAAAAAGGTATTTCCAATGACCATCAGCTTTGGATAGGTCGGGTTCTTTATTATTTTTTTAACTTTTTGTTATGAAAACTTACAAACATATAGTAAGGTAAAAAGAAAAGTAAAATAAACACCTATAGGTTCATTGCCTAGATTCAACATTTGATAACAATTTGTGAGATATTTTTCTTGTGTGTGTGTCTAATTAACTACTTAAAGCAAATTACATGAAATTTTGACACTATTGCTCCTGCCCCACCAAACACCAAATATTTCTGGGTAAGTCACAGGTGAAATGAACATCAGATTCAGAACTAAACAGTTCATTTTCTTCACTTTTACCATATGTTACCACATCTCTCTCTGTTTGATTATTTGCCTTTTTCTCAGTACAAACATCTGTACATTTGTTTTATTCTAATTTTACATGTTTCAAATGACAGGGAAATATGGCAAACTAAGCCTGAGCTTTAGAATTTTATCCACACATCCCACAAAAATAAGGACTTTGTCTTACATAATGACAATATCATTTTCAAATTTGACAAAACAATAATTCCTAGAATTATTTAATATATAATTGATATTGAAATATGCCAATTATCCCAAACATGAATTTTATGGATGGTTAGTCAAATCAAGATCCAATCAATGGCCTCACATTACATTTTATTACATTCCCAAAGTCTTTTTTTTTTTTAATTTCAGCTTTAAAAGAGATAGAATTGACATATAAAATTGTAAGATATTTAAAATATGTATCACGGTGAATTTATGTACTTATACATTGTGAAAGAATTCCTCCCACTGAGTTAATTAACATCTATTAACTCACATATTTATCTTTGTGTGTGTGTGAAACACTTAAGATTTAAGTATACAACACTTAGGGAAAATGTAAGCCATTATAGTGGCAGAAAATTGATTTTAAAATATTCTATACTCTATATTTTTAAGCATATTATAAAAGAAATCCTTCAAAATTTGAACACTTAAAAAAGGGATAAGCAAAACAGAACATTAGTTTTTGTCAAATTAACACATTCTAAAAAAATAAAAATATTATTTTTGTTCATCTACTTTGTTGGAAAATTTCAATTATACAATACAGTGTTATCAACGATAGTCATTGTGTTTTACATTAGAACTTCAGAACTTATTCATTTTATAATTGACAGTTTGTATCCTTTTACCAATCTCTTCCTATTTTCCCCATTCCCTAGCCGCTGGAAAACACTTTTCTACTCTGTCTTTGGTAAGTATGTTTTTTTTTTTTTTCCCTCTTAGATTCCACATATAAGTGATACCATACAGTATTGTGCTTTCTCTGTCTAGCTTATCTTACTAAGTATAATGTCCTCAAGGTCCATTCATGTTTTGCAGATATCAGAATTCCTTCTTTCTCATGACTGAATAATATTCCATTGTGTGTGTGTGTATATACATATATATATGCATATATATATATATATATACACATATGTATATATTTGTAAATATATATATATATATATATATAAAAATACCAAATAAGTAATACACTTGATGTTACAGCAAATATCCAAAGTAGAGTTTATTTTTTATTTTTATTTTTTTCCAAAGTAGAGTTTAAAACCACTAAACCTAAGGTATGGATTTACCTAATGCTTTTAACACAACAATTTTTTTTTATGATTTGCTAGTAAATGATATTTGACCTATGAGACCTTATACTCTACCTACAAAGTAAAGGAGGTAAGTCAAAAATGGAAGTTTCAATAACTATAAATGAAGTGCCTGCAATGAAAAGAGAAAACAGTAAGTAGTAAGAGGTTAAGTCAAAAGAAGAGTTACCTGATGAGTTTATGCTGTGAACTTTCCAAGTTAGATTTACAATGAGATGGATAAGAGCAGATAAACCAGAAATCAAATTTCTTTTGTCCAGTCTAAAATCCATCCAACCTAAGGTAAATCCATACCTTAGGTTTAGTGGTTTTAAACTCTACTTTGGATATTTGCTGTAACATCAAGTGTATTACTTATTTGGCAAATCATAATCGCGTTTTTCCTTTTTATATATATTTAATTCACCTACTTGAATGGCTTGAGTTCATTATGCTTTGTTATATGCTAGCTTGTCCAAATATAGTTCTTTTATATGGCATCATGTATATCATAGGACAGTAATTTTTAAATCTGGTTGCCCAGTAGCTATGCAATAGTTTAAGAACTATTTAGAAGAAGTCCATATAAAGTGTGAAGAATTTTTTGTCTTTTAACTTTCTTTATACTATAAACATTTAAGTCAGGAAAGCTTGTTGAAGGAATTAACTGAGTTAACTCCTGATCAAGGACTCTTTTTGAATAAAAGAATGCTAGAGACCCAAAATGTCAACCTTTTAGCTTTTTTCAAGATAAAGCATTCTTAGTAATTTGGCATAACTCACCCAACACAGGAGACTTGAACCTGCAAAGAAAACAAGAACAGGGCATTGTTGACCTGTATAAGAAAGTGCACATATTCATATTCAAATGACATGGTAGATTAAACAGATGTCACTGAATCATGGATTTTGTAGAATGTCAATCTATTTTGGTGGAAATGAGGTCAGAGTTTCAGAATAGATTCAGAGTATTATGAGTATAATCATGCTTCAGGTTTCTGAGCCTGCCTCTGGGATAAACCTTTAGGATATTTCTGCATTATCATTATGTACCTCATCAGTATGATCTAGTTTCAAATTAAGTACATAAATCAAAAGCGAAATATTTTCTTAAGCAAAAGCAAAACAAAACATCCAGTCTCACTTGAATTTGGGAAAGGACATTATGAATTGCTGTGTGATCTCACTGAACATGCCCATTAGTATTTTAAAATAAATTCAATCTCTTTGTATTATCTTGAGAATGATCCTATTCATTCACTGCTACCCCAGCCCCTACCATAATTCCTGACGCTAGTACGCTCTCATGAAATGTCTCTGGAGTGAAAGAGTGAATACATGAATTAATTAATATTAAATATACATTTTCTGTAACTAGATAAAAATTATCCAATGACCAATTTTCTTAACTGTATATCAAAATATGAAGTTGGTTTAATTATTCTATCCATATTTTGAATAACTTTAAAGCTCTATTCCACTGTTATAAGCAAAATATGCATCTGGCAAACATAATGTAAGTTTATGATCATATGACCAAGTAAAAAACATGGAATTCCTTATAGAATTATTTACTTAAAAATTCTCAATAACACAAATTGGCTGTGTGTAATGAAAATGACACAGATATTTTTAAATTTAAGCTTCGTTTTTGTTTTGGTGATTTAAATTACTGATTAGTGTCTATTCTCTGCTTCTATGAAGGGGATCCATAGAAAAGATCATCTATAGGAAGCCAAAAATAGATTAAGTGAAATAATCATAATCATAAATGTAATATTTTCATTTTTTTCTATTTTGATTCATTTTGTATCTTTTTTAATCCTGGATTTCTAAAATAAACTATCTATCTTGAGTGTGTGTGTGTGTGTGTGTGTGTATACATATACATATGTGTGTGTCCATGTATATATGTATTTGTATATTTATTTAGTTATAGGTAGAAGTATGCATGTATCAGACATATGTATACATCTCTATATATGTGTGTCACCATTTTCAGAGAGGTGATTTCTATCTAAGACTTCAGAGTGGGTCCTTTCAAACCAGGATGACAATACCTAAGCTGATGAAAATCGAAATGTTCTTATTAAATGCTAAAAAATTTAAATAAAATTTAACGGTTCCACACACAGAATAAAATCAGTATATTGGCTTAGGCTGGGAACAAGTCTGTATAACTTGCCATTAACAGATTATGTTAGAGTGTTACAACATTCCCAAAATTTTAAATGATTCTAATTTATCACCACTGCAGCTGTTCCACCTGGACCTTATAATGGGATTAGAATCTGACTTGGAATTTTTTTTTTTAAGTAGGAGTCAACTGTAAGTAAAATCACAGCAACCCCTGACTGTTGAGATGTATTTTTCATAGGGTAGGCATAAGATATTTAATAAGAAAGAGCATGAAACAGTTGTGGGGGTAGGCATGAGATATTTAATAAGAAAGAACATGAAACAGTTGTGGGGGTAGGCCAGAACCAAAGAATTCTTAGGAAGAATAAACTGCCTCAGCCATGTGCAAATAAACTCACCAGCAACAAGCTTCTGTTTAAAGCAAGAAATTATTCTCTCTGTCTGAGAATACATTTTTTTGCACCAAATAATAACAAAGTAGAAAAAATATGAATTGATTCACCTTTGCCACATATAGCTGTCTGTAAAAAATGAAAAAAAAGACAGGGTAAAGGCTCAAAACAATGAAAGCTAGGTAAACTAAGATACAATAAGAATTAGTTCATTTAAACTAATCTGCCTCTTATAAATAAACAAACAAACAAACAAACAAACAAACAAACAAACAAACTGATCTGCCTCTAAGTCATTTGTCAGCACTCCTTCCCCTCTCTGGAATATTGCACTTTAAAATGGAAAAAAAAAAACAAAAAAAACAAGAGGTATTTACTGTATTGGGGGCATACAGTCACAAAAATTTTCTGAAATAGAATACACTTTATAAAGAGAGTAATACACACTTGAGTGTTTAAGAGATTTCCCATTACTCAAAATAAGGTACCAGAGGAAGTATAACCAAGAAGATATGAAGGCGGACCTTGTATCCATTGGGAGTTCTAGATCAACCAACTTAACAGCTTGGACAAGTTATCTAACTTCTCAGTGTTTAGTGTTCTTATCTGTTAAATGGGGACACTAACAATTCTACTGCAGAGTTGTAAGGATTAAACGAGATAATGAGATAATTACCATCCTGAGCTGAGTACAGTGCCTGGCATATAGTAAGTAACCAGTCAGTGCTGTTTTTACTATCACAAAGAGCAGAAGAGAATTCATGGGTTCTCTTTATTGAATACCTAATAACCACATCTCTATGAACTTGGGCACCATACCCAAATCTATTGTCTTTTCTTTTTCTTAGTTTTTACTTCTGTAAAATGGAAGAATTTTATATAGAGTTATTGAAATAATCACATGAGATGATGTATCTAAAGTTAAATTATAAAATTTCAAGTGATCTACTACAAATGCCATTATTATCTCACATTCAATGTCCACTGACCTGAAATTTAAGTTACCTTGGATTAAATTTAGGGATAGAAATTGACAAAATAGAGAGTGACTCTTTAAGATGAAGATGAGAAAAGACTCCAGGCAAATGCTGAGTTATAGTTGTCTTATTTCTCAAAAGATCTTTTCTTTAATTCCATCTAAATGACTATTTTTGTTTGAAATGAAATTCATTTGGAATGCATAGACATATTCCCTATATGTCCTGTCTTATGCTTTTCTTGAGGTTACAGAAAATATGTTGGATTCCATATAACTAATAGGCTAGGGTTTTCTTTCTCAGATCAATTTATGCAGCTTTCCTGTTTTCCAAGGTAATGAGGAGAAGAGCATGAATTATTTCACATCTGCAGGTAACATTAAGTTGCTGAATTATTTTCAATCTCCTTCCCACCAAGCCCCTTATCAGACTTGCACACAAGTAAAAAATGAGCTTACATTTAAGTTTGTTCTCTTTTATTCCCTTTTTATATGAGGATGTTAAGAGGTAATGTAAGAATCAAGCAAAAGAGTAAAATACTAGTGTTCAAATATTTCTGAAGCTGAGCAATTATCCCCTGAATAATTTAGAATTGTGTCATCTTTATGTATTGTTTTTATTTAATTGCAGTTTATTTATTTTGGGCCTACACTACAAAAGATTTAAAAATTATAAAGACCTAGTCTCAGTATAAAGAATAGGGTATACTTAGATAATGCCTATTGTTTTCTCAAGTGTTCAAGTAAAAGATATTGATGCTTGAATCAGCCATATTTCCGCATTATGGATATTTATATAGCTTAGTGCTGTGTTCTTTATAAGAAAAGGAATTAAAACTTCAAAAGAAGCTTGATCTGGGAGCTTGTAATTCAAGCTTCTTGGGACAAAAAGTTTGCACTCTGTGCCCATTTTTTATTTTAAATGAAAATACATATTTTCCCAACATGCCATTTCAGCTCCACAAAGAGAAGCAGTCAGGACACTTTATGGTGAAATATTTAAAGAGAACCTTGAACATTAGCCAAAAAAATGCCTTTAAGCTCTCTTAAAACAACTCAGATCTAGGGCTTTATTTGCTCATTAGGCTTGTAAGGGGCTCAGGCAGACTTTTATAAAGAAAGAAAAATTCCTTTCTAGGTTATGACTCTAATAGCTTTGTGAATGATTTTAAAACAAAAGCTAGAGCAGGAGGGATTCATAGTTTTGAAAATAGCCCTGGAAAGACAGGTAGCATACTTCGAAAGAGGATTCAGGAAAAATATGAAAAGAGAACTTAAATGTGACATAAGTAAAATATATTAAATAGAAAAAAAAATGCCTTTTTCAGACCATGAATTAAAAGTAAATCCCCCAGAGATTCAGTATGACCAGAACTACACCAGGGCTGCACACACACCTGGTGGAGGGCCAGTTAGTTCTTGGTGGCAATCATTAGCACTGATCTTTCCTTGAAGTTGGCATGCTGTTCCAGGTAATGAATACAAAGGGGTTCCATGTTGCTCTGAGCTGAGCTCAGTACCAGGGCTTAGTTCACTCTTGATTCAATGCCTCAACTCTAGCCAGTCAAGTTCTTTCTAGGTCAAGGCTAACTTACATGTTACTTCTCGCATGGAAACTTCACTCTTTTCCTTACAGAGCAGTAACCTCTGCGTATAAAGTCTTACTTCCATTTGCTCGTATCTCTAGATAGTGTACTTCTTAAACTGTCAAGGTCTTTATGGTCAGGGTCTATGTTTTCATCATTTTCACCTCACAGAGAGCCTCATACATCAATGTGTGTAGAAGAGATACACAGTAAGTTTTTGTCTGATAACATTAAATAAATTCAACCCAAATTGAGATAGAATAGAATGTCACATAATGAAGTATTTAAATGTAAGTCCCTTGAGGATGGGGACTTCTGGGCCTTATTCAATTCTGTATCTGCAGTTCTTAATGCTGTATCTGGCCTATAGGAGGAATTCTATAAGTGGGTTTTGGTTTTGGTTTGTTTGTTTGTTTGTTTGTTTTGAATGAATGCCATTAAATGTGTGAATGATATTTACCTGACTTTTCCTGTTGCAGTCAGAACTTGATCCTATAAATAGATGCTGTAGAAATGGAATATGGTGCTTGTTCTCAGGAAGCTTAATAGTCCAAGAGTTGATACACATGACAAACAGCAGAAATAATATGGTGAAAGAAGATAACAAATACTGAGAATCAAATGCTGAGGTCTTTGCCACGAAAAGAAAGAGTGTCGGATAGAGATAAATGCATGATTTTCTGAAGGGACTCCCAACATGTCCTAAACCCACACTAGACAGCTTAAAGAAAATGAAAGAGAATTAAAGTAAAGAAAAAGAATGAAACCCAGAAGGGGAAAAGAATATGATCAAATCTACATAATGAGACCTAGAGTACCATCACTATGTAGGTGGTTTGAGTAAATTAGGAAATATAAAGAACATGTGTGATTGGGTAATCCTTTGTTTATATCGACAAAGAGGCAGTAGGACTGAAGTTTGTCGTGTATGATCATTGAAAGCCTGGAGGGAATCTAAATGCAATACTTAAGAATTATTATTTCAGAGATTTTTATCTAAACTCTAAAACACTCTCTAAAACAATCAAAATGTTCCCCTGCCCTGCATGAGTCTAGTAAATTTGTGTCCAGTGGTAAAAGTTAATGGAAAAGTATGGCAAATCTACACAAGTGGGAACATTAAGGGTTCAGATACTTTAAAACATGAAGGATTGGGTCATCTTTCCAGATAAAGAATACTGACAACTTGAGAATTCTTTTGATGGCAAATAGATCATGAAGTCAGTGAAGAAAGAAAGTATAAATATCAGCTAGAACCTTTTGCCAGTTACAGAAATGAAGACTGCGGTATCTACCCAGTATCTTTTTGATGAAGTCATTTCTTGATTTATAACAACAATAATTATAAGCTGAAGTTACTTGAAAGCATCAAATCAACATAAAGAAACAAATTTTTAGATGGAAATAGCTTTTCAGGTGCTAAGTAGAATTTTATCATAAAACTTTATAACGTGAATAAAAAAAAAAAAAAAGAAAATGTCCTAAAACCTCCAGAGGAAGAGAACAAAGAAAGGTCACCTTTAAAAGGACAAGAATTAGAGTGACATTAGTCTTCTCACTATGAGAAGCTCTACAAGAATGCAGAAACATTACCACCATCAACAACAACAAAATAGCCTTCAAATTCCTCAAGGTAAGTGATCATGAGTACAGAATTGTATTCCTGGGCAAAGAATCCATTTCTGAGGGCCATAGGAAGACATTTTAAAACATTCAAGGGCTCTATAAATTTCCCTCCCACACATTATTTCTTAGGAAATTATTTACAAATGTATTCAAAAAAATTAAGCTAACGTGTGGAAAGAAAAATATTTGGGCATAAGAATAGGAGAGATTACTTAGGCAAGAAGTTAACAAGCCATAAGATTTTAAGGAAGAAGAACTGAGGAAATTTTAGGGGGAAAAAGAGAAAATAATCAAGGTTCTAGATAATTTTAGAGGCATACTGAAAAAAAATATATATCAACCAACAGGAAGAAAACAATGAAAAACCCTAGAAGAAAGAACATTTAAAATCTTATGTAAGAAATTAAAATATAGAATTAGAGAGAATTCCTCTGCACTTTCAATTGGCAGAAGGGTGGTACATTAGACAGAGAAGGTGTTGTGTTCCTAGCATACCACCAGTCTTTGCAGTGAACAGAATTTATCTAGACATAATATTATGTCTAGGAAATACATATATAGTCATAATAATGTAAACACTATTTTTATTTTCAGCATGTAACTTCTAGAGTCAGCACACAGCCAAGAGATGGGAAACTCAAGTGTAATTTCAGGACAGAATGAAAGTTTTAACTTTTTTTAAAAATATGGAAAAAATTATAGGTGCCTGAAAATGGAAAGTGAAATGTAAAGAGGTGTAGTGGTATGAAAGGTGGCCTCCAAAATGATATGTCCATGTCAGAATTCCTGGAACCTCTGAACATTATCTTTTTATAGAAAAATATGTGATTAAATTAAGGATTTTAAGAGGGGAAATATATCCCTAGACTCCTACCCTACACCATCCACAAAAACTAACTCAATATGGATTAACGACTTAAATGTAAGACCTGAAACCATAAGACTCCTATAAGAAAACACAGGTGGTAGGTTTCTTGACATAGGTCTTAAAAACAGTATTTTTAATCTGATGGCAAAAGCAAATGCAACAGAAGCAAAATAAACAAGTAGCATTACATCAATAGAGGCTTCTACACAATAAAGGAAACTATCAACAACATAAAAAAGCAATGTACTGAATGGGAGAAGATATTTGGAAATCCTATATCTGGTAAAAAGTTAATATCCAAAATATATAAAGAGGACATACAACTCAATAATAAAACAATGCATTAAAAAATAGAGGATCTGAATAGACATTTTTCTAAAGAAAAAAATAAAGATATCCAACAGGTACATGAAAATATGCTCTACATCATTAATCATAAAGGAAATGCAAATCACCTCACATTTGTTAGAATGACTATAAACAAAAAGACTAGAAATAATAAGTACTGGCAAGAGGGTGGAGAAAAGGTAATCCTTGTGTACTGTTGGTGGAAATGTAAATTGGTATAGCTACTATAGAAACCGCTATGGAGGTTCCTCAAAAAATTAAAAATTGGGGCATCTGGGTGGCTCATTGGTTGAGCTTCTGTCTTTGGCTCTGGTCGTGATCCTGGGATCCTGGGATCAAGTCCCACATTGAGTTCCCCGCAGGGAGCCTGCTTCTCCCTCTGCCTATATCTCTGCCTCTATCTCTGTGTTTCTTATGAATAAATAAATAAAATATCTTTAAAAAATTAAAAATTAAAGTATGCTCCAGAAATTCCACTTCTGGGTATATGTCCAAAGAAAATGAAAACACTAACTTGAAAGGATATATGCAACCCCATGTTCATTGCAGCATTATTTACAACAGCCAAGAGGTAGATACAACTTACATGTCCTTCAATGGATGAATGCATAAATAAACTGTGGTATAAATGCATATGCAAGGGAATATTATCTGGCCATAAAAAAGAATAAAATATTGCCATTTGCAACAACATGAAGGGACTTTGGGGGAAATTATGCTATGTACATAAGTCAGAGAAAGATAATACTTATGATTTCTCTTACATATGGCATCTAAATAAATACATTTTAAAAGTCAAGCTCAAAGATATAGTGAGCTGACTGGTGATTGCCAGAAGTGGGGGATAGGGGAGTGGGAAAAATGGGCAAGCAGTTTGGTTTTGTTTAAATAAATTGCATTTTTGAAAGGCAAAAAAAAAAAAAATAGACTTAAATATATAGGTTTACATGGCCTAACATAAAGTGTTTAAGATACTTAAGGAAAAGCAAGTCACAGAAAATCCATATATGATTTCATTTACTACTAAATACCAAATAAGAAAATGTGTATATATATATATATATTTATATTTATATATATGTGTGTTCAAATATAAATTTACATATGTGAAATATATATTTAAATTAATAGAAAAAATATTCTGTCAAAACACATCCCAAACTATCAAATTTGTGGTGTGGTGTGTAGTGACACAGGGTGGCATAGTCAGGGTGAAATAATGGGTGATTCCATGACTCTTCCCAAAGTAATACACCTTAAATGCTTTATGAAGACACATATCATTTTTTAAAAGATTTTACTTATGTTTTATTTATTCATTTATTTATTTACTTATTTATTTGAGAGAGACAGAACAAGCTGTGGGAGGGACAAGCAGAGTCTGCACTGAGTGTGTAGCCTTACATGGGGCTCCACCATCTCAGGACCCTAAGATCATGATCTGAGCCAAAATCAAGAGTCAGACTTGCTTAACCGACTGAGCCACCCAGGCACCCTGCATTTCTATTTAGGGGAAAAATTCATAAAAATAAAAACTAAAACTAGATCATGAAATATAAATCAAGAAAACAGAAATAAACTTTGTAACCACTTTGATCTTAGCCTAATACTGGTGAGAGAACCCCTTCGACAAGTTCACCTCCAATGACATCAGTTACCATTTGTTGAGCACTAATTCCAGTCCAAGCACAAATATGCATAATATTAGTTAATTCCCATAATACATTCTATAAATGGATTATAACCCTCACTTTACAGATGAGAAAATTGAGTTTTAGGAAAGTTAAATAATTGATCTAGAACCATACATACACCTTGTACGTGAAAGAAAAAGTGTTAAAACCCAGACTGGCTGCAAACCCCTTTCTTTTCCACTGGGCTGTGTTGCAGAAGACAATATCACTTGGGGGGTAAGGGCGTATATGGGAAGCAGACTTCACTTCAGAAAATCTGAAGCTCCTCATTAGCTTCAACAATGCAGACAGGGACCACCAGGTACTGGTACTGCTGAAATGTGAGCACCAAGAAAATGTAGAGCTAAGGATAGAAACAAAAATAGCTTAAGAATTTATATTTTGCTAAAAATCATGATGTCTATTCCCACATTCGAGAGGTGAAACTAAAAAAGAATTTTTTTGGTCTGATCATTTACTTATAATCTTGGGGGTACTTTTGTAGTTTTATTAACAGTAATATGAGAAAATTTCATGTCTGACCCATTACATATCAAAAATATTATTTAATGTGATTCTTACTGTCATTTACTGAAAAGCAGCAAATATAGAGAAAAAATACTGGGATTTGAGTTTTATTGAGAATCTGGAAATATATATTCTGTCAAAGTCCATAAACAGTAAAAAATAAAGCCAGACCAGTAAATAGTATTTAGTAAGAGTTTCCTGGGCATATAAGAACAGATCACAAACTGGGAACTTTCAAACCCAATATGAAGCTCAGAAGCCTGATGCTACGGGATGGCTCATAAAGTGAAACTGAGGAAGTTGTTTAGCCTTTACAATAACTGGTTATTACAAGGGGGTTTTCAGACGGTGGGGGATTGCTTACAAGTGATTATCTTATACCATTTAGGAAAATGACTTAACTTTCTTTTATGATTATCAGAGGCATTTGCAAGAACTAATCTAAGTTAAATTTTGCTCATGTTCATGAAATAAGCTAGATTTAGTTTTGCTTATGTGACTTAAATGATCTTGTCTGCTCAGGGAATTGTCATGTCTGGCTCCATTTTGTATTTTAACACTACTATTAGTTACAATGGGTCTCAGTATTATATTTTTTTATTTTACACTTTAACTGTCCATTGTCAATCAGCCTATCTTTCACAAAATTCTTGGAAATTAGCATAATTAATAATCTATTTTTCTTTTTTTCTTCTTATTTTTAAAGATAGGCCAGTTACTGGAGCATTAATTTGGTTTTCTTTTGTACCTATGTGAACCTCAGTAATAAACCATTTCCTTCTTGTTTCCATTTTCTGTGTCTCAAGTCCTAATCCCACAGGAGATAAATAAGTCTTAAGACTTTTGGTGCATAGTATGCATAAAGCTATGTGTGATTATTCCTGGATTTGCAAAAACCTCTGAAGTCAGAGTCTCCATTTGTCTTGAGTTTGGGATGCCCTTTTGTAACACCAGAATTCTGCTTATCCTAAGAACATAGGAAAGACATGAGGGTAAAATTGGCTCTGATCGTTTACCTACATACAGAAAACATAATATATATATATGCTTATTGTATCCCAAATGCCTTTTATTTCTTAGGGAAAGTGTGCACTAGGCCAATTATCTCCATCTGATTCATTTGGCCAGTGCTTACTGACTGGCGTGCAGGGCATTTAGGGATACTGAAGTTATTAAAAATACTTTTTAAAATAGCAAATCAATAACCACAAATTTCAAAATGTCACCATGGAATTGAGTGCAACATAGTACTGTTTAAAAGGTCACATTTGTAATTCTCCAGATATACCTCCATTTCATTTTATTACAAAAATTAGAATAAAGTGAAAAACAATATTTTAGATTTGACTTGTACTAGCAATGATAGCTGCCAAATACACTGAACACACTGAAAATATGGTTAATTTAAATTTTCAGCACAATTAGATCCTTTTGGATCTCTTCAAAATTGCCGACACTAGAAGCACTTAATTTTCTTGAAGGGGGTCAGGGAGGACAACATGCATTACTAAGACTTACTAACAGAAGCAGACGGGGTTGTGTAGAGGAAACACTTGTGGCTTAGTATTTTCAACTAAGCCAGGAAAGAAACCCCTTTGATTTAACCTCAAACAGAAGGGTTTTTTTTTTTGATTTTTAATTATGATAATGACATTATTTAAATCAGCTTCAAATATGTTAACACATGACACCCTGTAAAACTTCCAGGAACTATAGACACAAATGCTGATAACCTTCTCCACGACTTGAGATGCCTTTCTGCTTCTCATTCAGAGAAAGAGGATCTTCCACGGTAGAGTAATAGCTTGGGCAGATTGCTCAGTTGAGAGCACATTTCTAGGAAATAGTCAAACATGGGTACATGTTCCTGGAGCAGATATATATTTATATACTGAATGAGTTTCAGAAATGCCAAGTTTCAGGCAGCAAAGACATCTACTTTGTATTCAGAGAAAAGGAAGGACATTTAAAATAAAATAGATTTAGGAACTAATGTAATGCAAAATTTGAACATGGGCAGATTTTGTTATAGACCAGGTCCCCACTTCATGGTGTGTTTAATTAAAGGAGGGGAAACTTAAAAGCCTGAGAAGTTAAAATTCCCTGAAAGTACAAATGCTTCTTTGCTGCTTCTCTGAATCCGTGAATGGTTTCACATAAGAACATTTAACATTTTTAGGAGCATTTACACATTACGTATTTCTAGAAAGTTTCTAGATTCTAAGTTCATACCATCCCATCCATTTAAAAAACATTTTTTTTTTTTAAAGAATTTGACCAAGAGCCAGCCTATGGCCTAAATTATGTGACATAGCAAAGAATCCGTTCAACTCTGGGAAAGTTGTGTCACAGACTCAACTGCCTTAAGTAGGTTGCTACGTTACACCCCCACCCTCCCCCCCGCAAGGAGCTCCTCAGAGGAGTGAAGATATTGAGGGGAAAATTGTTTGGCAAGGTAAGAGGAAGTTAAATGTGAAAGAGACCATAAAACAATTATATTAACTCCTTGAGTCTTATCAACATCCAGGAAAGTTTCTTCATTAATTCAAAGGACCTGTCAAGACCCTGCATGACCTATATTAGAAAGTTCCAGCTCTTTGGCGTGGTATTCAAGGCACTTCTGAAATAGTTCAGAATTTTCACCTAAAGCTAACCGTGGAGTCTTATTCTTCACCGCTTCTCTCTTTAGACCCACTCACTTCTCAACTTTTGGATGTGGCAGGGCACAGTATGTCAGTTCATTCACCTGTGAGATTTCTTTTTCCCATTCTCTGACCTCTTCCTGAAATGTTATTCCCTCCCTGGCATCCCTGCCAACCACGCTGCACTCTTACAGGCCAAAATGAAATTTTACCACTTGATGAAACTTTCTTTGAAACTCAGACAACATTAATCACTTAAGTTCTTCATATGTTATTTAAAATACCAATTATTACCTTTTCCTGTATTTATATGTTTTCTAAACTTTTCCTATAGGAGGCAAGGATATTACTATATTATTCATCTTTGAATCCTTCAAATTAAGCTATTTATCAGAGTGGTCTGCAGGGTATCATATTATATATGAAAAAAATCAAAGTATGTTTGAAAAACATTCTATCAAATAAAGTTAAAGGTCTATTTACTACAGAACTTTTTAGAATCCCCAATATGCTAATTTATATTGGTTTATACCTAATATGCTCGGTAGCATAATGTGCTAAATATCACAGTTATCTGGTTATAGGATCCTATTCAGAAGCTATTTTTCCTATAGAACATATTTTTGCAGCTGCCTTCTTAGCACATGGTAGATATTCCAAAAATATTTATGAAATAAGTGAACAATTATTTTTTACATATAAGCTATTTATCAGAGAGCTCAGATTTCTATGTGGAAATAATACTGCTCAGTGGTTAACCTATTCACTTGGAAAATTACTATTTCTGCCTTTTCTGAGAAATGGGATATATGGCAAATCATATAACTTGTCTACATTCCTATTTCCCTATGTTTGAAGCAGGTAATAATCACCTTAATGCTGTTTGGGAATAGTTTAGAAGCACTCTATTTTGTTGAAGTGCAACTTGTAGTGAAGACATATGATTATTGACTGAAGCCATTATAAAAAAAATAACAGCTTGCTCTGGTATGGATAAAAAGACCTGGTCTGTGTCATTTCGTCTGAGATATAGTCAGTATTTTTGGCCATAATGAATAAGCCTTTCATTTTGGTTTAGTGGTAGTTCTTATATAGAGCAAACCATTTCCTTGGGGGGAAAAAAAAAGTCTCCTTACCCTAAACTGTCTACCATAACTAATTCTTTCAAAGTCACTGGAAAAAATAGACATATTTTCTGACTTTGGTTTCTGGCTCAAGATCTTTCTAAGTTCCCTGAATATATTTAATTAAAACCTTCATATAAAAATCACATGAAACAGATTTTTGAAGCCCTATAATCTGGGCTATTTGTAGGAGCCGTCACCTTGCTATGGACAGCCTTCTCTCGGTGGAAAAATCCTCTTAACCAATTGCCAGCTAAGGGTCACTTAGAACTATGCTGTGCCTAGTGTTTCTCCAGGCCCAATTTTGAATTTTTTTAATACTTCTAAGCTAGTCAGTCATTAGCCCCATAATTAAAATATCTTTTAAATAAGGAAACGCAAACCATTTTATTGAATCTTTTTTGTATTTTTCACTCTACTACAAATTAAATGTGTATTTCTTTCTGTTGTTGATAGAAATGTAATATTTTAGTCACTCCTTAGGACTAACTGAAAGATTAAACCAAGTATGACTACTTCACACAAAGGCAGCTTGTTGACAAGAATATCTGACCTTGGGATATTTCAATTCCTCACCTGGAGGCTAAACTTCTAAATTGTGGGTCTGCTGTCATGGCCTTTGTTCTTTGCATTTCCTGGCAAATGGCATCCATGGAGAATAAATGTCGCAACAAAATAATGTAACTTTATATATTGGTGAACTTGAGGGGAGGACGTGTGAAACCAACATATTTCATCCATACTTCTTTAGCAAAAATTACTGAATTCGGATTCATTGATTCATTCCTTAATTATTTACTGAGGGCCTACCCTGTGCCTGGCACTACTCTAGGCACTTGAGATACAACAGTGAACCAAACTGATCCAATCTCTTCCCTGAGAAAACTTAAATCCTATTCTCTTAGCTCAGCAAAATTTGCTTTTTCTTCTTTCCCACCTCTAGACACCAGTATCCCTTTCCAACTTTTTAGTTACTTTTCTCCTGTAAAGTTCCTCAATTTTCTGTTTGCTCTGAATAAATTCAACTATGGAATGAGAAAAGTAATGATGCTAAATTCTATGAAACTTAGCAAAGACTCAGGTGACAACTTATGGGGGGAAATAAAATGAGTTCACTTCACGTACAATGGCTTAAAGTTTATATGTATATATAGTAAACTCATATGCCCAACCATGATCACTAAAACAAATATAGCTTATCCCCAGTCTCCCAGCCACCCAAATATTTCCTCCATAAAACATGACCCTTTGTGACATTTTCATTCAAAAATATTTCTGATGCTTGTTTTAACTGATTTCTCATTTATAAAAATACACAGGAGATAGGGAGTTCATAGGGTATAATTTTGCCTCAGATAAATCCCTCTAGTACTGGCTCTGAACTTTGCTTCCTCATAATAGAAACTGTGTTTAAAAGATCTTAACAACTTGTAGACTTAGATTCAGAATTTTCGAGCTGGAAGAGACAGTAGGGATCCTTTGTCTCCCATCTGAGTTTTCTTTTCACACATGTCCAAGCTGTATCCTCTTTATTCCCAAGTGTTCTCTATCAACATAGAAAATAAAGTCAATAAAACTAACAATTCTGACTCTCTGTGAATCTCTGCAGCAGCGTATTATGATAAACCACTGGATCGCTTGCATTAGTTCAAACATATATTTTTGTTTTTGAAAATATGTGAAAATTTTATTCCACGGAAAGGTAATAAAGTTTATTTTTCCCACACCTGAGAGTGATTCCTTCAAACTACTAATTACATAAGCTGTTGAGTTCTTTAGCATTCTTTTTTTAAAAAAAGATTATTTATTCATTCATGAGGGGCACAGAGAGAGAGGCAGAGAGACACAGGCAAAGGGAGAAGCAGGCTCCATGCAGGGAGCCGGATGTGGGACTCGATCCTAGGACTCCAGGGTCACGCCCTGGGCTGAAGGCGGCGCTAAACTGCTGAGCCACCCGGGCTGCCCTTTAGCATTATTTCTTGAGACCAATCCAAAGCTTTCACCTTTTTCCCCCTTGTTTAGGAATCTCTCCCTGTTCTCCCAAACTGTTCTCCTTAACTCCTTTGGAAGGTCTAATTTGCTTCTTTCAAATTGTCTTCCCCACAACTCTTCTCCAACCCCAAGGATGTCTCCCTGACCAATTACCCCACTTCTCAACTACTTGACAATGATAAATAAATGCTTTGATCTATCTGCCTTTGTATTTGCTAGGAAATGTACCACACCTCCTTTAGAAGTATAATTAAAGACTTGTTCCAGTCAAAATAAAAGATTCCATAATAGTTAGTGAAAGGAATGTAGGGGAATCCATAAATGGCTGCCTAGTAATGGAAGGAGTGAGTCTGGGTCACTTGTGTGTGTGTGTGTGTGTGTGTGTGTTTGTGCACGCACATGTGAATATTAACACCTTGCAAGTCATTTAAACATCCTATTACAGATGAATGGAAAGGTGAGTGGGCTTTGGAGATCTATAAATGTACCACTTACCTCTACTGACAACACTGCAGCCCTGCAATTTTTCTAAGGCCTGTCTCTAGGTAAACAAAAGCAGCTGTAACAGAAGTTCCTAGATTTTGGATTGAAGATGTGCCAGAGGAAGAATGGATGGGAGGACTGTTTAATGCTCATTACAGCTGTGTGATCAGTTTCTTACTGCGGGACAGCCATCCCAGGTTGGGTTCTCTGGAAGCAGATGCTGAGTTTGGGGTGCACATGTTTTTCCGAACATCTGTGAAAGGAAGGTGGAAAAATAGGATCTCGCTGGAAGAGAAATCAAACTACACTAGAATGTGGGTTCAACAAAGCCTCTTCCAAACCTTCCCAGGGCACTCACCCTCTGGGCAAGAACTGTGCTTTAGAGTGTCCAAGTTAGACTGGAATGGCTATGCCGTTATACTCATTGCCCTCTTCCCTGGGGAGGAAAAGAGCTGACAAGTGGAGGCTGTCTGCTGACCACAGCTTGGTAGCAAGTCCTTCCTTGAAGGGGAATCAGAAGGGTACATTTCTAATGTCTAAGAAAAACTAGGTATAAATCTAGACCTCACATGCAAATAATTTCAAATAAAAAATGTGTCTCCAAGCTTGTCTCCACAAGAGGATCCAGTGATCATTCCCTAATGAGGGACTCCTCTCCTGCACAGGCAGTTAAACAGAATGTATTGCTGATTCAGTAGCATGATCTGAGGGACCGTGTTATCTCTTCTACATCCATAAAGCTTGCAATTTCTAGATGTATCCAATAATATTGCTGCAGGAGCACAGCAAACTGACAACCTAAACCTAAGAGTTCTCTTGACTCTTATCTATATATGAGAGAAGCAGTCTTCCCATTATCTATTAGGTTTTTTTATTCATTTATGCAATAACCCACTTGTTTTTTTTTTTATTTCTTCAATAATCCATTCATTCTTCTTTTTGTCTATTTCAAGAGTGCATCTGAAGAACCTGGAACTGGAAAATTTCCTTAGAAATCAACTTCTTCATTTATTGCTGCCAGAACTAAAAATCATGCAAATTTACTCAAGGTCTCACAACAAATCACTGTCTAAATTACTACCAGAAGTTTTTGGATTTTGACTCTTAATCCATGATTACCAGAACTAATTCCTCCCAGAGTCTGAAACACTACTAAACTAGAATACCTTAAATTGAAAATGTAACCAAATTAGCTTTATTCGACATTATCTTCCAAAAATTCTTCTACAATATGCAAAGAGTTTAAACGCAAGCCATAATTTATCTTCATATCAAATTAACTGCTCTGATAGGAAAAATATATTTAAACATACACTGAGGTTTGTTCAATGTGTACAATAAAGCAGTTAAATGCATTATTAAATCAACCCCCTTATTTTACAATGAATATATCCAAACAAATATACTGAAGAGTGTTATATCATATTTTCTTTTTTTTTAAGATTTATTTGAGACAAAGAGAGAGAGACAAAAAAAAAAAAAAATCATGTGTGAGTGGGGTGAGGGGCAGAGAGAAAGGGAAAGAGAGAATCTCCAGCAGACTCCTTACTGAGGGTAGAATCCTATGCAGAGCAGCATCCCAGGACCCTGAGATCACGACCTAGGCCCAGATCACGACCTGAGCTGAAATCGAGAGTAAGACGCCTAACCGACTGCCTGAGCCACCCAAGACACCCCTGTCATATCTTCAACCACCTTGACTATTACCACAAATTATCATGGTCAAGGTGCTTGACAGTGACTTAGATGAACATTATAGTAACTGATTGATTGTGTTGGCAACTTTCTAATCTATTTCTTTGGAACACCCGGTTCTCCATAAATGTTGACTCTATGACTTGATAGTTTAATTGTATCAAATGGTCCTAGGAAGAAAGGTATGATTGACCTTAGTTTTATTTATTTATATATTCTACGTAAACACAAAAAAAATATTAGTACTACTAATAGTGATTTCCATTAATTAAACATATACTATATGCTAAAAGTTGCACCAGATTATATATGTATATATATGTAATAGTATACTTAATGTATATTTATATGTGTATATATTAATATAGCAAATAAATATCAATATATATTATCTGTATACCAACTTTACAAATAATTATTATCCTCATTTTATATTTTACATATGAAAGAGAGGCTTAGAGGTTTGAAAGTCACAAAGCTAGTAAGTGACAGAGCCAGGATATCAATCCAAGGATACCTGTCCTAAAAGTCTTCATTTAGTTTTCCATTATTATGCTTTGGCATCATTATCCACATATTACAGATGATTAACTAAATATGATATGACATTTTGCCTTAGGTAGCAAATCATCCAAAGTAGAGTTGTTAAAGAAACTCATGTTCTGGGCAGCCCCGGTGGCGCAGTGGCTTAGTGCCGCCTGCAGCCCGGGGTGTGATCCTGGAGACCCTGGATCGAGTCCCACGTCGGGCTCTCTGCACGGAGCCTGCTTCTCCCTCTGTGTGTGTCTCTGCCTCTCTCTCTCTCTCTCTCTCTCTGCATCTCTATGAATAAATAAATAAAAATAAAATCTTAAAAAAAAAAAAAAGAAACTCATGTTCTTGGATATCCTGAGTACTCATTTCATAGTCATGTGGCTTTTCTCACCATAGAAAAGATCAAATATTTTTAAAATAATAAATCAACTTGGGAAAATAGGTCTTAAAAAATAATGCTCTTCCACGACTATTTCTTTAAATAAAAAAAATCTTGCATTAACTTGTCAGCTCTTTGTTTGGGTCATATATAGCTTGATTCCAAGCATATAATATAGCTTTGTGAGTGGACGGTGTAGGAATTGCTCCTATTGATTAAGTTTTGCAAACTTAAAATATTAAAATCTCATTGTACAGACAAGATATAAACAAGTGAACATTTCACTAAACAGCAATCAAAATAAGAAATTCATGTTCACATATGGGTGAGACTGATATGAGGGGAGTGAGAAGAGAGAGTCAAAAGGAAAAGAATGAATATAGAGTGAAAGAGAGAGATAAATCATTGGAATACACTGGCCTGAAAATATTAAGAAGAATTTAAAGGTATGGATAAAATTTTGATGGGCAAAAGGAGAGGACCAGAAAGGTGGGCTGAGGTCAGAATATGGAGGCTCTTCAACAGGAAGTGAAGAACTTTTGACTTTATCCTCTATAAACTAGAAGACATTAAATGTGTCCAAGTAGGACTAAAATTATCAAAGTAATAGAGTAGTAAGTTTACTTTGGTAACAATGTGAAGGACTGCTGAAAATGGAAGAAAGAGGAAATATAAGTTAGAGCAGAAATACCAGACTGGGTATAAAAAAGTGATGGGTAATCTCTAAAGGGAGTTCAGGGGCAGGGGTAGAGGTTTGTGAGTCTTACAGAGAGAATGACTTCTCTAAATGATAATCTTTTGAAATGCAGAGTACTTTTGCCTTTGTGGTTCTCAACCAAGGACAACTGGCAATATTTGGAGAAATTTTGGGTTGTCACATCTCAGAGGCCATAACTGGCATCTAGTAGATATAGGCCAGGGTTGCTGCTAAACATCCTATACTGCACCATATAGCCTGCCCACCCCCACTCCTACCCCAACAACAAAGAAGTATCTGGCCCAGAAGGTTGAGTGCTGAGGTGGAGAAATCTTGACTTAGAATGAAATGGTTTACACTGCCGGCCTTTTGGGCTGGCTCTATTTGCCATGTACTTTTTCTTCTTAAGAAGTTCATACCTCAGTAGCAGCAAAGAATTATCATGCTTAATAGGTAGATAAATATCTCATAATAAATTCTAATAGAAGGAGAGTGCTTTTTAAAACCTACCCATAAGGAATTATTGGAATGATATACGGAAAGAATGATTTTTCTAGTACTTCTTCTTATAAAGGTCACTTCTCATATTAAAACATCTCAATGACATTACATAAGGAAAAGGCATAAAAAAGGGGAAAGCTCCGTTATGTCTGTTCTGTGGGAACTGATCCATCCTCTATTTTTACATCAAATCAAATGCCTTTAGCAGTTCCACCTTCGACCTTACCCAAAAGCCTTGGTAGCTAAGGAAAGCATAAGCATATGGATGGCATTACACTGGTTCTGTGGTACAATGTGAAGCAAAATGATGCCCTGGACTAAATGTTTACTTATTTCCCCAAAGTTAGTACCAATCATAGATATCTTTTTTTGCCCTTGTATCTTTTCTTCTCATCCTTCCACAAAGATTTCCCAGATAAAGTACAGGAAACAAATTGAGAAAGATCTGGGTTGGTAGAAGTTGTTTTGCTCACAGGTCAAGAAAGTCCCAGGCCATTCCATTTTCTGAAACCTCTGCTATATTAATGAAATAAAGTAAAATAACAAATGCCAAGACATGGCTATCAAAAAAAAATCTGCCTTTTATTTTAGTAATTTAGCAAATTACTACTTTTTGCTAAAATAATACAATATTGTTCATGGAAAAATTAGACTTATGAAAGTGTTAATTTACAGTCTATCTCAAATAGTATGATCTAATAATAGGGTAATGAGACCCACAAAGTTGTACAATGAAAAATTTCTTCTTTCAAACCTGACAGTATGTTTTCAGAATGTGTGTATCACTTGAAAATAATTTCAAATGTCCAAGGTTGACGGCCTTAATATTCTTTCTTCCTACTCAAACCCTCATGGGCTCTGAAAGAAAGAGGAGAGATGGAATGAACTGGGGAATGGCAAATAGGAAAAGAGAGAACCTGTGGTTCTGCTCCAGACTTGAGAGGTGTGGTAAAAGCACAAGAAAACCATGTTCAAAAAAAGAGAGAGAGAGAAAGGTGGATATTAATCATCACCAAAGTAGGTGTGGATGGCTTTTTAAGGCTGGGAGGGAAATCCCATATTGGTTTAAAAAAAAAATCTTGAAAATTAGTGTTGCTCTTTTATTCACTTAAAATGTTTTCCTTTTCTGAATTACTGTTTAATTTTCTGGATTGCTACAAATGGTGACTTTAGTACTAAGATTTGTGAGCTTTCATATTCGCATCACATTTTTCTACTTCTGAGAAGACCAACCTCTTGCCCTGGGCATTCAAAGTATAAAATTCTTCCCTCCCACTATATGATCTCGTATGCTCTCTCTTGCTATAGCTGACTGGAGGCTTCTTTTCACAGCAATATCTATTTGAACCCTGGCTCCCTAAACCTACTGATTTTAACCAGCCGTTTTGCTCTGTGTCCACCAAGGAGAGCTCCTGCCAAAAACTTCTGAGCCTCTGCTGTTGCTCTTGCCCAAGTTTTCAATGACTGATCGGTTCATTCATTCATTTACTCATTCGTTCACTAATGAAACAAGTATTTCTTGAGCACCTACTATATGTGTCAGGCAATATGCTATTTTAAGACAGAAAGATAAATGCATCACAAAACATTTCACGACATAAGTTACAAAAAAATAAGTTATCAAAATATTGCCTTTGTTAAATATTGGCCTGAGTAGACATTACTAATATCAGTGGATCTCAATTCACCATCTTTGGATTTGGGTCTTTTGTAACAAACTTTCAATGGGTCAGAGTGAAAAGTAGTGAGATTTTCATAAGGCTGAGAAAGTTCTTTTCTGAGATTACATCCTTTGTTTCTTTTTAGGGACATCAAATTTATTTCTTTTATTAAATAGTGATAACAAGAGATAGTAGCATTTTTTTTCTATTGGTTTCTTTATTTTTAAATATTTGTACTCGACAAAATAAAAGTTGATACTTTCTGTTGAATGGCATTTTCGTTATTGTTGTTATATAATTGTGTGACCGTGAAATCTCAAAGTCTGGGAACTACTGATTTATACGTTGAGGTCAGGCCCCAAGGCTGACATAAACTCTGGGAAGTTGTCCTTTGTATCCAGTTGACAAAGCAGATATTTAATATTCCTGAGCACTGGCATACAATGTCCAGTCCGCGAGGGTGATTATACCTTTTTGGTTCTCCTAGATTTTCAGAGTATAAGCACATCTTTTTGCCTTTCTAATTTACTTCCTGTAAGTTTATGTCCGACTCTTTAGGCTGAGACTGTGTTTATACTATATTTAGCAAACATCTAAATTGGAAAAATGACCAATGAGATTTACAAGGAGGAAAATGTAATATATTTAGGATTAGCAAATTAAAGGTAAAATGGGAGATGATATTAAATTACCCCACTTTACAGTCTCTGAGCCATGGGTGCCAGTAGCTGTACATTTCACCTGAAATTCAGACAGATTTAAATAATTTGTCTGGGGTTTGAGGTCTGATTGCTGGAAATTAAAATCCTGGCGATGGTGACTATTTCTTCTTCCATCTAATCAAGTAGAAAGCCCTGGTATCTGATCTCGTATGCTCTTCTCTACCGTCTCTCTACCGTCAGTACTCACAATGCCATCTTCACCCATGTAGCCTCACACTGTGGAGTATCTCTCTCCTATTTGCCACCAGCTGTGTAGCTATGTCTGTATAGTCGATATATTCTTACTTCAACTTTTCTGTAGATATATGTAAACAATGTCTCCCTCCTCTTCAGACTTTAAGGACTCTCCATTGCTGCCCAGCTGGCATTTACTCTCCATTGCTTATCATGTAAAGCCCTCCCTACTCTAACTCTACACATATGTTTGAATCTCCAGCTAAAATCTTCACACACACAAAAATATACATATATACACATATATGTATATTCATTGAAAAAAGAGTGGAAAAGGAAATATTTGTTGAATAACGACTAGGTGCTAGACCAGTTTACCTACACTGATACATTTATTCCTCACGAGAAATCGATGAGATGGCTATTACTACCATTTTGCAGATGAGGAATCTGGGGCTCAAAGACTCTACAATATTTGTGAAAGTCTATAAAAATAATAAGTAGTCGGAGCTGAGATTCAAGTCTGTCTGCCCCTCAGACTTTTCTTTCCACTATTCAGCACTCTCTTCTTTTAATTTTAGAAATAAAACTTTTGTTCCTGCTTGAAGTAATTACTAGCACCAGTTAGTGAACAGGGACCACTTAGAAAAGGAACTAAAAGTTTGCCTGCAGCCCCTAAAGTCACAACAAATAATTGGCTATTCATTGGCCACCGGTGGGGGCAGCAGCTCTGAAATTCTAACACTTGACTGGGGAATCTTCGCAAGACTCAGATCCGTTACCATTTCTCACATTGCTTCAATCCGACATTTTGGTACTGAGGAGAGAAGCCTCGCTGATCACATTTTCAATTGCTGGAACTTCACAGCTCAGAGAAGGAAAGCACCTAACAGCCACTTATTTAACCCTTCTCTTAACAAATGAAGCCAATGAGATCCAGGGAAGTGAAGTAAACTTTCTAAGGTCACGCAGTAAGGAGTAGACCATAGACCAAGAAAATCAACAATATTGAGATATGTAGGCATTTTCTATGATATCTTACTATGAAACCTTCCTGAAACAGAGAATAATAAATGACCACCAGAGGAGTGCCTTGCTAAGAGGAGTGCTCTATTACATAGAACATAAATGCATTTTAAAGTTTTTACAATCATTTTAATAGTTGAAAGTTTAAAGCAGTAAAAATGCTGAGTGTTGACAAAGATGAAAGGCTCTAACACTGAAAAAAAATTAATTAAATGCATTTGAAAAACATAAAGAGTGTTCTTGAATGAGATCTTGAAGAAGTATCGGACATGTATGGGACAAGAAGAAGAGGAAATACCTGCATGGTGCCAATTGTCCCCCCTTCATCCAAGTTGACAGCAATAATTCTCACCCTCTTTTTCTGTTGAGACCTAATATGGCCTCTGAGTCCTCCTTAGCACAGGACTCCAAGCATCCAGTAATAAGTGAAGTGACTTGGCATAGAAGATGAAGTCTATTTTCATCACTAAGCTACCAGCGAGAGAAAATAGGCCAAAAAGACATCAACATGGGAATACATGGGCCATTCAAGGAAAGTATGTCAACCAGGGTTCCTGAGGATAACTCACAATTAGCATAGTATGGAGTTAACAGGAGGGAGGCTTTGATAAAAGGCTTAACTGAACATTATCTTCGATAACACTTTTCCCTTATTCTAAGTCACCTCTCCTAAAACCTCATAACACATTTTTGAGGAACGTTTGAGTTCTTGGACCACTACCCTTTTTTTCCCCTCCGTGAAGATTTGGTTTCATCTTTCCCTCCCACTTTTTGAATGATGCAGTTCTAACCATTTGAACATGTGCTGAGTGATCTAGGCAGCTCTTGGAATCACTTACAAATTGAAGCACTCAAACAATTTTACATCCATCTATTCCTCAGTGTCTGCACATGCCCAGATGTCTGAATGCAAGTAAAATGCTCTTTTTTTTTTTTAAGAGCATTTTCAGCAGCTTCGAATTTCTATGCATTATACATTCTGGAACCCTGATAACTTCCAAATTGAAGCACTCTGGAAAATTTGAAGAGCTTGAATAATTTCAAATTGCCCTGTACATGACTCAGAGCTTATATACTCCACAAATTGGAGAACCCTCTCAATTTTGAAGCGTTTCAATAATTTCAAATCAAAGCATGTATATCTCGATTTAATTTTGTATTTGAATTTTGACTTACAGTTACTTCACATAGGCCAACTGAAAAATAAAGACAATCTTCATTCTGAGACATTTTTAGTAACTCACTTTGATTTTGAAGGATGTTTTTAGTTGTGTTTCTCTTTTCTGTTTGTGATTGAATCAACATAGCAAAAGTATCACAGGTTGAAGAGGTATGTTTGCTCCACAAACAACTTGACCTTGACTATGCTTGCTGCACTTGAATTTGAAAATGTTAATACAACAGTGTGCCTTGCTCAAAAACCTTAAAGCCATGTTACCATTAAAACTGATATTTGGCCGTTGCACTAAATTTCACAACTAGCAAGATTTGACAGCAACAACAACAACAAAAAAAACAAAACTGAGCCCTGTTCTTAAATTGAACTAGCTATGATAACTAGATGGAGAACGGGAAAATTCAAAATGCATGGCACTAGAGAAGCTTTATTTTAAAAGGTACAAATGGTTGAATTTAGGGTAAAGGGAGCCCCTGAGGTTACTTATAAGTCTGCAGTTACCCTACATGCATTTATGAGTGAATAAAAGCTCTGTACATTGTAATTTGGAATGCACTAAGTTAGCTAACCTCCCACTCCCCCAACCCCCTAAAAAGTAAAGATGTTGCAAGTAAAAGCAAAAGACTCTGCCATCAAATCTCACAGAATAACTCCATGGGAATTCTCCACATGAAAGATTACAGGATATGACCTGTACGATACATCGCCCTACACAGTCATAAATTAAATTTACTGTAACAACCATACAAACAGAGAAAAAAGAATCACAGAGCCAAAGAATAAAAGCAAGACTAAAATTAAGAGTATTGATCATTTGCCTCAGAAGTGAGAGCACAAAACCACGAAGTGATTAATAGTATTATTATTAGAGGAGTTTACCCTGCCTCCTATATTCCCAACAGAAAATTGACATTGTTTTCAATGTCCCACCAACAATTTTTTCATACGTCTTCCAAATGTTTTATGTCATCTTATTGCTGAAGCATAACCAGAAATACGTTTTAATTCAGTATAAGGATTTATTTAAAATAAATATATGTTTACATTTCATATGCAGTAGAAGAAAAAATCCACAATTCATCAAATTTTGGGATTTTTTTTTTGGTTGCTTTCCTCTTATATGGAATTTGGACAACACAGTGGAGTTTTTTCTACGTAAACAAGAGTAAATCAAACCCAGACCCCACTCCCCAAACTGAGAAGATTAGAAAATCTCCTTTCCCACCCTGAGCTCTCAAATGAATAGCCATGGGTGCTTCTTAGCAGCTGGGACAAGGGGAAAAAGATACATGGAAAGTATACTTCTGTTTTAAAATAAAAGTAAAGACTTGATTTTAAGTAGAGGTTAGGGTCAGGCCAGGTCAGACATTTGATTCCCTGGGTCAGGCCTCTTCAGTCTGTGACCTACCAAGAGAGGCATCATGTTCTAACTCTTCTCTGACAAAGGCAGCAAAAACAAAGCATTTTAATACAATCTGGACTAATTAGGCTTCCAAATTAGAAGAAAGGGGCATGTTGGAAAAAAAAAAAAAGACATAGAGCTTTTCTTATTTTATGGCAATTAAAAAGTACATTGTGATCAAATAATGGTAAATGTGAAAAGTGGCATGAAGCAAATTATCCTGTTTTCCAAACTTTAGGAAAATCATTTTTCCAAGCTAATAGAATTAACCATCACAAAGAATGCTTGAAACTCTGCTATTTTATATGCCAACAAATCCAACCATGGAAAAAAGAAAACAGAGTGAACAGCCTTAAGAAGAAACATAATGGAAGAGGCTCATGGGGGGTTGTATTTGGCCCATTATTTACAAGAGAAAAATTCCTTTGTTAGCTGTGTGTCTTGAACAGACTTTATGGCAAAACCTGACAGACCAGTCTCTGACCAAACAAAATCCCCCTGTGTCTGCAGGAATTTGACTTGTGTACATTTAGAGATCTCAGTGTCAGGCCACAATATTTGCAAAAAAGAAGTTCTGTATATGTTATGAATAAAAATTATGAATAATTGATATATAATAAATATTCCAACACAAGATGCATGCACTCCCATTTTGAAATTTGAGAATTTCATGCCACAGAATTTCTTCTGTGCCTTTGAAACATATTTAATACATGTGAATTCAAGAAATGTTTTGTTCCTTTATGGTAAAATTCCTATTATGCTAATTCTTTATTTTTCAGTAAATAAAGACAGTCATACTGCCACTGAGTAAAATAATAGAGAAACATTTTAGAAAATACTCAAAATAAAACTGTTGAAGGAGTAACATATCCTACTCCCCATACACATCTTTGAACATAATGCCACTGCAAAAGTTTTCAATAAATTGACAGAAAAATGTAAAGGTTTATTTCTCTGATTTCTAAGTATTCATATTCAAGCTCTGAATACTTACTAAAAGAAATTGGTTCTTTTATTTCTTCATCTGTCTGAGCTGACCTACAATTTTAGTTAAACCTACCAAAACAGTAAAACCTCACTCACTATGTGATAGTCTCCAAAAAATGTATTGGTGTGAAGGACCAAGCTATCATTTCCTCATCACATGGTTCAGTTAACCACATAGAAAGAGCTTACAACTCAATGAGCTAACATGGACTCTCATTTTTTTCAGACATGACAGAGTTGTTTATAAATACAGTTGACACAACATAGGAAATGGTAAATGTAGTAATGATGCCCTTTCTATAAAATGCATACCTGTTCTTATATTTATATGCTGGGCATAGACAAAGACAATATAAGTGATTGTAGAAAGGAAAAAGGTAGGCTAAAGAAACATTTGGAAGGCAAAAATATAGATCTTCCTGATAAAGGAAGTGAGAAATAAATGGAGAAATAAATGGAGAAATCAATATTTAGTAAAAAAAAATTTCATGGATAGAAAATTGATATTAAAACAAAAGAATGAACTATAAATGCAGCCTGAGCTATAAACAGTATAAGCAAAGTGTTATATATGTGTGTGTGTTTATATTTCATTTCCTTTTAAGATAAAGAGTTAGAGATATAATTGAAAACTAAGAAAATAAGTGTGTGGATAGAACAACTGAGTGAGGCCAATTAAAAATTCAGAGAGCATTTTCTTGGATTCTTTATAGAAAACAATAATCAAATCACAGGCTCAGGTGATATTTTAATTCCTAGTTCAGCGTTTCCCTTTTAGCTGTTGGGCAAAAGAGTTTCCAAGAACAGGCAGGAAAGCATCTGGCATCTCTTTGGAGATCCTTGCTAAGAAAAACTGCTTGGATGGTCCATGGGACCTACTGTAATATTATCTTTCCATACCCTACAGAATATTTGTGTGACACAAATTACTTGACTTCTCTATCCTTTCTTTGGGTTGTCACACATACATTACACTTTACCTAGGTAAAAAGAAGAAATTGTATTAATATTTTGCCAACATAGTTTGCAGGTCAGGTTGAAATACCCAGCTCTGGTGTAGAGATAACTATAACATGAATAATTCATGAGTCTATTATATGCTGTGTCAAGAAAAAAGAAACAAAAACCACTTCCAATTTAGATACCGTTGGTTCAGTGGTTTAGTGGAAGTTCACAATTTAGAATTTCAGCTCAATTAGTTTTGACAATCAGATTAACATTAGCATTAGCTTATATACATTAGCTTTCCTAATATAAGCCTAGAGAGTTGATTTAAACTTCATCATATGGAAGCCTATGCAATGACAATAATATCTTTAAATTATTAGGCTGATTTTAATAAAAGAAATTTGGGATGCTTTGCAAACATTTAGGCCATTAATTACGTCTTCTGATGAAGAACCAACAGCAAATTGAAATGCCATCATGCTACTTATTTTAGCTACTCAGAGATAAAAGATGGGCCATAGGAAGAAATCAAATAGTATGATTTTTTTTTAAGCACTGAACATTTTGCAGCATTCCACACCTCTTTCTTCTGCTCTCAAAAATATTTTCCTCAAATGATCATCAGTCTAAGATCCAAATATTAGTCAACCTATTTTTGAATATCAATTTAGAACATTTTAAAAGATATTAAAATGCCTCTCTAGAAAGAGAAATGTGTGAAGATACTATGAAAATATGTTAAGGAACTCAAATTGGAGTCAGAAAACCATGTAGGAAGGGTTCCCATGCACATACCACTCATCACAGCTTGCACAGTCCAGAAAGAAGAAGGAAAATTTCCTCTGCCTGGCAAAAACAAGCTGCCCTCACCTGCAGCCAATGAGAGACCACCAGCCTTCTGATCATTTACAGCCAATGAGGAGCCACCAACACTTCCCAAGTCTCATTTTCCTCCAATGAACTTTTGTTCAAAACATCCCCTCCCAACTTCCTCTTTTCCTCTACAAATTCATGCTCTCCTTCTTTGTTCTAGACTTACCTATCATTCATCATGATTTGCTTGTCCTGAATTGCAGTTCTTCTGCTGTTTCCAAATAGACTGGATTTTGCTGGCTGGATTGCTTACCTTTCTCTTTTAAAAAGAAATAACCATTTCCAATAACCATAAAGTCTTTAGGGTAAATTAGTTTACTAGATTAGTCAATTATCTTGAAAGTTCCAGAGATAGATCCATTTTAGTGTATGTGAGGAAGTCTAAGCATGATGTAGGTAGAGGGAGATTAAGAGTTCAAGACTTCATGGAGGGGAATGTATCATCCCTCTGTTAAGAAGGGAGAACTATTTCAAAAGGGAGGACAGAATTTGCCAAAGAAAAGTATAGGGCAAAGAAAGCATCTTAGTAAACTTTATTCTGGTTATCTATTGCTGCATAACAAATCACTCTACAACATGTGGCTTAAAACAACCATATTCATTTTATTTAGTCTCACAGTTCCTATGAATCAGAAATTTGGGAAGAACTTGAAAGTATGGCATTGTAAAATTATTGTAAAAATATTGCCATTATATCTATTGTAAAAATATTACTATTATATCTTATTTTTATGGTATTACATATTTGATTATTCCATTTTTTTAATCCTAATACCATGCTCATGAAGCAGGCTTTTGATTTTTATTTAATTTCTCAGACCCACTGGCAGGAAATGTCCTTAGAGCAGACATACCATGAATAGCCCACTCCCTGTGAGGACTTCTCATTTCAGATTAAAAAAAACAGTATTCTGATTCTAACCTGATTCCCAAGTTAACAAGATTAATGGGAATGAAAATGCTAATCACATCATTTCAAATATTCTGTTCTCTTTAATCATATGAATTCTTATTTTAAAGGAATAAATTGCTCTGCTTTCATACATAAAATCTCATGAGCTTGGATATTTCCACTCAATAATTATTTTACTACTATGTGCCTGCCCAATTCTATAACCTAGGGATACATCAGCATATTAAGAAGTTCCTATTTTCATGAATCCAACATTCTGAGCAAGGAGACAAAAGTAAACAAAGCTTTAAATAAGGCAGATGACAATAAGAAATATGTAGAAAATTATACCATGATGATGTAATAGAGTGTGACTGCCTGGCTTTTTTAGATGAGGTGCTTAAGGAAGGCATCCTTGTAATGGTTACCTTAAAGCTGATACCTGGGTGACAAGAAAACCCCAGTCATCCAAAAATTAGGAGAAAAAAAAATTTCAAGTAGACAGAATGCATAAATACAAAAGGTTCAGTCTGGGAATGAGCTAGATGTTCCAAAGGTAAGGGTTATATTGATGTGTCAAGAAAGGAAAACAATGTTAGTATGTTGTATAGTAAAAGAGAAGTAGGAGCTGGGTAGTGAGAGTTGGGAGTGTTTCTGAATGGGATTGAAGCTATTGAAGGGTTTCATGACATGAATTGGTTTATATTTTGGTTAAATTGGTTTATAATTTGGTTATAATTGGTTTAATACTTGGTTTATATTATTCAACCTATTAGAGAATACATTATAAAAATATGAGTGAAAGTAAGAAGACTAGGGAAGAAATTATTACAAAAATAAACAGAAATGATGTCTAATAGAACAAGAGATGAGAGAAAGTGAAACAATTTAAAAAATATTTTTATGGTATCTCACTAGAAATTTCTAATAGATTGAATATAGGGAGATAATTGAGAGTAAAGGAGGAATAAAGATTTTTGACTAGAAAAAAATCCTAGATTTTTGACTGGAAAACTTGAGGGGATGGTGTTGTCATTTACCAAGCTGGGGGAAAGTTGGGGAGAAGCATATTTACAATGTGAAGTTGAGAGAAATAAATAATTCTCTTTAAATATGTTAGATTTTTTTTATTTTTTAAAAAAGATTTATTTATTTTCAGTAAAAGGAGGAGAGAGAGCACAAATGGGAGGAAGAGGGAGGGAGAATCTTAAGCAGACTGCACTGAGCATGGAGTCGCAGATGTGCAGCTCAATCTCATGACCCTGAGATCACAACCTGAGCTACAACCATTAGTAGGTTGCTCAACTGACTGTACCACTCAGGTGCCCCTTGAATATGTTAGATTTTAGAAGTGAAAGTAGAGACATTAAGTTGATAATTCTCTTTGTGACTGGAATTTCCCAGAAAAAAAAATTCAGGAAGAAAGTCTTGAGAACACATGAAGGATTTGGATACAGAACATAATTAGAAGTGCTGGCTTGTGACTAAAGCAAAACCACGACTGCTTGGTTAATAGGAGAGAAGATAGAGTAGTGTAAGGTGTATAGCAGATTAGTTGGTAGGTGATTAGAAGGTAGGAAAATATGAGCCTTCCTTTCTAATTTCTTCATTTTTCAATGAAGTTTTAACACAAAGTCTCAACATATGTGTACACATGTGTAGGAATCAAGGCTAGGCATTTGATGTATGAGTTTCAAGGGAAAGTGGTGGGGCACCTAGTCAGTTGAGCATCCAAGTCTTGAGTTTGACTCAGGTTATGATCTCAGGATCCTGGGATTGAGCTCCAAGTTGGGCTCTTGAAGTCTGCCTAAGATTTTTTCTTCTCTCTCTCTCTCTGCCCCTCTCCCCCTTATAAATAAATAAATAAATAAATAAATAAATAAATAAATAAATAAGATAGAAGGAAAGTTGTGAAATATTAATTCTAAAGAAAATAATAGAGCTGTAGGACTATGTTGAAGGTCCACTTAAAATTTGTGGTTATAAGTTTTTAATGAGACTAATTGGCCTGTTTATATGTTTTACATTTCAATGTTCAGCTGCTCTGGTGCAGAAACAAGGTAAGTAGAGAAGGTAGATTTAAGTAGGTTTGGGGTTTTATCAGGTGATTAAGACAAAAGAAAGAAGAGCAAGGTCAATGAAAGGATACTTAAAAGATACAATCCAAGTTAGTAGGGAGGGAAATAAGGACAAAAAGGCAGGGATGGAGAGTATAATAGTAGTAGGATCAATGACTTGGAAATTTCAGTGTTGAAGTAGAAATCTCAGGTTAAATGATGTAGGATTGGAGTAGCAGTCAGAATAGAAAGCTTGAAATTGAGACATTGGAAGAGATGCAACAAGGCTACAACAATGGATGTATGTTGCTGTGAGATGGAAGAAAAATATTACTGAAACCAGAAAAGGCCCTGAAGCTGAAATAAGGTAAAGGATTCAAGAGAACACAATGAGGGACGCCTGGGTGGCTCAGTGGTTGAGCATCTGGCTTTGGCTCAGGGCGTGACCCCGGGGTACTGGGATTGAGTCCCACATAGGGCTCCCTGCAGGGATCCTGCTTCTCCCTCCACCTGTGTCTCTGCCTCTATCTCTTTTTCTCTCTCTCTCATGAATAAATAAATAAAATCTTTAAAAAGAGAGAGAGAGAGAGAAAAAGAAACACAATGAAAGTGTTGGGAGGGCCCAGAATGGTAAAAGTTTGGGCCAATTTCAGAGCTACTCAGGGTAATCTGGAGATAAGGATGGATTCATCAAATATGGTAGCACTTGAATTTCTAGTGAAAAGTAAGATAAACGTGGATGAAAAGATTTATGTTAATCTGAACTTTCATTATCAACATATGAAAATACCACGTCCCTAACAGATATCATCTCTTTCCTGAGTTTGTTGGAAAGAAGAAATATTTACTAGAATGAAAGTGTTACAGAATTCTTGGAATGCAGGAGGATGAACCTCTGGAGGTCATGTAACCTAATTCAATGGATTCTAAAAAGACTACACCCAAAGTAAGTATACAAATAAATCATAAAAGCTCTCCAGTCTGATAAGTCCTCTAATTCACTGCAGCACACAGCAGACTTTAATATCAGCATGTACTTTTTTGGGACTAATCTTAATTCTCTGTTGTCAGATGACAACTAGCTTCTCTTATCTTTTCCTCACTGGAGATTGACTCAGTCTTGCTGACGCTGTCTGCCAGTCCTTATGCCTAAATTGCTCTAGTCATTTAGTTGTTTGAAGTTTGTATCCTCACAGAGGGTTTATGGAAATTATATTCTCTGAGTTCTTGCATGTTCAACATAGTTTTCCAGGAGCCTTTATACTTTAAGTTCAGTTAGGAGATATGTGTCAAAGATATAGACACACATGTCATATAAACACCATATATATATATGTATACATATATACTGTGTATATATAGATATATACATAGTTGTATTTCTGTGTTTTTAATATAGTAAAAATACATAACGCGCAATCTTCCAGTTTAATCATTTCTAACTGTATAACTGAGCAGCACTAAGTACATTCACATTGTTGTACAACTATCATCATTATTAGCTCTAGAACCTTTTCAGCATCCTAAACAGAAACTCTGTACCTAATAACTCCCCATTTCTTCTCCACTCCTCAGCCTCTATTCTTCTTTAGTCTCTCTTCTATGAATTTGCCAAGTTCAGTCACCTCATTTAAGTGAAATCATACAATACCTGTCATTTCATGTTCAGCATTTTCACTTAAAACATCTTCAAAATGTCTTCAAAGTTTATCCATGTCATGGCATGTATTAGATTTTCATTCTTTTTTAAGGCTGAATAATTTTCTATTGAATGCATATACCACAATTTATTTATCCATTCATCTCAGACAATGGGTTTGCTTCCACTTTTTGGCTACTGTGAATAATGTTGATGTGAATATTAGCATATAAATATCTGTTTGAGTCCCTATTTTCAATTCTCAGGAGTATGCGTTCAAAAGTAGAATTGCTGAAACATATGCTAATGCTGTGTTTAACCTTTGGAGGAATTGACCAAATCATTTTCCATTTTGCTGCACCATTTTACATTCCCATTAACAATATACAAGGGTTCTAATTTCTCTACATCAGCACTTGTTATTTTCCTTTTTTTTTTCTTTTGATAATAGCCATCCTAATCAGTATGAAGCGGTATCTCATCATAGTTTTAATTTGCATTTATCTAATGACTACTCATGTTGAGCATCTTTTCATGTGCTTTTTAGCCATTCATATATCTTCTTTGGAAAAATATTTAGTCAAGCCTTTTGCACATTTTAAAGTTGGGTTGTGTATTTTTGTTGTTATTGATTTGTAGAAGTTCTTTATATATTCTGGATAATCTTCAACAGATATGTGACTTGAAAATATTTTCCCCCATTCTATGGTTTGTCTTTTCAGTTGATAGTGTCCCTTCATGCACAAAAGTATTTTGATAAATTCCAACTAATCTATTTTTTCTATCATTGTCTCTGCCTTTCTTGTCATCAAAACAACATCACCAAATCCATATCATGAAGATTTTCCACTATTTTCTTCTAAGGGTTTTGTAGTGTTAAGTTTTCTGTTTAGATATGTATCCATTTTGAGTTAAATTTTGTATATGGTGCAAAATAAGGATCTAATTTAATTCTTTGCATATAGATATCCAGTTTTCTCAGCACCATTTGTAGAAAAGACTGTCTTTTTCCCATTGAATATACCCTAAGATCCTTGATGAAAATCAATTGACCATATATGAAAAGGTTTAATTCTGGGTTCTATATTCTATTCCATTGGTCTATATTTCAGCACATAAAGACATTTGTTTTGATTGCTGTAGTTCCCCAACTTTGTTCTTCAAAATTGTATTGGTTATTGGCATCTCTTGAGATTCCATATGAATTTTAGGATAGGTTTTTCTATTTCCTCAAAAAACTGCCATTGGGACTTTGATATTGAATCTGCTGATAACTTTGGGTAGTACTGTTTCCTTAACAATATTAAATCTTTCAGTCCATGAACATGAGATGGCTTTCCATTTATTTATGTCTTCTTTAATCTCTTTCTGTAATGGTTTTTATTTTCTGTGTACAAGTCTTTTGCTTAGGTCAAACTTATTGCTAGTTTGGAGTCTTCTTTATTTTCAACAAAATACTGAATTATAATTTTAGTACTGATGCTATTCCATTGTGTGGGTACTGTCCTCTGTGTCCTCTGTGACTCATCACATATTTGGTGAACCTCGTTTGCCCATTTTTAAATCTGCCACTTACTTTCAAATAGAGGTATATCTCTTCCTTCTGTGTTTTTAGTCATTAAAACAAGCTATGCTCTAACACATCTCCTATTTATTTCCAGGCATAATCAATAGTGTTTACTTTCTCTGATGCTCCTTTTCATTTAGTATTCATTACCAAAATGATTTTTTCTTTATTTCCAATTATTTCCAGCACCCTGTCAGCTTTCTTTTTAAATCTCCCCTTTCCCCAATCATCTAATATTTGAGTTTTCTCATTCTCATTGATGCTACTCTTTTATATTTCTATCAGTTTCTTAAATTTTAGTACTCCTTGTAATATTAGTTACATTTTTGAAACATTATGAACATCTCTCTATATATGTACATACCTACATATTTCTATATATATTTATTGACATTCCTCCTTATATTTATATACTATTTTATATGTTATATATAATAAATATAATTATATAGATCATTTGACCACAGATATTTTTTACTGCTAGTAAATAAATGAGATGAGCGTTACTGTATTCTTAGGAAGGGAGAGCTGGCAAGTTAAGCTCAATCAACTTCATGGCTCTAGTGCTCCTTCCCTGTAATGTTTTTATTTCTCAGAGATGTGCAATCTGCTGGCTCTCTTCTCCTCTTCCCTTTTAACTGGAAAAACTCTATCCTTTGCTTATATTGTCCTTATCCTAATAGATGTGGCTCCTAGTTCTAGTGGGTTTACCTCCATAAAGGGCTTTCCCCTTGAAGAGATCTTACTATGTTAATTGCAAAAACTCATACAACCCAAACCCTTCTAGCACTGTCTAAACTTACCACAATCCCTCTGCAGTCACCTCTGATTTGAACCTGCAAACCTCCCTCCCAATTTTGCCTGCTATTCTCATATTGGTTGCTTTAGAATTCCACTTAGTACTCACTGGCTCATTTGATGTTCTCTGGCAATATCAGGGCCATCTGAAGTTCCTTTGCTTTATCTCTGCTTCATCCTGTACACAATTGCTAATATGTGGGTCTTTCTGCTATCAATGGTTTATCCCCTGCATCTGTATCTTAAGGTTTACAGGATACCATATTTTTGTTTCAGATTTGTGGTACATTTTTCAAGTTTTTTTTTTTTTTGTCATGCTATCCTATTGTAGTGGCTCTATTTATTTTAAATAAAAGATTTCAAAGGATACAAAAACAGTGCTCTTGCCATCTTGCTTTAACCCACAAGTTTTTTTTTTAAGAAACATTTTACCTTTTTGTCATTTATATATGCCAATGAAAGATATTTGAAAACAGCATTTTAAAATCTTTGAAAGAGCTGTTATGTTGTGCATGTATTGTATTCCATGGTCCTTTCTTATTTTCTTGGTTGGACTGTAAAATATAGGGAAAAACAATCTATTCACACATACCTATATGTATGTAGGTATGTGTATATGTGTTTATGTATATGTTTAACAAAGGAAGGCCACTGTGATTTTTTTCCTTCTTTTCACTGCTGCTTTATACATTGAATGTCTTTTTCTATAATTAAACTACTTGAGGAAAATCACCCTGTCTCTTGCTTGTGCAACCTACAAGTACAATGCCTACAAAAAGTAAAGGCATGTTAATATTTCCTGTTATTGATAATAATGGTGGGACTGTTTATTGTGTATACTAAATTTTAATCCAATACACAAAGCTTTAAAGTCCTTTTTTGTGCAATAGAGAGCAAAACTGTGATAAAATTATTATTTTGACTTGAATAGAATAGAAAAAAAATAGTTTAAATTTCAACTTTCTTGAATTACTGGAAGCACCATATTTTTCAGATTGAGAAACTTAGCTCTTTTTCCTCACAAGTGAAACAGAAAATCACCTGTCCACTCTAGAGTCTAAAACATTCTCCTTGGGATCCTGTTTTACTCACGGACACATAAGCTTATGCTGCTGATGAATGCAAGGTGACTATTTCGCATATGTCACTTTAAAATATTTATATTGAATGTATAATAAAAAATAATCTTCCATGCTGATGCATTAGAAAACTCTCAGTTCTTAATTCAACACTCAGAACAGAAAAGAAAAAAAACTGGAGTAGCATTTAAAGTACATGCACAAGTCCACTGTAATAGGTTTATATTTACTATGTTTCATGAAGATATGAATAAACATGGTAACATGATAAAAAGGAAGAAAGGTCCAGAGACCTAGATGTTAGGCCTTGCTCTGCTACTAAGTTGTGTTGCTTCAAGCTATTCATTGAAATTACTATGGCTCAGTTATTTCCCAGAAAAGGTATTTGCCTCAACATAAAACTACATCTCCAAGTTGTTATGAAGTGGCTAATCAACACTCCAGCACTTCCTACTTTGATGGAAATCACCAAATAGTGAGGCAAGATCCTATCTCCTACTCTATAAACCAAATGGAAGAAAACTATTCCATCTATTTTCTGTCAATTAAAAGGACAGGTATGTGGCTTAGGATCTCGATCAAATAGACCCTTGAATCCTTTTATAAATATTTATTTATTTGAGAGAGAGAGAGAACAAGCAGAGGGAGAGGGAGAAGCAGACTCCTCACTGACCAGGGAGCCTGATGTGGGGCTCAATCCCGGGACCTTAGGATCATGACCTGCATCAAAGGCAGATGTCTACCTGACTGAGCCACCCAAGCACCCCAGACCTTTGAATCTTAAGAGAAGACTGTAAAGATGAAGAGACTACCAAACTGTATTGGTGGGACAATGGTGAATTGGAAAAAATAAGGCAGCCATAGTCCAGTGGTGACACCTGCTGATTCCTTGGCTGCCTAGCTTCAATTATTTCTAATACAAATTTCTATAATGTGTTTCTTTGCCTTTTTATTGGTTCTGTGAGCTGCCGTAAATCATATCAACGTGTTTTCTTTTGCTACTTCCCATAAGCAGCATTGGATTCTGCAATTTTCACCCAAGAACCTTGGCATGGAAAACATTTGTGGCCTTCAACTCAGAACTGAAGTTGATAGAACTAACCATTTAAATAAAAGTTACAATCTACCAAGAGTTTAATATCTAAAAAAAAAAAATTGAGATTATTTTCAACATTTGCACTTATTTAATAATAATGATATATTATCAAGTAAAAATTTATTTTATCAAATATTTTCACATAATCAATGTCAACTTGTAGGCTACTAAGGAATGTAGATCTTAACACATGTGATATGTGTAGCTTGTTAATTTTTTTAAAAAATATTTTATTTATTTATTCATGAGAGACACAGAGAGAGAGGCAGAGACACAGGCAGAGGGAGAAGTAGGCTCCATGCAGGGAGCCTGACGTGGGACTCAATCCTAGGAATCCAGGACCACACCCTGGGCTGAAGGCAGTGCTAAACTGCTGAGCCATCCAGGGATCCCCTAGCTTATTAATTTTTAAAGAAAATCTAAAAATAACAAAACTGCCATTCAGACACAAAATTCTTATTTCTCAAATCTAAGTTCTACCACTTAATAGATGTGACCTTGAAAAAATAACTTATCTCTAATTTTCTTAATCTTTAAAGGGAAGTACTGATAATATAATACTGGCCATGCTAATACCTAGTGTGAATATTAAGCATATTAGAAATTTGAAAATATAACAAATTCTAAAATGTAGAAAGTCACTAAAAACAATAATGATAGTGACGATGATTTTCCAATGTAGTGGTGGCTTAGTCCTATTTTTATTGTGTTAAGAATGAACTCACAGAACCTGGCTTTGAAATTAATAGCTGAGTATAACTCCTTAGCCTCTGGAGTTCATCACTCCCCAGATCCCTGTTATACATCCCCTTCTGCTCTAATTTGCACTTCTTTCCCCAGAAGAAACTTCATTTTATTTTACTTCATAATCCCCCAGAAGACAGTCCCCATCTTCCCTTATTAAGATGCAACCTCCTCTCCCAATACGTTCACAAAACATTAGATTTCCTCTTAGAGCTAAAATAAACACCAGTTCCCAACTATGCACTTCTCCAGCCCTGACCTTTCCTTCCCGTCTGCCTGTATATCCATCTGTTCTGGGAATTTGATTGACCATCTTTGGCTCTCTCCCCAAAAGCTAGTTCCCCAAGATCAGTTGGTATACTTTTTTATGTATTTATTTTCTATGGGTCCCCCTGCTAAGACCCTCACTGATCTACATATGCAGCCAGAACACCTGTCCTAATTTCACAGCAATTCTGTGTTCCTGTCCCTGTTTCCCCATTCTATCCAATGGCTACTCTAACACCCACCAAGAACAACTTGCAAGGAACCACCAATTTGAAATTCAAGAGACCAAGTTTCCAAGTTAATTAGAATTCCAAGGTAATTAGAAAAATAGTTACTAGATTTTCTAATATGGCATCAATTCTGGACAAAAGAGTGAATTGATGAAGTTTGCCCTCAGTGCTTTGAACTTCTCTATTTGTTACCACTTTGGGTGTCCCTTCACCAACTCAACAATCCCAAATCTTAATATTCTTCTATAACCCCCTTGAAAATCCTATTTGTATGTATCTGGGCTTATGGAGTCAGTTACTGGCATCAGCTCAAACTAATGGACATCTTCCCATTAGAATTTGTAGGTGAGTACATCTAAAATGTTTTACTGGTGCTATATTTGTATTCCTAGCAAAGTCCTTGGTTTTCATTGAATGAGCAAATATAGAAATAAAAGAATAAATTAAAATAAATGATTGGAAGACAGGAAAAAGAAACAAAATGAATAGAAAGAAAAACATAGTAAAGGGGAAAATAAAGGGAGACTCTATCATTGACCTTTCTGGCATTAACCATTGAGTGAAAAAAGTCATGGGGGTAGATATTGATGTCCTCAAATATCTAGTGAAATTATACCATATACATGGCCATCGATAATGTCAATGGTTAAGTCTTGCATAAGAGTAATATACTCTTTATAATGAGGGATGCAACGAGTGGTCCTATGTTCCTAATTCTTTCATATGTTTGTATAAGGTACCTTTCTGTGAGATATTGTACAACAGATCATCACCTAAAATTAGATGGCATTATCATTAATGCTATTACATATATGTGCACATACCAATTATATATCTCTACACATATAAAATCGGAAATAAATGACTGAATTTAATAAAGGAATTTTTAAAAAGGACATTTTGCAACAGCAAAAAGTCGTTATCATAAGCCAATGGAGTTCTGGCGGGAGGAGATCTCCTTTACTTCAATCCATCAGTAAGAAAAAAAATTCTGAATGTAGAAGCATTTTCTGAAACAATGTATGTGATCATTAATAATAATATTGGGATAAAAGAGTATCCTTTTATGCACCTCATAGTAAAAATGACGAAATAACAAAGCCAACCATACACTATAGAAAATTTTCTTCTGCTGTCTGACTTAAATTCTTCTAAAGACTTGTGTCGACTGGAAAAGCTATCTTTTTTTTTTTTTAAGCTTTCTTCCTCATGCCTTATTCAGCATACATTTTGAGGACAGCTGGAGAAGCCTATAATGAGTTACATTAATAACTGAAGAGGAAGAATGATGGGCATTCTTAGAGGGAGGGGGAGAGAAAAAATGAGAATATGCAGATGTTTGTGTACAGCCACGAGTGAATTAGTAATGAGTGTCGTATAACTAAGAGCAGAGATGAAGATATGTTGAAAAGGATGCCTGTGAATGTGACTCTTAGCACCATAGCAACATCTGACATCCTGGAATTCCACTGCCTTGAAGCTCCCCAGCACATCAATTCAATTACTCCACCTGGAGAAGAATGGGAGGAAAAACTTACTCAAATTTACTCTTAATTTTTTTTTTTATCTCTAGGAGAATTTTGGTAGATAGGAATATTGTTTTTATTTGAAATGTCAGGCAATCTAGAGGAAGTCGGTGTTTCATTATCTAAGAGGGCAGGCATAGACAGTAAAATAACTTGAAAGGAAAATAAATGTAATTTTCCATGGACTTGGGATGGGGGTGGTGCATAAGAGTCAGAATTTCACTTAGGTTTTCCACTGTAGTCAATACTTAATTAAAAAATGATGACTACTTGTTAAGTAATTAAAAAATTTATACAAAAATTAGGCTTTTATAAAATAATTTTTAAAAGGTTATCAACAAGTAAGCTTTAATAAAGTGTGCCATTTCCTGGAGTTTTTTATATTTTGCTTTTAACATTGCTATTTTCTGTAATTTGTACCCTCAAATCCAGTATTACCCATTCTGTTTTTATCTATTCTTCTTTGTATTTTATTCCTCGCCAATGCTCTATTTGTTTTTTTGTTTTTTGTTTGGTTTCTGGGTTTTGGGGGTTTTGTTTGTTTGTTTGTTTTGCTTTGTTTGGTTTTGTTTTATCCCACATCTTTCTTGGTTCAGTAAGACTTTAACTATGTCAAGGCACTTATTTCCTGGTACCCATTTAAGTCTCATGTAAGTTTTAGACCAGAGGTGAGCAGAGTTGGAAATAGATAAAAAATGTTTATTTAAATATCTCTTTGTGAGTAAAGCATCTAATCACCACATAGATTTCACCAAAATCTATTTTCAGTTGTACTATTATGCATTTTGCAAAGAGAGGATAGGAGGGAATGTTGTGCAGAGTGTAACTGTGCTTATATACCCAAGAAATGCCAGTTTTAAGTTTGTAGTGTACTGCAAGAGGGATGCGCTTTGTTTATGTCCCTACTTGAATTAATCACTAATTATATCTGCTACAAATGCAAGAGAATGCACTTAGAATGGAAAAGTTCCAAACGATATACCTTTGTTCAGGTTCATTAAGGAAGATAAAGTAATACTCTGAGACCAAATGAAAAAAAAAATCTAAGAGGAAACTCAGAAAATAAACATTATCAATGACTGAAGAACCCGTGAAAGAACACAACTCAGCAGAGAAAAAGAAGATACCAAGCTACTAAAATCAGTCTGGAAACTTACCTATGAACTATGATTTGGGGCTTTCTTGAAAGAGCTTCATCTTGCCCTCTAAGGCAGTCAGTTCTGAACCTGTTCCTGCATATGACATACGATTATTCTTAAATCTTGAGCAAAGATAACATGTAATGCACAGTGAGCATGTGGCTATCTACCCCCAACTCTACTTTCTTTATAGCTTTCCTAAACATACTGGAGTGTTATAACATTCAGGTTGAATTCCAATAATTTATAATAATACACCAAATTCACAAACCCTACTAGTAAGTAGGATGAAACTTGTTATTTCCCAAAAATAAAGAAAGGTCATGATAATTTAGTGCCGAATATGAAAGCAAGCACAACTAAATGGACATTATTCCTGAAGAGGGTGCTAAAATGTGGTGGCTGGCCTGCCAACTTGCATCTAACAAATTACTACCCACTTCTGCTCTTCTACATGAGGAATGAGTAGTAGGCAAATCTAAATATGTATCTGAAAACATTTACGTTTTCGTTAAGGAATTGATGTGAGAGGCTCCCAACATATAGAGTGTGACAGGGTAAACTTTTTACAGATACCATAAAAATACTGTAAGCATAGGCCACTGGCTAAAGGTGCATTGGTGCATCTCAGGAAGCCTGGAGAAATGTGTTTGACAAATTCATTCACGTGCTGGCTTGATCAAGACGTATTCAAAACAAACTTAGGTGTGGAGCTTTGCAGTAACCAGATAGAAATACAAATAGGGACAATAGGAATAGCCATAGAAAAAAGTCATTTGGCAAAAGATTCAGGAATTCTCATAAGAATTAAAAGGATGAAATTTGAGGGGCAGAGTCAGTTAAGCATCAGGTCATGATCTAAGAGTCCTGAGATCAAGCCTTGAATCAGGCTCTGTGCTCAGCATGGAGTCTTCTTCAGATTCTCTCTGCCTCTCCTTAGGACCTTCCCACTCATGCTCTCTCTAAAATAAATAAATAAATCTTTTTTTTTTTTTTTTTAAGAAGGATTTAATTTGGGAAACAAATGTTATCACAGGTCTATAGACAAATATACCCAGGTCAGACAACAAAGTAAACAATAAAGGAAAGGAAATGAATCTCATTACATGCCAGGAGAGAGGTGGAATTTAAATTGATTAAGATAGATTCAGGACTGGAATTCATCAATAAGGAAATATGCACTGTTTAAAAATAAAAAACGGGGTAGCCCGGTTGGCTCAGTGGTTTAGCACCACCTTTGGCCCAGGGCCTGATCCTGGTGACCCAAGATCGAGTCCCACATCAGGATCCCTGCATGGAGCCTGCTTCTCCTTCTGCCTGTGTCTCTGCCTCCTTTTTTTAAATTAATTAATTAATTAATTAATTATTTTTGTTATATAAATTTATTTTTTATTGGTGTTCAATTTGCCAACATATAGAATAACACCTAGTGCTCATCCCATCAAGTGCCCCCCTCAGTACCCATCATCCAGTCACTCCCACCCCTGCCTACCTCCACTTCCACCACCCCTAGTTCGTTTCCCAGAGTTAGGAGTCTCTCATGTTCTGTCTCCCTCACTGATATTTCCCACTCATTTTTTCTCCTTTCCCTTTTATTCCCTTTCACTATTTTTTATATTCCCTAAATGAATGAGACCATATAATGTTTGTCCTTCTCTGATTGACTTATTTCACTCAGCATAATACCCTCCAGGTCCATCCACGTTGAAGCAAATGGTGGGTATTTGTCGTTTCTAATGGCTGAGGAATATTCCATTGTATACACAGACCACAGCTTCTTTATCCATCATCTTTTGATGGACACCGAGGCTCCTTCCACAGTGTGGCTATTGTGGACATTGCTGCTAGAAACATCAGGGTGCAGGTGTCCCGGCGTTTCACTGTATCTGTATCTTTGGGGTAAATCCCCAGCAGTGCAATTGCTGGGTCATAGGGCAGCTCTATTTTTAACTCTTTGAGGAACCTCCACACAGTTTTCCAGAGTGGCTGCACCAGTTCACATTCCCACCAACAGTGCAAGAGGGTTCCCTTTTCTCCGCATCCTCTCCAACATTTGTGGTTTCCTGCCTTGTTAATTTTCCCCATTCTCACTGATGTGAGGTGGGATCTCATGGTGGTTTTGATTTGTATTTCCCTGATGGCCAGTGATGCGGAGCATTTTCTCATGTGCTTGTTGGCCATGTCTATGTCTTCCTCGGTGAGATTTCTGTTCATGTCTTTTGCCCATTTCATGATTGGATTGTTTGTTTCTTTGCTGTTGAGTTTAATAAGTTCTTTATAGATCTTGGAAACTAGCCCTTTATCTGATAGGTCATTTGCAAATATCTTCTCCCATTCTGTAGGTTGTCTTTTAGTTTTGTTGACTGTATCCTTTGCTGTGCAAAAGCTGCTTATCTTGATGAAGTCCCAATAGTTCATTTTTGCTTTTGTTTCTCTTGCCTTCATGGATGTATCTTGCAAGAAGTTACTGTGGCCGAGTTCAAAGAGGGTGTTGTCTGTGTTCTCCTCTAGGATTTTGATGGAATCTTGTCTCACATTTAGATCTTTCATCCATTTTGAGTTTATCTTTGTGTATGGTGAAAGAGAGTGGTCCAGTTTCATTCTTCTGCATGTGAATGTCCAATTTTCCCAGCACCATTTATTGAAGAGACTGTCCTTTTTCCAGTGGATAGTCTTTCCTCCTTTGTCGAATATTAGTTGACCATAAAGTGGAGGGTCCACTTCTGGATTCTCTATTCTGTTCCATTGATCTATGTGTCTGTTTTTGTGCCAGTACCACACTGTCTTGATGACCACAGCTTTGTAGTACAACCTGAAATCTGGCATTGTGATGCCCCCAGCTATGGTTTTCTTTTTTAATATTCCCCTGGCTATTTGGGGTCTTTTCTGATTCCACACAAATCTTAAAATAATTTGTTCCAACTCTCTGAAGAAAGCCCATGGTATTTTGATAGGGATTGCATTAAACGTGTAAATTGCCCTGGGTAACATTGACATTTTCACAATATTAATTCTTCCAATCCATGAGCATGGTATATTTTTCCATCTCTTTGTGTTTTCCTCAATTTCTTTCAGAAGTGTTCTGTAGTTTTTAGGGTATAAATCCTTTACCTCTTTGGTTAGGTTTATTCCTAGGTATCTTATGCTTTTGGGTGCAATTGTAAATGGATTGACTCCTTAATTTCTCTTTCTTCAGTCTCATTGTTAGTGTATAGAAATGCCACTGACTTCTGGGCATTGATTTTGTATCCTGCCACACTACTGCATGGCTGTATGAGTTCTAGCAATCTTGGGGTGGAGTCTTTTGGGTTTTCCATGTAGAGTATCATGTCATCAGCAAAGAGGGAGAGTTGGACTTCTTCTTTGCCAATTTGAATGCCTTTTATTTCTTTTTGTTGTCTGATTGCTGAGGCGAGGACTTCTAGTACTATGTTGAATAGTAGTGGTGAGAGTGGACATCCCTGTTGTGTTACTGATCTTAGGGGAAAGGCTCCCAGTGCTTCCCTATTGAGAATGATATTTGCTGTGGGCTTTTTGTAGATGGCTTTTAAGATGTTGAGGAATGTTCCCTCTATCCCTACACTCTGAAGACTTTTGATCAGGAATCGATGCTGTATTTTGTCAAATGCTTTCTTTGCATCTATTGAGAGGATCATATGGTTCTTGTTTTTTCTCTTGCTGATATGATCAATCACATTGATTGTTTTGCGAGTGTTGAACCAGCCTTGCATCCCGGGGATAATTCCTACTTGGTAATAGTGAATAATCTTCTTAACGTATTGTTGTATCCTATTGGCTAGTATCTTATTGATAATTTTTGCATCCATGTTCATCAGGGATATTGGTCTATAATTCTCCTTCTTGGTGGGGTCTTTGGTTTTGGAATTATGGTGATGCTGGCCTCAAAGAACGAGTTTGGAAGTACTCCATCTCTATCTTTCTGAACAACTTTAGTAGAATAGGTATGGTTTCTTCTTTAAACGTTTGATAGAATTCCCCAGGGAAGCCGTCTGGCCCTGGATTTTTGTGTCTTGGAAGGTTTTTGATGTGTGTCTCTGCCTCTTGCACACTCTTTCTCTCTCTCATGAATAAATAGATAAAATCTTTAAAAAATAAGTAAATAAATAAAAATAAAAATAAAAAATTGGTCTAGAGACACTGGGTGGCTCAGCTCTTGATTTTGGTTCAGGTCATGATCTCAGGGTTGTGGGATAAAGCCCCATGTCAGGCTCTGAACTCAACATGAGTCTGCTTAAGAGTCTTTCTCTCCATTTCCTTCTGCCCTTTCCCTGCTCATGTGTGCTGCTCTCTATCTCTCTCTAAAATAAATAAATAGTTTTTTTTTAATAAAAATACATACAGGTTTAATAATAGAGAAAATAATTTTATCTATATAAGGATATATCCATAAAACTGAATATGGGAATATGGTGAAAATTATTTGTTTACAGACAACAGTAAAAAGAAACAGAGGCATTCATCAGGGGAGTAAATTACATCCCCCCCATCTGTTACCCCTCCCAATCCCCTGCCCCCCAGGTAGAATTAAAGATATGGATAATGCTTTTCCACTGTAGATCACAAAATGGACATACAAGTAACTACTGATAGGAGGCTTCAAGAATTAATCAGAAAATATCTAGTTTAAAGATGGTGGACCAAAGATTAAGTTTACCTATTATTCTTTTCTAATATTTATTTATTTTAAAGACTTTTATTTATTTATTCATGAAAGACAGAGAGAGAGAGAGAGAGAGAGAGAGAGAGAATGAGAGAGAGAGGCAGAGACACAGGCAGAGAGAGAAGCAGGCTCCATGCAGGGAGCCCGATGTGGGACTCGATCCCAGGACTCCAGGATCAGGCCCTGGGCCGAAGGCAGGTGCTCAACCACTATGCCACCCAGGGATCCCCAGTTTACCTATTATTCTTTTAGAAAATACCCAAAATCAATTTGGAAAAAAAAATTAAAATTTTACAAAATTCTTTTAATATAAAAAAAATTAAAAATTCTCCATCTTTGATGAAATTAGGAGATACCTTAATGTGAAATCACAGTATGTGAAATATATAAAAACATGTGTATATATATTTTAAATATAGTTATATATATATTTATATTTATATTTATATTTATATTTATATTTATATTTATTTATATATATGGGGAAAAAAGACCACCAAATGTACAACAGGCAAACAGAAGTGCAGGAAGATTCTTAGAGGATGCAGATGTTGCATATCTCTGATACAGCTGATAAGACACAGATCTCTCAAGTAAGTAGCATATACTGAGGACCAATATATTCTTTTTATTTTATTTTTTTTTATTTATTTATTTTTTTTTATTTATGATAGTCACAGAGAGAGAGAGAGAGGCAGAGACACAGGCGGAAGGAGAAGCAGGCTCCATGCACCGGGAGCCCGATGTGGGACTCGATCCCGGGTCTCCAGGATCGCGCCCTGGGCCAAAGGCAGGCGCCAAACCGCTGCGCCACCCAGGGATCCCGCAATATATTCTTTTTAAAGGGAGAAAATGTGTGCAGGGGCTGATGGTTGCAATTTTCCTGGACCCAGTTGGAATGACAAGGAAGCTAGTAGGTAGGGGATGATTAGGAACAATACGTAGATGTGCTATTTGTAGAAGCAGTCGGGAAGCAAGCAGGATGAAGATGGGACAATCTGCACTGTGAGTAGCTCCAATCTCTGTTGACTGAAACAAGAAACCCTAAAAGAACTTGGTGTTGCAAGGAAAACCTTTTGAAATAACTAATAATTTGTAAAGATCTATGGACAGTGACTAAAAAATAAAGGGAGGAAGGTATCATGACACAAAATAGAAATGATAACAAATAAAATAAATAAATAGAAAATCAGTTTATTAAAAAAACAAAAACAGTTCATTGAAGGAATTGCCATTATTGGAAAACAGAAAAGAGATACCAGAGCTCAAAGTAGATATGGCAGGAGGATACAGTGGGGCTGAAGAAAGAAATGTGGAATAGAAAAAAAATCAATGTATTGCAGGACTGAACACCACATTGAAAGCAACACAATGAGGTAGAAACCTTGCTGAAGACACAGGAAGGTCTTTTATCTTGATAAAAACAAGATACAAAGTAAAAGAGCTATGACTGAAAAATGATTCAAGAGAAAATACAAACACGCACTATGACAAATTAGATCAAATTAGATACGTGTACATAGATATTTCATGCACACACATACATAGTGTTCCTAAAGAAGAAAACGAAAATTTTCATTAAAAAAATACACAAAATTCAAAGACACTTTCCAGAAATGAAAGGGACTGTATGCCAGAGATACAGAAGCATCAACATTGAGGCATATTCTAATAAGTCACTGACTTTCAGATTTAAAGAATTCCTACAATATCCACACAAAAAGCTGAAGCCCCCAAATGGGGAAAATAATCAGGTGGGCCTCATATTTTTCACAGCAATGATTGATGCTAGACAGCAGTAGAGATAACCAGTAGCAAATAATTAGAATTATTTCAGATCAACAAAAAAAATATATGGGCAAATAAAGTAAATGGAACATGACAAAATATTACATATCAAGTCTAAGTGATAAAAGACTAAAGCAGGGTCACATCGGGCTTGCTTCGGAGGCACAGAGAGTCAAGTAGTGTAATAGGTAGATTGACTAAATGACACATTTAACAGTAAATAATTCTCGTAGTAGCTTCTAAAGCAAAACCCAAGCTGCGTGCTGTGTGCATGTGCTGCACCTAGATTAAGGGATTAGGAAGCTGGAAAATGGGGCCCCTGGGGGGCTCAGCGGTTGAGGGTCTGCCTTGGGCTCAGGGCGTGACCCCAGGGTCCTGGGACCGAGTCCTGCATCGGGCTTCCTGAGGGGAGCCTGCTTCTCCCTCTGCCTGTGTCTCTGTCTTTCTCATGAATAAATAAAATCTTTTTTTAAAAAAGCTGGAAAATAAAAAGGTAGCTGAAGACATAGCAGACAAATGCACCCAAAAGGAAACAGGAGTCACGAGTTTCACGACTGGCAAAGCTAAAATGTAATCAAACAAAAGGGCACTTTACAATGAAGACTAACAGTCATGGAGACATATGCATGTATATGTATGTGTATATCTACATATTTGCATATAAATATATATGCATGTACATATATATACATTTCCTGCATGACAATGAATACGAATACCCCAACATGAAATAACATAGCAGTATTGTATATTAATGAGTCATAGCAAAAACAAGTTGAAATAGAGGAATAGTTTGTGTAGAAAACTTTTAAAATATTTTATTTATTCATTTATTATATATATTCATATTATGTCATTGTTCATTTACTCACAGAGGGAGAAGCAGGCTCCCCTCAGGGAGCCCGATGCGGGACTCCATCCCAGGACCCCGGGATCACACCCTGAGCCAAAGGCAGATGCTCAACCATGGAGCCCCCCCAGGTGCCCCTTGTGTAGAAGACTTTAATCCACTTTTCTAAGCTCATGAAGAACAAGGAGACAAATGGAAGTAAGGAGAATAACAGCAAGAGCTTACCATTTTTTAGTGTAACTATGTGCCAAACATTAATTTAAGTACATGGTAAGCTTTTATGGATTTAATGATTTTAAGAAACAGGGAAAAGGGAAGATGACACTGTCCTGACTCACGATTTCTTCCTAGAAGTGACATAAGTCATATCTACTCACATTGCATTTTCCAAAACAAGTCCCCACAGAAGGGATGGGGAAGTATAATCCTCCCTCCTGCCTGGGAGGAGGGGAGCAAGGTGGGTGTGGGGAACAGGACCAGTGGCAGCAGTGATGGCCGCAGTGACTTTACAGAATGTTGGAGTCCCAAATCAGCATGTCGTTGTGCCCTCCAGCCAAACACAGGGCAGGTGACAGTTCACTGGGGGTATATTTCCGGGCATCTGTAGGCGGCGGCTACCATGTACATCCAGACCTGCCACAGTGGAGGCAGGACTGGCACCGTAAGGCCTGAGTTATAATTTGAAGGTTGCTTGATATCCATGAAATCAGGGCCATGGGAATTCGTTACACGGTTCAGATATTTCATGACTTTCAGTGAAAATAACTTAAAGCATCCATTTCCCCAGGCCACGTTACCAGGAGTAGGGCAAGCCCAAACTTTGGTGCGGTCTTCCCTGGATAGTATGTGATTGGGACTTGTAGGCTCGGCCTTCGTGGTCCTCTGTCCTCTATGTTTCCAGTGCCCGGCCAAACTAATTTCAGATCAATCCGTTTCTTGGATGTAATAATTTATTCATTTGATTCATAATCCAGTGTGGCACATCTGGGAGTTGTTATGTCTTTCTAAAATTACTACACATTTTTTTTTTCTGCTCTAATCCGTATACTTGACTCTAAACTCTATCTCAGGATGTAGTCCTACTTTCCTCATTTCGAAATGATTGAGGAGCTCCACGGGATATTCTCCAATTCTCCTTTCTCTCTCTTGCTGCTTTTCCCCCTCTTCTGTTACATCCCTCGACATTCAGACATGCCATTATTTCTCCCATCTTAAAATTTAAAAAAAGAAAGAAGAAAGAAAGAAAGAAAGAAAGAAAGAAAGAAGAAAGAAAGAAAGAAAGAAAGAAAGAAAGAAAGAAAGAAAGAAAGAAAAAGAAGAAGAAAGACCTCTCCTGGTTCCACATCTCCTTCCTTCTACTGTCCCATGTTTTCAACTCCTCACTATCACAAAAATCCTGCATTTCCTAGCTCCAATTTCTCTCATCCTAATTTTCCTTGATCCCAATCTAAGCCGGTACCCAGTGATGCCCTAGACTACGTAAATCTGTTGGGCAATCCTCAGCCCTCACTTGATGTGACTGGCGAGCATTTGACACTCGAGCTATCTTTACTTTGTAAAATACTTTCTCCACCTGGCTTTCGGGATGCTACGTGCTTAGCTCTTTTCCGAGGTCCTTGGCACTCCTCCTCAGCCTTCTTGGTGAGTTCTTCCGCATTCTCCTGACATTTAACCCTTAGAGAGCCTTGGATCTCAGTCCTCTGGTATTTCCTGGGTTACACTCACTCCACAGGTGATCCCATCAAGTCCTGTGCCTTCAATACCACTCATGTGGTGATGCACACGTTTATATCTCATGCTTAAATTTCTCCCCTAAGCTCTGGGCTTCTATTTCTCACAACCTACCTGACATCACCTATTGACTGTCTAAATAGGAATCTCGTACCTAACATGTTCAAAACAAACTTCTGATTACCACCAAACCTAGTCCTCCTGAACCTCCTGAACCAGTTTTCATGACAAAAGGTATGGAGTCCTCATTGACTCCTTATTTTCTCTCAAAACCTACACTTGGTACATCATAAAATTCTGATGGCTTGATTCTCCAAATGTTTGGGCGGTTAAGGCTTTGGTCACCACTAGCCGAGCTATTACATTGGTTCCACCTGCTATCTCACGCCAGGATGATTCTTCTTGTCCCCCGAACCCACTCCCATCTATTCTCAATATTGAGATCAGAGGGATCCTATTTATACTGTAATTCAGAGCATTCTTCTACTTACGACCTTCCCGTCTTACTTATGAAATCCAAGCCTCACACCATGGTCCTTAATCCAGCCTCCCCGTAAAATTCCTACAGAATGCCCCTCATCACGCACTTCTCCATTCCAGTCTTTGCCATTGTGCCATTCAACCACACCAAGGTATTTCTACCTCAGGGCCTCGTTTTTTTCAGGTTCTCTTTGCCTAAAAATGCTCTTTCCTTAGATAGCTGCATGGCCCAGTCCCTCATGTCCTCCAAGTCTCTGCTTAGATTGACCTTTAGAGAAATCTTCCTAAAAACCTTAAATAAAATAGTAACCCTCCCTGACCTTGACCTTCTCACTAGGATTTACCTATATTTGGCAGACTGTATTTTTACTTGTTTATTTATTGACTTTTTACTGGATTACAGACTCCATGAAAACAAACTTATGTGTGAACAGCTCATAAAACAGTGCCTGGTGCCTGATAACTATTTACGGAAGGAATACACGAAATACCAATGACAGAAACTAATCAGGCCTGAGCCATGCCAACGCTCAATCATTTTCAGTAGCTGCCCTTGGTCTCTATCTCCTCCTTACTTCCCTTGGGCTCAGAGTTTTTCTTGCAACTTACTCTCACCGCAGAGAGGGCCGTTCTGCTATATGGTGGGAGCTGGGGTCCCGACACCCTACAGACCGCCTCTCCCCAATAGGAGGCAGCTCCAGAGCATTCCTGACCTGGCACCATCCCCTCACTCTTTCTTGTGAGTGCCCCTCACATCTGCCTCACGTTGGAGATTTACTGTTTTGATGATGGCAAATAAGTTTTCTCTAGTCGTCAAATTCACAATTAGTATTTCTCTTCCCTATAGATTAGGGTTGGCTAAAGTCAGGGACTGGGGGTTCGATCTCTTTCTGAGCTATAACACGGGAGAGTCAAGATGAACTACTCAAGATCTGACTGTGTGCATGGGCGTGTGGCCTAGGACAGTGTGAAGGAGACTGCAGAAACTGTGCTTCACACACACACAAATAATTTATTTGGAATGTTATTTACATAGGTGTTAACCTAAGGCTTATGGACTGAGGAGGTATCAGGGCTGCTGCTTGGGAATCTGTCGCCTTCCGAGGGGACTGTTATTGTCAGGACTTCTCATTAAAGAGATGGTGCCATGTGGTCTCTTAGAAGGCCTCTGTGTGACCTCGCCTCTGTGTGACCTTGCACAGCCTGAGCCCGGCCCTTATCTCCCTGGCCCTGGCCCCGAGGGAGAACACACCCTGCCTCTCTCAATCCGGTTTATGTCTTACAGTTTAGGAGTTCCATCCTTCTGTGCACTTGGTACGGGTTGGATTGTGTCTCCCAAAAAGATGTTGGTGTCTTGACCCTCCAGCCTGCAAATGTGACCGTATTTGGAAACCAGAGTGTTTGCCAATGACCAGAAGTAGGCCCTCGTCCCGTCTGACCCGTGTCCTTATAAGAAGGAGACTTTGGGGACCAGCGATCGACAGGTGCAGAGAGAACACCTGGAGGCAGAGGTTGGTTGCTCTGCCGTGTTTGTAGGACGAGCGAAGCCCGAGATTCCCAGCAAACTAGCAGAAGCTAGAAGAGAGACACACAACAGGTTCTCCCTTATTTAAGCCATTATTGCCAGAGGTTGGTACACTCGCCCTCGGAAACCCACACAGCGTTACAGAAGCCTTTCTCTCCTGAAACTCTAGGCCTGGCACATGCAGACTTCCTTTGCCCAGAGTGGTTTTCTGAGACCGACCTGCTCCACCCAGTGATTTCAGTTAATTTTGCTTTAGATTCTTACATTTTTCCCTTCAGAGACCAGATTTTCTTCAATCTCTCATGCTGAGATTTGATAATACCGTAATTTCGAGAAATAGAGAAACCTGGTCCTAAAACGCTTTGATAGCATTATTCGTAGAAATCACTGTGACAAAACTTAAAAAAAAAATATTCAGTAATACAAAAATTGCAATTATATTGCGATCTACCATGCGTAGCATATTTGAGATTATAGGAGCCAATGCATTTAGCTCTGATTTTTCAAAATGCCTGGTCCCCTTTCAAACTGGTTGGAAAAGAAATGGATTACATTAAATACACAGTGACACAAACATATTTAGATCACCCAGATTGTTGAGATAATACAGGGGACACTCTCTTTAAATAAAAGTATTCCAGGAAGCTTTCTAGAAAAAAAACAAAAAAGAAAAAAAAACACTGGGTATAGTTTTTGTATTTAAAGCTTCATGTGTTTTGTTCTACTTTTAATCCCACTAATCCTGTTTTTGTTGTTCTTGTTGTTTTTCTTTTTACTCCGTGGAATATAAATTGCTTGGCAGGTTTCATCCAAAATCGCAGAAAGCAATATAAACGAATGATTACATAATTAAGGATGGTTTCAGAGAGAAGAAATCCTGTGGACTGTAAATTATATTTAGTACAGGAGGGATTTCCACCCAAATCTGAGTTTCTCTTTAAAATAACTCCTGGGGGCCATCGTCTAACTAGCAGACCAGAGCACAGATTAAAAGCAGAGCACGTGTGTTTATTCAGTCCGGTGTGTATCCGGGCTCTCTCTGACCTGCATCGATGCCGAGAGAGTCCTGGGCACAAGCCCAGAATCCACGAGGGGCAAGGCACCGTCTAGTCCCCAGCTGGCCCCCTGCATCCAGCAGGCCACTCACCTGGCCGGGTCCGTAAACTGAGGAGCCAGGACTCCTGCATCCGCCAACTTACGACTTGTATGACCTGAGTCGAGTCATTTAACATCTGAAATGTGAGGCTGGTATGGCATAGAATGATGAGCACGGTGCCTGGAACATAGGAAGCCCTGGGATGTAGTAATCAAGTTATATACTCAGTATTTGCTAAGCTCTCACTGTGTTAGGCCTGTGCTGGACCTTTGGGATCTGAAATGAGTTCATCGCTGCCATGAATCACTCACCAGCCCAGACTTTTCAGGGAACAGTTGCACTTAACATGTTTGTTTGCAACTATTTTTTTTATTCATGTAGTTATAAGCCAAAGATCAAAGGTTATCAAAGACATAGACTAACAGTAAGTGAGTGGTGGTACAGGGTAGGGGTTGAAAGCGTGAATTCCGAGACCATGCTGACTGGGCTTGAATCTCAGCTCCTTTGCTACAGACTGTGTGATCCTAGTCAATTTATTTATTTTCTCTATATTTTGGTTCCCTCATTTATAAAATAGGTTATGATGGGGCGCCTGGGTGGCCAGGTCAGTGAAGCATCTGCCTTCCCACTCGGGTCATGGTCCCGGGTCCTGGGGCCGAGCCCCGCATCCGGCATCCTGGTCAATGTGGAGTCTGCTTCTCCCTCTCTCTCCCCATCCCCCTGTTCCTCTCTCTCTCTCTCACTCACTCACTCACTCTCTCTCTCAAATAAATAAATAAAATATTTTAAAAATATTTTAAAAACTAAAATCAGAGGTGATAAGAGTACTATTCCAAAGGGCTATTCAAGTGAATACAGGGACAAACAAGTGAATTTATGTAAAATACTAAGTACAATTCAGACACACATAAAGCGTGTTATACAGGGGCTCACTGGTATTGTGGACTAAAGCTAAGGCTACACAGAGAAAAAATACAATTAAGTCATTACGGGCAGGTAAGGACTTCTGAAGGAGGTTTCAAGAAAGGCCTTGAAGAAGAATTAGGAAATGAACAGGGGTAGATTTAGAAGAGAGGGTAGGATGCACTGTGGGTGGGAGACCTAGTATATGCAAAAGCAGACTTTGAATAATATAGCTTTATTTTTTAAAAAAGATTTTATTTATTTATTCATGAAAGACACAGAGAGAGAGAGAGAGAGAGAGAGGCAGAGGGAGAAGCAGGCTCCATGCAGGGAGCCCGATGGGGGACCCGATCCTGAGACTCCAGGATCCCGCCCTGGGCGGAAGGCAGACGCTCAACCGCTGAGCCAACCAGGTGTCGCTGAATAATCAAGCTTTAAAACATTAGCAAATAATCAATCCCAAGTTTTTGGAATGCAGAAATTTCAGTGCAAGGGGAAAGAGAGCAAGAAATTATGTGGAGAAGCAGAGAACCGACAGATAGAGGGCACGACGTACGAAAGCCGAGGGTGAGCAGATTTTGCTTTATTGGTGGTGATGGGGCGGGGGGGGGGGGGGGCACTGAATGTGTTTGAACAAGAAAATGCATGTGGATTCAGTATTCAATAAATATTTTTTGAGTGCCTTTTAGTGTGAGCAGTGAGGATACAATGATAAGGGAGTTCCGGCCCTTTCGGTTCAGAAATTTGGATGGTCGTAAGAGGAGGCAGGCAGTAAACAAGGTGTGGATACTCTAAGATCATTTTAGATCATATAATTAAGGAGGATGATATGATGGAGTCACAGGGGATTGGGACTGTGTGTATTGAGTGGTCAAGAAAAGACTCTCTGGGAATATGACATCTGCGCTAACGCCAGAAGAAAGAAGGGGAGCCAGACACAGGGAGGAAGAGACCGGCCAGCGTGTAGGCCCTAAAACAGCAAAGTGCTCAGTGTGTTCAAGGAACAAAATTGTTGCCTCACTATGGCTGGAGGTAAGTGAGGGAGGGGTATGGTGAAGACAACGGAGGGTTTGTATTTTCCCTTCCATAGAGCAAGGCCTTAGCTAGGAAGCCACTGCTCAGCCAATCGCCTCACTTCCTTCTTGCATCTTGATGGGGCCATAGGACTCATTTCCATTTGTCATCTGGGTATTGGTCCCTAAAGCAAGCTTCTTGTTAAAAAGGGAAAGGGTTTGTCTGGCTGGGTTCCTGAATGGGGAGAACACAGTCCTCTCCCACCCAGCCACCCTTTCGTCCTATCTCAGATTACGTGAGCAGGAAACTAGCTTTGAGTGTGTTAAGTCACTGCGATGTTAAGGGCCGCTCCTTGGAGCAGCTAGCAGAGCCTTCACCGGGACCTGAGTGGGTGGCATGCAATGAGATCAGAAGCACCAGATTGTGCGAGACTCTACAAAACAACAGCAAGAAACTTAGAGTTGTGTTTTCAAACTTCTCTGCGAACAGTGTCCCACGAAAACCTCAAACCCCCATAATAACTGAACTCATCATTTTTCTGAACTCCCAGGAGCTCTCCCTCTGTACTTCCTCTTTCACATGAATACAAAATTACTGAAACCTACTGGTTCCCAACAGAAGAGAGAAAAATTAATGGGAGAAGGTGGCAGTGGATAAAATGCATAGAAGGAAGCATCCCCCGGGAGAAGAATGCAGCGCGGCACACTGAAAATTACGTTGACTTTGTCTTTATTATTAGATGTTCCGGCCTTGCAGTCCTGGTTCCGCCGCTCACTGGCTGAACGGTGCGGGGCCTTTTTCCTTAGTCTCTGAGTATGATTTATATTATATGTACCTCGGTGGCCTCTGTGTCTAGCCCTGCTAAGAACATGGGTTTTTATATCACAATTTCATAAATTGTGAATCAACGGTTCTGACTTAAGTGGACCGCTCTCAAAATATCTAATCATTTCTTAAAATTCCAGAATTTAAAAAAATATTTTAAATATGCCAGGGATCCTTCTTTCACTTTGCTTTTCTTAGGTTAAAAAAAATATATGTGGGGCTCCTGGGTGGTGCACTCAGTTAACTGTCTGACTCTCGGCTTTAGCTCAGATCATGATCTCAGGGTCATGAGATCAAGGCCCGTGTTGGGCTGTGTGGTTAGAAATGGAGTCTGCCTGAGATTCATGCTCCTTCTCTCTCTCTTTCTAAAGTAAATTTTAAAATCTTTAAAAGATATAGGTATGGAGATAGATACAGATACAGATGTAGATAGATAAATGATTCTGGAAAATTACTAAGTGCATCTTTTCCTGACCTTACATGGAAGTAACTCAGCTGACCTCAGAGCTGAGGGACTTTAGGCCTTAACAGAAAGATTTCAATATAAAGCTTGTGGAGGAGGCACTCCATCCTTTTCTGCTATGTAGTTAACTCGCTTAAATGCTTCATACATGCAACAATCATCCACTCCCTCGCATTGTTCGGAGGCCTGTCAGGTGCACAAGAAGTCCTTCTTACAATTCCGAGCTGCAGGTAAAGGATTTTGAAGATTATTTTGGGGGGTCTAGAATTTAAATATATACCCCCCTTTCACCTTCTTCTGTTATCCTAGTTCATTGTCGTTATTTGGGAGACAACTGTGAGGCCAAAGATGCCTGATAAGTAACTTGTCTTTAGTACAACGAAAAAAAATAATAATTCAGGAAGCCATTGCATCAGTAGTTGCTCTACATAAGTGGAAAGTCGTCTATACTTTCACACCTTTGCCTTTTGTCTGCACACATTTTATTATCCTACAAACTGTTACCGCAGTGAAGTGCACAAAATTACTTAAATAGTCTTGATTCTGGTTTCCTGGTGCTCATGTATCCTTTTCTCTCCTTCTCCCTCCTTCCCCTTTTACCACCCCTGCTCAGGTTAATATAAAGAAATCTGGGTTTCCTTTGTGGCTTTTCTCCTACATAGCTATGCAAATGTGACCAAGTTAAGTTAAATTTCTGGGCCTTGGTTTCCTCATCTACTGAATGTAAGTTCTTTCCAAACCGTAATTTTTTTTTTTTTAATTTTAAGAATGTCCATAATGGGCCAATGAACAGAGAGGTAGTAGAGCAGAATATTTAAGAGCATGTGTTTTTGGAATCAAATGCAGGAAGTTCAAGTCCTACCTCTGCCAAGAACAAGTTGTGTGACCTTGGTAAAATTACTTAACCTGCCTAAGCCTCCTTTGCATCAACTGTAGAATGTGGATAAAGACACCACCTAACTCATACTTATGTTTCTTAAGTGGTGCACATACTCTAGTGCCTGACATTAAGTATGCTTAAATATTAGTTTTTACCACTTTTATTAGCAGAGTTACCTCTCTGGGTAGATGATTCAGAAAAAAAAAAAAAAAAAAGGTTTCTGCTGAAGGTGGGTTCAGTCTCTGGAGTACAGTTTAGCCAGAGGATGGCACCTCCGTGCCAAGGAATGTGCATCCCTCCCTCAGGGCACATAGTCCTGTGGGGGATCTGATCTTGAGGGCCAGTGAGGAAGCAGACAGGCTTGGGGTAGCAGAAGCTGCTGGGAAAAGAGGAATATTTGGGGGTGGGTAGTGACTAGAAAGTGCATTTCTTTGGAGACCAGGCTGAAAAAAGACTCTTTGCTATTTGGAACGCTTTGTCTTAAAATTTAGAAAGAGAAAGCAATTATTTTACATAACTCTCATCTAATTGAATTGCCTTAGAAGGTGTTATCTTTTAATCTGAGCAGAAGGTTAGAGAAAAGAAAATGATGGTTAGAACAATTCTACTGTTGATGGACCTAATGAACTAGAGGGATTGCTGGTATAAATACACGATGCAAACTGTAACTATTTTGAACCCAGAAGAGAAAGGCTTGTGAAGTGTACTGTTTCCTTAATAGAAATACTAAAATTAAAATGATACACAAGAGATGCACTGTGTATATGAATTCCCCTGTGAAACACAAACATTGCCAAAGACACCCCAACTCTTTTTTCTGTAAAGAAAACATTTTTTTTTTCCTGTTTTCTGAAGATGCAGTGGTGGGCAGAATTTCTAAAAACGGTTTCCTAAATATGCACCATCTTAATTCCTGGAATCTATGAATACGATGAGATGGCTCTCCCATGATCATGCTATGCTATCATGGTACCTCAAACATGGACATATTCAGGGGCGCCTGGGCGGCTCAGTTGGTTAAGTGTCTGCCTTTGGCTCAGGTCATGCATGATCCCGGGTCCTGGGATTGGGCTCCCTGCTCATTGGGGAACCTACTTCCCCCTCTCCCCTCCCTCCTGTTCACATGCTCTCTCTCTCTCTCTTTCTCAAATAAATAAGTAAAATGTAAAAAAAAAAAAAAAAAAAAAAAAAAAAAAACCAACATGGAGATATTCAGGTGGGCCTGATACAGTCACACGATCCCTTAAAAGCAGGGAGCTTTCTCCCACTGATCACAAAAGGGTAAGTCAGGGATTCAAAGCATGCAAAGGGTTCCAAGATGAAGGAGGCCACATGACAAGATATATGGGCAGTCTTTCAGAGCTCAGGGTGGGCCCTGGCTAACGACCTGCAAGGACACATGGACCTCAGTAGTAGACTGCAAGGAACTGTGCTTGCCCAGCGATTGAACAAGACTGGAGGGAGATGCTTCCCTAGACCCTCCTCCAGATAAGAGGCCAGTCCCACCCAGACCTGGATTTCCACCTTGAGAGACCTCGAGGAGAGCATCTCGCCACGGTGTGTCGGACCTCTTGATCTACAGAAACTGTGAGATCGTATAAACCTGTGCTGTGTAAACCGCCACATTTATGACAGTTTGTTATGCTACATTCTCATCTAGAAGCTTGATGAGAGAGATGAGAGAAAAATCCACTTCCAAGATCATTCATTTCCTAGAGATGCTATGACTGAAGATTCTAGCTTTGAGCTGGCTGTCAGCTGGAGGCTGCCCTCGGTTCCTTTTGGGCAGGCTTTTATTCCTCAATATGGCTGCTGCTTTTATCATGCCAGCAAGGGGATTCTTTTATTCCAGTCTGCTAAAACAGAGTCTTATATAACATAATATAATTACAGGAATGACATCTCAGCACCTTTGCCATGTTCTGTTAGTTAGAAGAAAGTCACAGGTCCTGCCTACACCCATGGGTAAGGGGTCATACAGGGTGTGAACATGGGGACACTGGAGGGACAATCTGCCACAGCCTCTGTGGCAGCAATTATTTTATATCCCTCCTACAGGCAAAATGCATTCACTGCTCCCAAGATCCAAGAGCCTGTTCCCATCATGCATCAGCTAAGAGCCCCAAATCTCATCTTCTAACTCAGGTGCAGGAGGTGAATAAGACCCCCGGTTGTAGGAATTTCCAAATCATCAAATCTTGGTTCTTTTTCGTGTAACGGTTCTCCTCTCAACTTATGTATTTATAATTGATTTCCTCTTACATTTTATTATGAGGAGGAAAAGAGACCATCCCTCATCCCTTTGCTTGTAAACTTCCTTAGCTGTGGATCTAATTTTAGTATTTACGAGCTGTGCCTTCCCTGCTACAGCAGGGGACAGTTTCGCTACGTCTTCTACTACGTAACAAGGATCTTCACTCCTCTGGTTCCTGAGAACATGTTCCTCACGTCCTGCAGAGCCCACACTGCCAGCGTTCTTGAGGTCCGGGTTTCTCCCAACCAGCTGCTCAAGGTGAGTCAGGCTTCTCTCTCACACTCCTCAGGATCCTTCCAACCCCTGCTCGCTGCCCATCTCCAAAGCCCTCTGACGGTTTAGGTGTTTGTTACAGCAGCACTCTGCTTCCAGAAGTCCAAATCTGTATTTGTTTTCTGTTGCTGTGTAACAAATTCCAACAAATTTAAGAGCTTAAACCACCCACACATTTATTACCTCTCAGTGTCCACGGATCAATGGTCCGGGCAGGGCTTAACCAGGTCCCCTGCTCAGTATCTCATTGGCTGCAAGCAAAGTGTGAGCTGGGCTTCATTTTTATCTGGAGACTCCACTGGAAAAGAATCCACTTTCAAACTCACTCAGGTTGTTGGCAGACTCTGTCTCCTTGCTGCCGTATGATAGAGGGGCAGGCTTTCAGCCGACTGTCATCTGGAGGCCACCAACAGGTTTCAGCCACCCGTGACCACAGGAGATTCCTCCATGTGGCTGCTTACTTCATCAGCCTAAGAAGAAGCTCTCGCCTAAGAACAAGAAGATGCTAAGACAGAAGCTTCTATAATTAATCACGGGAATCATAACCTATCACCACTTTCGGATTCTCTTGATTAGAAGCAAGTCCCTGGTCCCGTCAATGCTCAAGGGTAGAGGCCCTCCTGGGGCCGCGTGTCACGGCGCATGCTTCATCCTCTTACTGTCAAGGCCCACGCGCTGCTACTAGAAAACAAGTGATTTGCATAGAAGTTAGTAGTCCATGCAAGCTACGGTAACCATTTACCGTAGACCGAGTGACTCATAAACAAAAGAAATGTATTTCTCACAATTCTGGACACTGTAAGTCTGAGAACAGGGTGCCAGCATGGTTGGGGTTGTATTGAGAAACTGCTTCCTCGTTCACGGACAGCTGTCTTCTTGCTGTGTCCTATTGTGACAGGAGGGAGGTGTCTTCTGGGGTCTCTTTTACAAGGTCACTAATCCCATTCATAAGGTCTCTACTTTCATCATCTAATCGCCTCCTAAAGGCCCCACATCCTAATACTATCATATCGGGGTGAGGATTTCAACCTGTGAAATTTGGAGAAACACAGATATTCAGTTTATAGCAGGAGGCATAAGGAGAGGAATCGAAATTTGAATCTCTTTTTTCTTTCCTGAAATCTCTAGAGATAAAAATCAAAACTACGAGAAAAATACATTTATTGTCCGAAGCATCATAGCTCGCTGTGCTGTCCTTGTGCCCCGTTGCCGCAGGCCAATGAGTCCCCTACACTCAATTTTAAGAAGTTTACTAAAAAGACATCACAATCAGTTCATGCTGTGAGTCAGTCCCAATCTTCAAGTTATCATTAGGACATTGTACATGTCCTCCATAAAGAAGAGAAAGCATCTTTATTGGCTAAAGATTTCAGTTTTGAATGTTTATCATAAAAATTTCTGCATAGAAACAGATATATCTGTTTATATCTGTATAAACAGATATACATAGAAACAGGCACAACTAGTGATTATAAAGCATCATATATGTTTGGGGCCCAATTATGTTCCTAAAAGGTACCACCTAAAATAAAACGGCCAGTGGAAACCAAGAAATTGGATTTCAGTTCTTCAATCGCCGATGATAATTTAGAAGTTAGCCTAACTTTTAACATTTGTTTGAAAAGCCCAAGGTCAGGCCTATTTTAGAGCTGTTCTTTGCTTTTAGAAGATAAAGCATAAAGCATCAAGATGATAGCAGAATAGCCTTGCAGGACAGACTTCCTTCCTGCTGAGTTTACGTGGTTAACTTCCTGCCTAGAAGCTGGCAGGCCTGGGTGGTCGGTGTGTATTAACACACCCTTTCCCTTAATTCCTTCTCCCTTTCTTTATTCATCTAGCATTTATTGGGCACATTTTATTCCTGGTGACACCTAGTAAAACCTTTTGCACAAAGAGTATCTGAAGTAGGTGCCCTCAGCTGTGCCTCCAGGTGTCATTGTAGAGTAGTTTCTGTGTCATTCTCAGTTTTCTTAGCAGAAAA